>NC_137894.1:110525410-110887008 GCF_963455335.1 Martes martes | reverse complement strand
GCTCTGAAATACTGTGATCAGCAAAGCTCTGCCTTTCTATTGCCTTTTTATTTCAGTGTTAAGTGGTGGTTGAAGAAGAGAACAGAGGCAAAAGAAATGTAGATAAAATTAAATTTCCTTACAACTTGTAGCCCATTGATAAATATCTCTGAGACAGGCAGAGTCTGACAGTCCTCCAGGACTTACAACCGCCTTAATGTTAATGTTTTGCTAGAGGCAGATAGCAACCTTAGCTTGACAATAGCCAGACCTCCCCACCTCACCCTCCCTCCAGGATTCTGTAAGTCTTCCTTAACATATGAAAAACCCTGTAGAAACTTCCTTTATCTCTAACCCACCAACATAAAAGTATATAATGAATCATTCCTCACAATCCCAGTACAGCTCTCTCCGCCCAGTTGTCCTGTCCCTGTGCTTTAATAAAAACACCTTTCAGGGGGCGCCTGGTGGCTCAGTGGGTTAAAGCCTCTGCGTTCGGCTCAGGTCATGATCCCAGCGTCCTGGATTGAGCCCCTGCTCAGCGGGGAGCCTGCTTCCCACTCTCTCTCTTCCTGCCTCTCTGCCTACTTGTAATTTCTGTCTGTCAAATAAATAAACGAATAAATTTAAAAAAAAAACAAAAAAACCTTTTAGCACCAAAAACATCTCAAGAATTCTTTCTTGACCAGCCTACATCACATCAGTGGTCTTCTCCTCCCTTGACAAACCCCAGAGAAACGTGCAAAACAAAGAAGTTCAGCTAATAAGCCAAAAGTGAAGATAAAAGAGGAATCATAAAATGTATTCAATTATTCCAAAAGAAGACAGGAAAAGAGAAAAAAAAAACTGATGGAACAAACAGAAAACAAATAGCAATATTTGTTTTCTGCCATATCGATATGGTAGATATCTACCATATCTAGAATGGTAGATATTCTAGATGGTAGATATCTACCATATCGATATGGTAGATATAAAGCCAACCACATCAAAAATCACATGAAATGTAAAAAATAAACAATTCAACTAAAAGGCAGGGATCATTAAAAATCAAGTGCCAATTTTATGTTGTCTATAAGAAACCCACTTTAATATACAGAAAAATTAAAAATGAAAGGGTACATAAAGATGTACCATGTAAATGCTAATTTAAAGAAAGCCAGAGTGATTATATTATTATCAGATAAAGTAAATTTCAGAACAAGGAATATTGCCATGTGATATGGAGAACAAAAGCAAAAAGAAATGTAGATAAAATTAAATTTCTTTATAACCTGCAACCCGATGACAAATACTTGAGGCAGGGAGAGTATAACTCCTCCTGGAACTCCTAATTGTTGTTTTTCTTTTTATCTCAGTTTCTTTTTTAAAAATTTTATTAGCATATAATGTATTATTTGTTTCAGGGGTACAGGTCTGTGAATCTTCAGTCTTACACAATTCACAGCACTCACCATAGCACATATCCTCCCCAGTGTCCATAACCCAGCCACCCTATCCTCTTCCCCCTCCTCCTGCAACTCTCAGTTTGTTTCCTGAGATTAAGAGTCTCTTACAGTTTGTCTCCCTCCCTGGTCCCATCTTGTTTCATTTTTTTCCCCTCCCTTCCCCCCACAACCCTCTGCCTTGCCTCTCAAATTCCTCATATCAGAGAGATCATATGATAATTGTCTTTCTCTGATTGACTTATTTTGCTTAGCATAATACCATCAAGTTCCATCCATATCATTGCAAATGGCAAGATTTCGTTTTTTTGATGGCTGCAAAGTATTCAATTGTTTATATATACCACATCTTCTTTATCCATTCATCTATTGATGGACATCTAGGACATCTAGGACATCCTTGGATCACTGCGTTTGTATCTTTAGGGTAAATACCCAGTAATGCAATTGCTGGGTCATAGGGTAGCTCTGTGTTCAACTTTTTGAGGAACCTCCATACTGTTTTACAGAGTAGTTGCACCAGCTTGCATTCCCACCAACAGTGTAGGAGGGTTCCCCTTTCTCCACATCTTCACCAACACCTGTCATTTCCTGACTTGGTAATTTTAGCCATTCTGACTGGTATGAGGTGGAATCTCATTGTGGTTTTGATTTGCATTTCCCTGATGCCAAGTGATGTGGAGCACTTTTTCATGTGTCTGTTGGCCATTTTTATGTCTTCTTTGCAGAAATGTCTGTTCATGTCTTCTGCCCATATCTTGATTGGATTATTTGTTCTTTGGGTGTTGAGTTTGAGAAGTTCTTTATAGATTTGGATACTAGCCCTTTATATAATATGTCATTTACATATATCTTCTCCCATTCTGTCTGTTGTCTTTTGCTTTTGTTTATTGTTTCCTTTGCTGTGCAAAAGTCTTTTATCTTGATGAAGTCCCAATAGTTCATTTTTGCCCTTGCTTCCCTTGCCTTTGGTGATGTTTCTAGGAAGAAGTTGCTGTGGCTGAGGTCAAAGAGGTTGCTCCCTGTGTTCTCAAGGATATTGATGGATTCCTGTTTCACATTGAGGTCTTTCATCCATTTTGAGTCTGTTTTTGTGTATGGTATAAGGAAGTGGTCCAGTTTCATTCTTCTGCATGTGGCTGTCCAATTTTCCCAACAACATTTGTTGAAAGGCTGTCTTTTTTCCATTGGACATTATTCCCTGCTTTGTTGAAGATTAGTTGACCATAGAGTTGAGGGTCCATTTCTGGGATCTCTATTCTGTTCCATTGATATAGGGGTCTGCTTTTGTGTCAGTACCATACTGTCTTGATGATGACAGCTTTGTGATAGAGCTTGAAGTCTGGAATTGTGATGCCACCAACTTTGGTTTTCTTTTTCAACATTCCTCTGGCTATTCAGGGTCTTTTCTGGTTCCATATAAATTTTAGGATTATTTGTTTCTTTGAAAAAAATGGATGATATTTTGATAGGGATTGCATTAAATGTGTAGATTGCTTTAGGTAGCATAGACATTTTCACAATATTTGTTCTTCCAATCCATGAGGAGAGAACGTTTTTCCATTTCTTTGTGTCTTCCTCAATTTCTTTCATGAGTACTTTATAGTTTTCTGAGTACAGATTCTTTGTCTCTGTGGTTAGGTCTATTCCTAGGTATCTTATGGTTTTGGGTGCAGTTGTAAATGGGATCGACTCCTTAATTTCTCTTTCTTCTGTCTTGCTGTTGAATAGAAGTGCAACTGATTCTGTAAATTGGTTTGATATCCTGACACTTTACTGAATTTCTGTATGAGTTCTAGCAGTTTTGGAGTGTAGTCTTTTGAGTTCCCACATAAAGTATCATATCATCTACAAAGAAGAGAGTTTGACTTCTTTGCTGATTCAGATGCCTTTTATTTCTTTTTTGTCTGATAGCTGAGACTAGGACTTCTAGTACTATGTTGAATAGCAGTGGCATTGATAGTGGGCAGCCCTGCCATGTTCCTGAACTTAGGGGAAAAACTCTCAGTTTTTCCCCACTGAGAATGATATTCACTGTAGATTTTTCATAGATGGCTTTGATGATACTGAGGTATGTACCCTCTATGCTTAGAGTGATGAAGAATTTTGATCAAGAAAAGATGCTGTACTTTGTCTAATGCTTTTTCAGCATCTATTGAGAGTATCATATGGTTCTTATTCTTTCTTTTATTAATGTATTGTATCACACTGATTCATTTGCAGATGTTGAACCAGCCTTGCAGTCATGGGATAAATCCTACTTGGTCATGGTGAATAATCCTTTTAATGTACTGTTGGATCCTATTGGCTAGTATTTTGGTGAGAATTTTCGCATCTGTGTTCATCAAGGATATTGGTCTGTAATTCTCTTTTTTTGATGGGATCTTTGTCTGGTTTTAGGATCAGGGTAATGCTGGCCTCATAAAATGAGTCTGGAAGTTTTCCTTCCATTTTTATGTTTTTGGAACAGTTTCAGGAGGATAGGTTTTAATTCTTCTTTAAATGTTTGGTAGAATTCCCCTGGGAAGCCATCTGGCCCCAGGCTCTTGTTTATTGGGAGATTTTTGATGACTAATTCAATCTCCCTACTAGTTATGGGTCTGTTCAGGTTTTGTATTTCTTCCTGGTTTGGTTGTGGTAGTTTATATGTCTCTAGAAATGCATGCATTTCTTCCAGATTGTCAATCTTACTGGATTATAGTTGCTCATAATATGTTCTTATAATTGTATTTCTTTGGTGTTGGTTGTGGTCTCTCCTCTTTCATTCATGATTTTATTTATTTGAGTCCTTTCTCTTTTCTTTTTGATAAGTCTGGCCAGGGTTTATCAATCTTATTACTTCTTTCAAAGAACGAGCTCCTAGTTTCATTGATTTATTCTACTGTTCTTTTGGTTTCTGTTTCATTGATTTCTGCTCTGATCTTTATTATTTCTCTTCTCTTGCTTGGCTTAGGCTTTTTTTGCTGTTCTTTCTCCAGCTCCTTTAGGTGCAGGGTTAGGTTGTATACTTGAGATCTTTCTTGTTTCTTGAGAAAGGCTTGTGTTGCTATATCCGTTCTTCTCAAGACCACCTTTGCTGTCTCCCAAAGCTTTTGAACAGTTGTGTTTTCATTTTCATTTCTTTCCATGAAGTTTTTAAATTCTTCTTTAATTTCCTGGTTGACCCATTCATTCTTTAGTAGGATGCTCTTTAGCCTCCATGTATTTGAGTTCTTTCCAACTTTCTTCTTGTGGTTGAGTTCTAGTTTCAAAGCATTGTGGTCTGAAAATATTCAGGGAATGATCCCAAACTTTTGGTACTGGTTGAGACCTAATTTGTGACCCAGGATGTGGCCTATTCTGGAGAATGTTCCATGTGCACTAGAGAAGAATGTATATTCTGTTGCTTTGGAATGGAATGTTCTGAATATATGTGTGATGTCCATCTGGTCCAGTGTGTCATTTAAAGCCTTTATTTCTTTGTTGATCTTTTTTTTTTTTTTTAAAGATTTTGTTTATTTTTTTGTCAGAGAGAGAGAGAGAGCACAAGCAGGCAGAGTGGCAGGCAGAGGCAGAGAGAGAAGCAGGCTCCCCACTGAGCAAGGAGCCCGATGTGGGACTCGATCCCAGGACTCTGGGATCATGGCCTGAGCTGAAGGCAGCGGTTTAACCCACTGAGCCACCCAGGCGTTCCTGTTGATCTTTTATTTAGATGATCTGTCCATTTTAGTGAGGGGGGTGTTAAAGTTTCCTACTTTTATTGTATTATTGTCAATATGTTTCTTTGATTTTGTTATTAATTGGCTTTTATAATTGGCTGCTCCAATGTTAGAGATGTAGATATTTAAAATGGTTGGATCTTCTTGTTGGACATATCCTTTAAGTGATATAGTGTCCTTCCTCATCTCTTATATAGTCTTTGGCTTAAAATCTAATTTATCTGATATAAGGATTGTCACCCCAGCTTTCTTTTGATTTCCACTAACATGGAAATTTCTATCCCCTCACTTTACATCTGGAGGTGTCTTTGGGTCTAAAATGAGTTTCCTGCAGATAGCATATCAATGGTTCTTGTTTTTTTTTATCCAATCTGATACCCTGTGTCTTGTGATTGGGGCATTTAGCCCATTTACATTCAGGGGGACCATTGAAAGATATGAATTTAGTGCCATTGTATTGCCTGTAAGGTGACTGTTACTGTATATTGTCTCTGTTCCTTTCTGGTCTGTTACTTTTAGGCTCTCTCTTTGCTTAGAGGACTCCTTTCAATGTTTCCTGTAGGGCTGGTTTGGTGTTTGCAAACTCTTTTAGTTTTTGTTTGTCCTGGAAGTTTTTATCTCTCCTTCTACTTTCAATGACAGCCTAGTTGGATATAGTATTCTTGGCTGCATATTTTTCTCATTTAGTGCTCTGAATTTATCATGCCAGTCCTTTCTGTCCTACCAGGTCTCTGTGGATAGGTCTGCTGCCAACCTAATATTTCTACCATTGTATGTAACAGACCTCTTGTCCCGAGCTGCTTTCAGGATTTTCTCTTTGTCACTGAGACTTGTAAGTTTTACCATTAGACGACGGAGTGTGGACCTATTTTTATTGATTTTGAGGGGGATTCTCTGTGCCTCCTGGATTTTGATGCTTGTTTCCTTTGCCAAATTAGAGAAATTCTCTGCTATAATTCTCTCCAATATATCTTCTGCCCCTCTTTCTCTTTCTTCTTCTTCTGGGATCCCAATTATTCTAATATTGTTTCATCTTATGGTATCACTTATCTCTCAAATTCTCCCTTTGAGGTCCAGTAGTTGTTTATCTCTCTTTTTCTCAGCTTCTTTATTCTCTATCATTTGGTCTTCTATATCACTAATTCTCTCTTCTGCTTCATTTATCCTAGCAGTAAGAGCCCCTGTTTTTTATTGCACCTCATTAATAACTTTTTTGATTTCAGCTTGGATAGATTTTAGTTCTTTTATTTCTCCATAAAGGAATTCTCTAGTATCTTTCATGCTTTTTTTGAGCACTTGATAATCGCCATTCTGAACTCCAGTTCTGACGTCTTATTAAGTCCATATCGATTAAGTCCCTAGCCATTGTTACTGCCTCTTGTTCTTTTTTTTTTTTTTGAGGTGAGTTTTTCCACCTTGTCATTTTATCCAGATAACAATAGATGAATGATAGAACAAAATACCAAAAGTGTAGCAATGACCACAGAAAAATATACACTAACCATATTGGAAGAGACCCAAAACCAGGAGGGAAAAGAAAGGAGAAAAAGAAAGAAAAAAAAGGAGGGGCTGATGAATAGAACAGACACTTGTGAATAGAACACACACTTGATTTTAGGTGTATTTTGGTCTGATAGAAGAAAGTGCCTCCCACAATTTTAAAGAAAGAAAAACTTATATGTATACAGAAATAAGGGAAACAAGATAAAGGGATGGAATATGACTGTAAAGATGAAAATTTTAAAAGGTTCTAAAAAAGTAATCGATAAGATAGGAAGCTGGTTGAAAAAAGAAAAAAAAAAGAGGAAAGAATGTGATCAGGCTGGACACTAGAACAATGCCATGTGCTAGATTTAGGGTATATTTGACCTGTTAGAATAATCTGTATCCCAAAATTTTAAAGAAAGAAAACCTATAAGTATACAAAAAATAATGTTAAATACGATGAAGGGATAGAATTTGACTGTAACAATGAAAATTTAAAAAGATTTTTTTAAAAGGTATTGATAAGATAAAATAGTTAAAAAAAGGTTAAAATCAGAATGAGGAAAAATTAAAAAAATAGAATAAGAAGAAAAATTAAAATTTAACTTTGAAAGACTAAAGATCATGGGGGAAAAAACCATGAATTCTATGTGTTGCTTTCCCCTTGCTCTGGAGTTCCGCAGTTCTCATTGATCTATAAACTTGGTCTTGGCTGGATGTTATTGCTGATCTTCTGGGGGAGGAGCCTGTTGTACTAATTCTCAAATGTCTTTGCCCGAGGCAGAATTGCACCACCCTTGCCAGGGCCCAGGCTAAGTAATCTGCTCAGGTTCCCTCTCAGGAGCTTTTGTTCTCTGAACACTTTCTGTAGAGCTCTGGAGGAGGAGAATAAAAATGGTGGCCTCCCAGTCCGGCCCCAGAGGAGCTGAGAGCTCAGGACTTCACTCCTCAGTGCTCCCTCAGAGAAGAGCAGTCAGTCCCTCCCGTCTCCCTGGTCTCTGGGAGCATTCCGTGATCATCCAGCCTGTGACCCAGCATTTCTATCTCTGGCACACAGCCCTGTTTGGAGTCTCCAAACCTGGTCGATTCTTGCTGTGAGCTCCTGTGCCACTTCTCCTGGAGGAAGAAGGATGGGGGTCACCCCGGATCTGCCAATTGTGGCGTCCCTGCTCAAAGATCAGTGGCCCAATTGTGCCTCAAAACACGGTTTAAGGTAACCCCGAGCTGAGAGCTCACTCTTCAGCTTCGGCTCTGCAGCAGGCTTCCCAGCTCCAATACCTGGGAGCTCTGCCACACTCAGGCACCCCTGGTCTTTTTGTGACCCCACAGGTCCTGAGACCACATTGTCTCAGTGAGGGCTCCAACCCCGCTTAGCCTCTGGAGCAACATCCCTCAGTGGAGCAGACTTCTAAAAGTTCCAATTTTGTGTTCCTCTACTCTACCACTTTGCAGGGAGTCCCCCCGCCCCCCACCCCACTACCATCTATCTTCCCATATATCACCTCGGATTCACTTCTCCGCATGTCCTACCTTCCAGTAAGTGGTCACTCTTCTGTTCCTAGAATTGCTGCTATTCTTCTCTTTGAAGTCCTGTTGAGTTTGTAGGTGTTCAGACTGGTTTGATAACTATCCAGCTGAACCCCTGGTACTGGATGATACTTAGGTCTCCTGCTCCTCTGCCATCTTGCTCCTCCCCTTTCTCCATGAACTCCCAATCTTAATGTTAATGCCTAGATAGAAGGAAAACCAGTCTTAGCTTGACAATAGCCAGGCCTCCAGGATCCTGTAAATCTTCTTTAGCATATGAAAATCCTTTGGGAAACTTCCTTTTCCTTTACCTTCCCCAATTCCAAAGTATATAATCAATTGCTCCTCTCAATCCAAGGGCAGCTCTTTTTGTCCACAGGTCCTGGTCCATGCTATACTAAAAACACATGTTTGCACAGAAGACATCTCAAAAATTCTTTCTTGGCCATTAGCTCATGGAGCCAAATTTCAAACCACATCACCATGGATAGTGACAAATGGATCAATTTATCAAGAGAAAGTACTTTCTATGAAGAGAAAGTATTTTCTAGGGGCATCTGAGTTAATGCCCCACTCAATTTTGGCTCAGGTCATGATCTCAGGGTTGTGAGACTGGGCTCTGGGCTTAGCAGGGAGTCTGCTTAAGATTCTTTCTCCCTCTCCTTTTCTCTCTGCCCTTTCTCTCTCAAGTCCTGGGGATGACTTATATTTCTGAAGATTGGTGTTCTTAAGTATATAGTATGTCCTTAGTTTGAGTTGAAAACTGCCTCCTCTGGCATTTAAACACTAAACTCACCCACATGTGTCTAATGTACTTATTTTAACTGATACTATAGGAGAGATCTTTGACTCTATTTTGAAAATGCTTGCCCTTTGACTAGAGACCTGTGTATAGAACAGGAGTTTTGTATAAAGTAAAAAAGGAAGGTGTGGGGGTGCCCAGGTGGCTCAGTCATTTAAGCATCTGCCTTTGGCTCAGGTCATGATCCCAGGGTCCTGGGATCAAGTCCTGCGTCAGGTTCCCTGCTCAGCAGGTGTCTGCTTCTCCCTCTGCCTCTACCCCTCGCCCCTGCTTGTGCTCCCTCTCTCTCATGCTCTCTCTCTCAAATAAGTAAATAAAATATTAAAAAAAAAGATGTATTTCACATAACATCAGGGATAATTCTGGATTTAACACAACGAAATTGTTTAATGGTCTGTTAAGACCTTAGCCATAAACTTCAAATACTTTGCCTAAATTTTCCTTATTCACTTTTTTCAGTCTTTAGACATGATTTTTTGGGTATTTATTTATTGTAATAAAATATATGTACTATAAAGTCTACAATTTCAACCATTTAAAAATGTATAAAGCAGTGGCATTAATTATATTCACAATGTTGTGAAACCATCACTATTTTTTATTTCCAAAACTTTATCACCCCAATCAGAAACTCTGATCATTAAGCAATAATTCCTCATTCCCCCTTCCTGCAAACCCTGGTAAATTCCAATCTACTTTTTGTCTCCATGAATTGCTTTTTCTGAATATTTCATACATGTGGAATCATACAATATTTATCCTTTTTTCTCTGGCTTATTTCACTTAGCGTCATGGCTTCAGGGTTTATCTATGTTGTAGCATGTATCAGAATTTCATTCCTTTTTTAAAAAAATTATTTATTATTTTCATAGAGAGAGAGAGTGGAGTGGGGGCTAAAGGAGAGGAAGAGAGGCTCTCAAGCAGACTTTACACACTCAGGGTGGAGACAGATGTGGGCCTTGATCTCACGACCCTGAGATTGTGACCTGAGCCAAAACCAAGAGTTGAACACTCAAGCAACTCTGCCATTCAGGAGTCCCAGAACTTCTTTCCTTTTCAGGCTAAATAATATTTCATGGTATGTTTATACCATGTTTCATTTATTCATCTCTTGAATTGTGAATAATACTATAAAGAACACCGGTATACAAGCATTTGTTTGAGTCCCTACAGATGTGGTTTGAAGTGGTGGTGTTCAGAGCCAACAGCCAAGAAAGAATTCTTGGGACATCTTTGGTTCAAAAAAGGTTCTTTTTTTTAATTAATTTTTTAATTTTTTTTATAAACATATAATGTATTATTAGCCCCAGGGGTACAGGTCTGTGAATTGCCAGGTTTACACACTTCCCAGCAATCACCATAGCACATACCCTCCCCAATGTCTATAACCCCACCACCTTCTCCCGAACCCCCTCCCCCCAGCAACCCTCAGTTTGTTTTGTGAGATTAAGAGTCTCTTATGGTTTGTCTCCCTCCCGATCCCATCTTGTTTCATTTATTCCTTTCCTACCCCCCAAACCCCCCACATTGCATCTCCACTTCCTCATATCAGAGAGATCATATGATTGTTGTATTTCTCTGATTGACTTATTTCGCCAAGCATAATACCCTCTAGTTCCATCCACGTTGTTGCAAATGGCAAGATTTCATTTCTTTTGATGGCTGCATAGTATTCCATTGTATATATATATCACATCTTTTTTATCCATTCATCTGTTGATGGACATCTAGGTTCTTTCCATAGTTTGGCTATTGAGGACATTGCTGCTATAAACATTTGGGTGCATGTGCCCCTTCGGATCACTACGTTTGTATCTTTAGGGTAAATACCCAGTAATGCAATTGCTGGGTCATAGGGTAGCTCTATTTTCAACTTTTTGAGGAACCTCCATGCTGTTTTCCAGAGAGGTTGCACCAGCTTGCATTCCCACCAACAGTGTAGGAGGGTTCCCCTTTCTCTGCATCTTCGCCAGCATCTGTTATTTCCTGACTTGTTAATTTTAGCCATTCTGACCGGTGTGAGGTGGTATCTCATTGTGGTTTTGATTTGTATTTCCCTGATGCCGAGTGATGTGGAGCATTTTTTCATGTGTCTGTTGGCCATCTGGATGTCTTCTTTGCAGAAATGTCTGTTCATGTCCTCTGCCCATTTCTTGATTGGATTATTTGTTCTTTGGGTGTTGAGTTTGCTAAGCTCTTTATAGATTTTGGATACTAGCCTTTTATCTGATATATCATTTGCAAATATCTTCTCCCATTCTGTCAGTTGTCTTTTGGTTTTGTTAACTGTTTCCTTTGCTGTGCAAAAGCTTTTGATCTTGATGAAGTCCCAATAGTTCATTTTTGCCCTTGCTTCCCTTGCCTTTGGTGATGTTCCTAGGAAGAAGTTGCTGTGGCTGAGGTCAAAGAGGTTGCTGCCTGTGTTCTCCTCGAGGATTTTGATGGATTCCTGTCTCACATTGAGGTCTTTCCTCCATTTTGAGTCCATTTTTGTGTGGTGTAAGTAAGTGGTCCAGTTTCATTCTTTGCATGTGGCTGTCCAATTTTCCCAACACCATTTATTGAAGAGGCTGTCTTTTTTCCACTGGACATTCTTTCCTGCTTTGTAGAGGATTCGTTGACCATAGAGTTGAGGATCTATTTCTGGGCTCTCTATTCTGTTCCGTTGATCTATGTGTCTGTTTTTGTGCTGGTACCATACTGTCTTGATGATGACAGCTTTGTAATAGAGCTTGAAGTCCGGAATCATGATGCCACCAACTTTGGCTATCTTTTTCAATATTCCTTTGGCTATTCGAGGTCTTTTCTGGTTGCATATAAATTTTAGGATTATTTGTTCCATTTCTTTGAAAAAAATGGATGGGACTTTGATAGCGATAGCATTAAATGTGTAGATTGCTTTAGGTAGCATAGACATTTTCACAATATTTGTTCTTCCAATCCATGAGCATGGAACATTTTTCCATTTTTTTGTGTCTTCCTCAATTTCTTTCATGAGTACTTTATAGTTTTTTGAGTATAGATTCTTTGCCTCTTTGGTTAGGTTTATTCCTAGGTATCTTATGAGTTTGGGTGCAATTGTAAATGGGATCGACTCCTTAATTTCTCTTTCTTCTGTCTTGTTGGTGTAAAGAAATGTAACTGATTCCTGTGCCTTGATTTTATATCCAGACTCTTTACTGAATTCCTGTACAAGTTCTAGCAGTTTTGGAGTGGAGCCTTTTGGGTTTTCCACATATAGTATCATATCATCTACAAAGAGTGATAGTTTGACTTCTTCTTTGCTGATTTGGATGCCTTTAATTTCTTTTTGTTGTCTGATTGCTGAGACTAGAACTTCTAGTACTATGTTGAATAGCAGTGGTGATAATGGATATCCTTGCCATGTTCCTGACCTTAGCGGAAAAGCTCTCAGTTTTTCTCCATTGAGAATGATATTTGCGGTGGGTTTTTCATAGATGGCTTTGATAATATTGAGGTATGTGCCCTCTGTCCCTACACTTTGAAGAGTTTTGATCAGGAAGGGATTCTGTACTTTGTCAAATGCTTTTTCAGCATCTATTGAGAGTTTCATATGGTTCTTGTTCTTTATTTTATTAATGTATTGGGTCACATTGATTGATTTGTGGATGTTGAACCAACCTTGCAGCCCTGGAATAAATCCCACTTGGTCGTGGTGAATAATCCTTTTAATGTACTGTTGGATCCTATTGGCTAGTATTTTGGTGAGAATTTTCACATCTGTGTTCATCAAAGATATTGGTGTGAAATTCTCTTTTTTGATGGGATCCTTGTCGGGTTTTGGGATCAAGGTGATGCTGGCCTCATAAAATGAGTATGGAAGTTTTCCTTCCATTTCTATGTTTTTGGAACAGTTTCAGGAGAATAGGAATTAATTCTTCTTTAAGTGTTTGGTAGAATTCCCCTGGGAAGCCATCTGGCCCTGGGCTTTTGTTTGTTTGGAAATTTTTGATGACAGTTTCAATCTTACTGGTTATGGGTCTGTTCAGGTTTTCTATTACTTCCTGGTTCAGTTGTGGTAGTTTCTATGTCTCTAGGAATGCATCCATATCTTTCAAATTTGTTGGCGTAGAGTTGCACATAGTATGTTCTTATAATTGTTTGTATTTCTTTGGTGTTAGTTTTGACCTCTGCTCTTTCATTCAGGATTTTATTAATTTGAGTCCTTTTTCTTTTCTTTTTGGTAAGTCTGGCCAGGGGTTTATCAATCTTATTAATTCAAGAAGGTGTTTCTATTATAGCACAGGGACAGGACCCGTGAGCATAAAGAGCTGCATTATAAGTGTGAGGAGTGAATGATTATATAAGATTTTTCTATCCTATGGAGGGGAGGGTGATGTTAGGGCTCCAGGATATGGAGTCTATAGGTTTCTGGAAGTTTGGCTACTGATAAGACTGCTTTTTCTTGTAAACCATTAAGACTGTTGCAAACTGATTGAGACTCATGTCCTGACATGATTGTGGTCTCTATAAGTTAACCATTTGTTTCTGCATTTCCTTGGTTTTAGGGCAGCCTGGAGTGGCTGAGGAGTGTCACACAGATCCCACCTGGGGATGAGGGAGTGGATTTCAGGCTGTTTGCTTGTGCTTTACCTTCAGCTTGCCTTCTGCTCCCTCATCACCTACTTTCGATTCCTTCGGGTACCTACCTAGGAGTGGGATTGCTGGATCATACGGTAACAGGATGATTTTTTAAAATAATGCACAGCCATTTTGGAAGAATTAAAATATATAGATAAGCCTGAAGAAAGAAACAAAATCTGCCCATTGGTACCCAAATTGTTTGCCCAATCTTGTTCTGTGTTTCTTACTGGCATAGCATAATGTTTTTAAATATGCACTGGGTACATGTGGTGCCTGGAAGAAGTAGACTTTCTCTTTATGCTTCATTCTTTAGCTACATGCTCAAAATGAGGTGGTTACCTTTCTGAGCAGGAAAGAAGTAGAAGGAAAACATGGCTAATAACTCCAGAGTAGGGTGAACAACTCCTGGTTTGCCCAGGACTTTGCAGTGTTAGCACTAAATGTCCCACATTCTGAGAAATCCTTCATTCCCAGGTAAAACGGGATAGTTAGTCACCCTGTTTCAGTCTGCCAACAACCTATACTCTTTTACACAAAGACATTTTTGTTGTTGTTGTTGTTGTTAAGCATAGTAATCAGAAAACCATGCTGGGTCTCAGTTTCCTCATTTATAAAAATGGATATAATATGTTCTATAAATGTTACATAGGTACTTTGGGGAAAATAATATGTGGAAGATCTCTGGAAAAAACTTAGTGAAATGTCTATTGACAGCGGTGTTATTGCCATAGAAGGGTGTGTATGTGAAATCTCCACATAACGAAATATCATTTTTTACCAAAAATTTTAGTAGTTTTTTTAATAATCAAATTTTTCTTTTCATGCAGTCGATAATTAGGCAAACTTACTGATTTAATTTTGGTTCCTTTCTTTACCTTTGTGGAGTCAAATGAATAAAACCTGGTTTGCAAGAAGAATTGCAAGGCAGGAACATATTTCACAGGAATCTAATCAGTTGACTGGGAAAGGTTGCCTTAGGCAAGGTACTGTGCTGAGCTCCCTGTAGGGAAAGAGCTGGTGATGGTGAATCTCAGGATTTCCAGATATGATCCTGGATTACAGTATTTACAGGCCACTGTAAGGGAATGACACAATCTGTGTCTATTATATAACGCAGCCAGCCGGGTCTGTGGCACGTACCTTGTAATCAAATGAATGAATATTTCTGCAATGAAATATGTAAGAACTATAAATAGCTTCCCAGCCATTCAGGTCAGGTTTGCAGACAAATGAATAATGAAAAAACTTTCAGTTTTAAGAGGACTTTATATTTTGCAGTTGTAGGTGAGACTGTATAGTTTTCAGTGAATCATGTTAGTGTCTTTTGGTTTGAAGTCATAAAATATTAAAAAATAAGACAGAATTCAGAGGTCGTGTTGTCTAACCATGTCTACCAGTTAGGAAATAATAACAATATTAAATGAGCACTTAAGATGCTAGCCCTGCTTTATCTCCTTTAATCTTGCTTGGCCATCAAATTAACAAATGTCAGCTCTAGCCTCCACTAAAGGACGAGGCCCTGATAATTCCTGTGCAAATCAAAGAAGGTTGATTAATAAATGACACAGAAGGAAATCAACATGGTGGCAAAGACAGACATCTAAATATTTAGGGTTTCCACCAAAGGATCATACCAATGGACAGTGGATGGCTGCTTAATATGAATGACTTAGCACTAAAATGATATTGATCAATTCATGAAAGTAATTCTTCCTGACTACTTTATTTAAAAATAATTTTCCAGCTTGACTTTTTCTTCGGCATCCTCGTTTATGTTCTATTAGATACTCTGGTTATAACACTAACTAACCTTTATTAAGTGCCTACTATGTATCGGGAACATTATCATTTCTAAGCTTTATAACACTCAAGGTGGATATTATCACCATTATTAACAGATAAAGATGCTGAGGTTCTGAGACACTACATACCTTGCCCAAGACTTCACAGAAGAGACATTTCTGCGATTTTAATATGGGATTGTTTTTCCTTTCTGGTACAATCTTAAGGTTCCCCTTTAAGACAAATGCTCTACAGAAACCTCAACATAAACCTCGATAAATTGGAAACGTATTTACATTATAAAGTAATACTCATTTTACAAACACATTTTCTTAAAAAGCAGGATTTCTTTAAATTACAATTTCTTTGGCACATTTTCTCTGTTGGTCATTAGTTATTTGATGGAGACTCTGGGGGACCACAGCCAAATGCTGATCAATCAGAAATAAGGATAAAGAATTTCTTGAATAATAAAATAAATCACTGGAGAAGTACAGCTAAACACATTTCATTTTCCACAAATATGTGTATCTTAGAAGTGGATTGAGTTAGGTTGGAAAATCTCCTTGCCTAGGAAATTAGGAGACATATTTTAGAAGCCATGCATTGAAAATAACTCTGTCAGGTGTCGTGAGGAGAGTCAATGAACTGAACTGAATAGTGGAGACGAGATTTTTATTAATGAAATCGGCAGATAGGTAAACAGATTATGCTAAATGCTATAAATCAAGAAAAGCTGTTAAAACCCTCCCAAAATGTTGCCACAGTTATTGTTACTTGATCAGGCTCTTCAAACTTGAAGATTCAAGAGGTACATTGATTAGAACTGAGGAGGGGAAGGTGACTTAACATCACAGAACAATAATAATGGATTAGTGGAGATGTGATAGAGTCCCTAACAAACATATTTTGAGTAAATAAAAATTAGCTTTCTTGTGGAGGATTCTTCAGAGTGAGCAGGTGGCAAGAAGAGATGAAAATGACATGAAGGGAAATTAAAAAATAAGCTTCTGCTTTAGTAAACCTGTGATTAGTTTAGAAGATAATATGCAGGATTAAGTAAGGCCCAACTGCTGAACATTAGACTGACTCAGGAAAGTAATTCTTCCTAAATACTCCATTTAAAATAATTCCCAGCCTTAATTCTTCACCTTCATCAATCTCTTGTTTTCTGTTGTGTCATTGCTTTTCAAATCTAAGTGTTTGGTTTTACCACCCTATTCGTCATATTCATCTTTCTTCTTTTTTACAGATTTTTTTATGTCTTGATTGCTCTATACCTACAAGATACTAACGTAAGTTCTCTTCATAATAATAACAGAAACAATAACAGCATCAGCTATTTGTGGGCTTCTTTTTTTGCTAGAGAGTGTGCTGAGTTCTCCATATGAGTTAGTCTCATTTAATCCTCCAGCAAAGAGAAACTGGAGGTTTAGAGAGATTGGTGATTTGATCTAATTAGTAAAGCCAAAAATTGAACATAAAGGTCACTTGACTTCAGAGTCTTTTCTCTTCACCGTTGCATTGCTTTAACCTCCCTTCCTGGTATGACATCCTTGAACTAGGACTAGGACAGTAGTCCTGAGACCACAGTCCTAAGACCAATGATTTGTGGAGGGGGAGGGCTCTCCAAGGGACTTCAGGCTCTGTCATCTGATAATTAATTTGGACTCTATCTAGTTGTACATAACTCTTTAGTTCCTGATTATTCTTACAAGCTCTTTGGAGGAAGAGATAGACTGCTATCTTTTTATTGTATTTTTATCATTGTTTATTTATGAGAAAGAGAGAGAGTGAATAAGCACAGGCAGGGGGGTGAGGGGCAGAGGGAGAGGAAGAAGCAGATTTCCCACTAAGCACAAAGCCGAATGTGGGGCTCGGACCCCGAACCCCGAGATCATGGCCTGAGCCACAGACAGATGCTTAACCAACTGAGCCACCCAGGTGCCCTGACCACTACAACCTTAAATCTTCGAGTTAGGTGAAGAAAGAGAACCCGTTAAAGATTAAATGACTTGGAGTGCCTGGCTGGCTTAGTTAGTGGAGCATGTGACTCTTGATCTTGGGGTCATGAGTTCAAGCCCCACATTAAGCATAGAACTTATATATAAAAAAAAAATTAAATGACTTGCTAATGGATTTTGAAGGTATTGACCTCCTCTGAATTGGGCTCTTGGGAAAGAGAAAAACAAATCAGATGGAGCTAATTGCCCTTACCCTGAGTTAAAGTTCTTGGTACCAATTCCCACAATGGTTTGTTTCTCTACTACTAATCTGCCCCAGTGGAAGTGTGTTATCCAGATCTAACTTGATGTACCTTGGGACTGCCTCTGGAAGGTTACTGCATAAACTTATACGCAGTAAATTGAGCTCCATGTTTCTATAATGGGTAGAAAGAAAAGCAACAAAACAAACAACTCATTATGTTAAATCTGATTTTAATTCTCCTTAAAAAAATTAAGCAACTGGCATGATATTTTGGCAGCTTTTTGATGGCGCCCACATTTGATTTGATGAGATGCATGCTCCTATTTGAGTTGTGTCCAAAAGAGGGCAGACAGATGGAAGGCTTTTACAAAGGGAAAAAAAATCCTGGTTAGTGTAAGCCTGGAATTCCTAATTTGCTTTTAATTTTTTTCTTTTAAAAAGCAATAAATAGGTCTTAACAGATGGGCTAACACTTGAGTTAGAAGCATCCTTTGAAAAATTACAAGCGATGAATGCCTTTTACAGATGTAGAGAGTTCAAACACATGCAAATCATAGCAAACTACACAGGGTAAAACTAGAGAAACAGAAACTTTCTGAGAAAGGAGGTTTAGAGCAATAAATACATACTTAGCTATAAAACAATTTGTGTGGCCTTCCAGCATAGTTTTTCAAACTGTGAGTCATGACCTATTAGTAGGTCATGAAATCTTTTAATGGGTTGTGATCAGAATTTGAAACAAAAGGTGGTGGTGGTGGTGGGGACACAAGAGGAAATACTCAGAGTGCACCATGTACCGTAAAAATAAAGGCTGTTTCATGATGATGTGTTTCCATTACACACTGTTTACTGGGTCATGATATATTTCTAGCTATAAGTAATGGTTAAAGATTTAAGTTACTGTCTAGCAGATAGATGACTAATGCAACTATATCACAAAATCACTCCATTCATGAATAACCAAGCTTTATAATGTATTATGTACTGTAATGTATTATGTAGTGTTGAGACTTGAGTTGTGCTTCTGAGTATGCCAAGTATGCGCAAGGAAATCCTAGTTGGCTTGAGGAGAGTGCCAGGGGTGGCCTGTGAAAATGTCCTACCTGCTAGATATGTCTGGCAAGGATGCCCGGGCAAACTTAGAAACCTTGTGCTTGTTGGCATGAGGGGAACACCTAAACAATGGGTGATCAATTGCCTTTCTTTTGTGGACCCAAAGCAGAGAGATGCAACTTTCAGATCCAAGATAGTGGACTGATTAAGTGTGTGATAAGAAGCAAGAGACCCAGAAGCTCAGCACGGAGGAGAACAAAAAAATGATAGTTTCCCTGTAAATTTTTTTAATGAAAATGAATAATAATGGTAGTCTAACATTTATTGAGCACTTACTATATGCTACTACTGTATTAAGTATTTTCCATAAATTATCTAGTAATGATCTTAGGAAATAAGCACTTATATCACCATTCTACAGATGAAGAAATATATGCACAGAAATGTAGGGAAATTTGTCCAAAGTTCCATATTTATTTGTGGTGAAACCAGAAGTTGAATATAGTTTTGCCACAAAAGCCTGATGCCCTGATTTACAGCATTCATGGCCTAGGCTTAAAGGTGTTTTCTTTCACCAGAATAGGCAGCGAGGACTTAGCTCTATGAATTATCCTTGCCTGAGTCCCTTTTTTGGGCCACTCTCTGCATCTAGTACATTGGCTTTCTGCTCAAAATATGGGATATGCCATGGCTATTCACCTCTCTCCATTTCCACTGCTTTCTCCCTAATCCAAGCCACATCATCTCCCATTGTAGACTATAGAATATTCTCCTAACTGGTCTCCCATCTGTCATTCATGCTGCCATTCGATCCATTCCACATAGGACAGCTAGAAGAATCTTTTAAAAACATAAAAATAAATACCATCGCTTTTTTGCCTGAAACCTGCCACTGGTTTTCCTTTGAAAGACTTTCCCTGACTACTTCTCCAGCCTCATCTCCTATTGTCCTCCCTTAGCTCTGACTTGGCTCAGCCTCAGGTTTTATACCTGCTCTTCTCTGCCTGGAAAGTGCTTTGCCCAGATCTCAGCAAGACTGATTCCTTTCCTTCAGATATTATGTAAATGAGGGTGTGTTCTCTGACCTCTTCACCTCATGGTGCTGAATAACTATTCAGATCCCCTGTGTCAGTTGCCTTAGATTTACTTTCTCTGTAGCACTGTCTGAAGATATCTTGTGTATTTGTTCATTATCTGTCTCCCCATCTAGGCACCCAAGCACAGGGACTTAGACTGTGTTGTCTTTGACTGTATCTCTAGCATTTAGAACAAGACCAGCCTGGTCATAGCAGGATCTCAAAAATATCTCTGAATGTGTAAATGAGTGGTTGGATGGATGGATGGATGGATGGATGAATGAATTTTCTCCAGGATTTTCCGAAGACCCACATTCTAAGGGCTTCAAACCTAGACAAACTATGAACAGAGTGAAGTTAGAATGTTCTCCTGGTCTTGCCAGTTCAATATGGCATTTTGAAGCCAAAGGCTCTGGGTATGGCTTCCTCATTTTCTGCCATGTTTGGCTCTCCTTCCCCACAAGATTATCAATCATCCTAATAGACTGAAAGTCTTGTAATGTGGTATCAGAAAACCAGAGTTCTGTTATCTTGAGTCTTGATTTCTTTATCTGTAAAATAAAGACAAGAATAAATCTAGCTAGCACGGATGTTTTGAAGATTAAATAAGACACCAGGTATGAAAAACAAATTTATTCCCTATTGTATTTACCAGTCTTTTAAAGTACTTTGGAAAAATGAGGAGTGAACGTGGACGTACTTTGTTAATCCCCAAACTCAGGAAAGTGCCCACCATCTGGGCTTCATCCTCAAGGTATCATTTCCCTTTTTCTCTACATCCAATTATCTATCATTTTCTCTCAATTTTTCCTCTTTTCTGTAAAGTGGGGGTACCCTCACTTCACTAATCATTTGATTAGATGAATTGACATGTCTGGAGCTTAGAAATTTAAAAAAAAAAAAGTTAGTTTCCTTTTTTTCCTGAGGAAAATTCATTTGTATCTGTCTCCAAGGTGCCCTGCTTTTCAATGCCATGCAAGGCTCTCCTGTGCTGTGAAGACTGGGTGCTTTCTCGGGCTTAACAGCCCTCCATTGTTTAGATGCAGAGCAAAGTAAATCCTCCTACAGTTTTCCCTTTGCATTCCTCAAATGATTCAATCAGTTACTGAAACGGGGTATGATTCCACCTGAGTATCTCTGTGGTTCTACTCTCCTCCTAACCTCTAACTGGCTGATGTGACTCCATGCTTTTAACAAACCCATCTCACACACTTGGAGCCTACCATCATGGTTTTATCCTGGAAGACACTTATTTGTTCATTTGCATGCCTTTGTACTTTTGCTAGTAATAAACTTTGTTTATTATGATTTTTCAATAAATTTCATTTTCCCATTCTTTCTTCCCTCTCCATTTAATGATTTTTCAGCGGGACTACTGCAATGGGCACTAATTGGTTTCCCTACTCTTAATCACGCACCATCCATTCCAACTTGCTGCCATTGCTTTTATCCCATCCCCTTGGGCCCACTTCCCAATTTTCACAGTGACAAATAGGTCATCTGGGAAACACCTTCAAGCAGAGCCATAGAGCTGGTGAAGTGTGGTTTCTACCTTTGTGATCTATCTCAGAGGAGCTACTGTAAGTGTGCTAACTGTGGACCAAATAAGAGGGTATGGCCCCAGCAGACCAATTCCAGCCTTGAACGTGTACTAGAATGCTGGTTAACCTGGGAAGTTCCCATTCCGTCTCTGAGCTTTCGTGTACTCGTCTGAAACAATGAAAATAGTAATGGTTAAAACTTCCTTTGTATTTGCCATGTGTCAGGCACTGCTTTATGTGTTTTATGTGGATCATCTTATCCTTTCAATAACCTGTTCAGGTAAATACCACTACTACCGCCTGCATGTTACAGATAAGAGACATGAGAGCTTAAGGAATTGGTCTGAAGTCACACATCTAGAAATTGCTGGGACTCTGATTCAAACTCAGGTAGTGACTCCAAAGTTTGTGCTTGGATGCTATAAAAAGAAAGAGTTAAATTAAAGGGGTTTCCAGGGTCTCTCTAGCTTTAAAAATACCCTAAGTTCATATGTTAGGAAAGGCTGCTGGTTCCCCCAACAAACGCAAAGGGCAGGAACAGTGCTATGTTAAGGTGTGACACTGAAGCCAGTCCAGTTCATCCTCGGGCAGGGAACATTGTCTAAATATAGAACTTCCCTTAACACTGGAAGGTCTGACTAAACTGGGTTAGTCGCTGGGCAAGGCGCTAGAGGCAGAGAAGGCTGAAAGGTGTGCCAGCTGCGCAGTAGTGCTGGGTAACAATGTAGGGCAAGATTTCTCCCTGAGCTCTGCCCTCCTTGCATCATTGCTTTCATTGTACGTCCTTTGGTGGGATTATATAATGCTGATTAAGGTAGATTACTTTATGACTCAATCTGCCTCTCAGATAAACCAGGGCATTTTGCCAAACCCCCTCCCACCAGGATGGTAATTTCATGCCTTTAAGGTTGATTCTCTGTGTTTGTTTGTCAGTTGCAAGAGAAACTCTGGCATTCATCTGATCCACACACAGCTGGACTGTCTTTGGGTATGCCTACCTTCCAACGATGTTAACTTCCTTCCTGGCATGCTCTTTGAAAGATGTCTCTAGGCCCTTTAAATACTGTTGTGGGTTAAATTGCGTTCCCCAAAATGGTGTTCAAATTTTAACCTCCAGTACCTGGGTAAGTAAGTGGCCTTACTTGGAAATGTAATTTGGCTTACATTGGCAGATGTAGTCAAGTCATGATGGGGTCCTGATGGATAAAGGTGGGCCCTAATCCAATGACTGGTGTCCTCATGATAAGAGGGAATTTGGATACAAACACACAGAGAATTAGGGAGAAAGTCATATGATGATGGAGGAATAGATTGGCGTGATGCTTCTACAAGCCAAGAAAAGCCAAAGATTGCAGGCAACTGTGCTGGTAAAAGTCAAGGAAAGATTCTTTCCTAATGCCTTCAGAGGGAGCATTACCTGATGACACCTTGATTTCAGATCTGTAGCTTCTAGAATGTGAGAGAATACATTTCTGTTGTTTTAAGCCCCTGAATTTGTGATAGTCATGGCAGCCCTAGGAAAATAATGCAGATATTTCTCTATATCTTTGGCCAAAGATGTTGAAAGATTTTATAAATATAATTCCATTAATCCCCACAACATAAATTGAATTGTCTGGAAGGAAGAATACTGTGAACACAGATCAAGAACACAGGCCAAAAGACCTGAGATACAGCTCTAGCTCTGCTTCTAACTAGCTCTGATTCGGGAGCAAATCACTGAACTTTTATACATTTTTTTAATTAAAAAATGGGACTATTATAAAATATACTGCCTTGTCTGCTTCATTAAGTTGTTATGAGGGTCAATACATTTACATAGAGCTAGAATGTTTATGAAGCACATCCAGGTAAAAACGTTATCTTATTTGTTCTTCCCAATCACCCTACAAGGTGGATAAGTTTTTGTCTCATGTTGCCAGTCAATGCAAAATTTAGGGAGGATGTTTACTTGCCAACGGCATCACAGCTGTTAAACACTAGTGGCAAGATTTTTTGTTCCTCACTCTCTATGTGCTTAGGAAAACACGTGGTTCATAGTGAATGATCAATATGCCTTTATTGAATGAATAAAGGAATGAATAAACCTTTGTTTTCTCACACTTAAACATGTAGTTCTTTCAGAACACTTCAGCTGAGAGCAGGCTGATCTATTAAACTCTACAGTGTACAGTTCCATTCTTTCACTTATGGATGCAAAAATACATGTAGGCAAGAGGTGGTGGTAGTGACAATGGTCAGATTGGAAAATATTTTTAGGGTAGAAATGACAGGATTTGCAGTTGATTGGTTGTGAGGTGTGGGGGAAAAATCAGGTGTCAAGAATGACTCCAAGGTTTTTTATACGAGCACTTGGAAGAATGGACGTAAGAGTTAGTAAGATGGTGAATTCTGTGGGAGAGCAGGTTTCGGACAAGAGTGGAGAAACCAGTTTAGTTTGGGGCATTTTAGCATGAGGTTCATTGCAAACTTCTTCTTCTTTTTTTTTTTTTTTAAGTTTTTATTTATTTATTTGACAGAGATCACAAGCAGGCAGAGAGGCAGGCAGAGAGAGAGGAGGAAGCAGAGAGCTGGACGCGGGGCCTGATCCCAGGACACTGGGATCATGACCTGAACCGAAGGCAGAGGCTTTAACCCACTGAGTCACCCAGGCGCCCCTCATTGCAAACTTCTAAGTAGAGATATCACGTACACAAATGGACATATGAGTCTGATGTTGAGGGAAGAGGCCCATCAGTAAGGTAAGAGGAAAACCAAAAGGGAGTGGTGGTATAGAAGCTGAAGGAAGATGCTATCTCAAGAACATTTCAAAACCTATTACACAGAAAAGAGAGGGACAATTGGTAAAGCAATGTACTCAATTTGCATACGGCTGACTGACTGAGTTAGGGGAAACAGAGTTGTTTTCATCTAATATGATAATTTGGAAGCAATTAATAGGTAGCCCTGACAAAACGGTTTAGGTGTAGGTGGAACCCGATCCTTACTGCGAGTAGATTCAGGAGAAAATGGTAGGAGAGGAAGTGGAGGCAGAAAATACAGACCTGTTGGGAGAGTTTTGCTGGAAAGGGAACGGAAAAATTGTGTGGTAGCTGGAGAGCAATTTGATGTCACAGAAGAGAGAGGTTGGTTTGCTTGCTTGCTTGTGAAGAGGAAAATATTGGTGCATGTTAATGGTAAGGATCCTGTAGAAAGGAGCGCTTGATTATACAGAGGAGAGAAAGGAGCATTGCTGAGGTGAAGTCCTTGAGTCAGCGGGAGAGATGAGATGCAATGAACAAGGGAGGGGTTAACTTTGGAAAGGATCATGGAGTAGATTCATTGTCACAGGAGGGAAGGAGGGGTATATGAGCGCACATGCTGGTGTTTGTTTGTTCTACAAGGGAGAGCATGTGGAAGTTTTCTCTGAATGCTTCTCTCTTCTCGGCAAAGTAGGAAGCAAGACCATCAGCTAAGAGTGAGGGGGAAGAGCTAGAATTATGAAGAGGTGTGACATCCTAGGAGAGTGGGAGAGTGAATGGACTAAGGAAATGTAGTGGTAGGATTTCCAGGGAGCATTGCATAAAAATGAAAGGGATTCATTTGATGAATAGAAACCCAGGGTTGGAATTTTACACATTTGTTGGCAGCCCATCCATGAAAGCTCTGCGGCAGGCCCTGGGATACATAGAGGAATTCTGACTTCCAGGAATTTAAAATCAAGTGTAAGTGATAAAAAACACTTGGAAGATTCAAATAATAATTCAAGATATTAGAAGAGATATATGTGACAAGTAAGCTTATTAAATTGCTGAATATGTTTAAGGAGTTCAGAGGAAGGAGAGAGGTGATCTAGAAGCTATATGATGGTTGAGCTTAGTGAAACAGAGAAATTCAGAGAGGGGCAAGTGAAGATAAAGAAAATAATAAGGACAAAGACTAAAGCCTGGATAGAAAGTGGCAGAGAAATATCATCACCAAGTAGAGTTGCCAGATAAAATACAGGATGCACAGTTAGATTTGAATTTCAGATAAATAACAAAGAACATTTCAGTATAAATATGCCCCATGCATATTTATCTGAGATCAGAGTTAACTGAATGTCCTGTAGTTTTATTTGCTAAATCTGGCAACCCTATCACCAAGGTTAGAGGAAACCAAAAGAATGTTAATTGAACTAAGAGGAGATAACTAGATGGAACGTAAAGATGGAATGTAAAAGGTGTTGGGTGATGGCAGATTCTTCAACAAAAGTATGGAAATGAGATTTTGTCATTAGGGCGCCCTTGGTGGCGTTTGACCCAGCAGTGAAGGCAGAGGCCCAACACAATAGATAAGCACTGCTCAGAAGAGAGGCTTGATAATAAGAAAGGAAAGAAATACACAATCCAAGGTCAAATAAGGAGAGGAACCTCAGGCCCCTGGCTAATAGTCACTAGGATGCTATCTGCATGTAGATTATGTGTGAGCACCCAAGACCCAGTCTTTAAGACCCTCTGTATGTGCCAGAGATTGGCTGCACAGTGAGATCACAGTTTGGTTGGCTTAATACTCTAGAGGTCAGTCACCCTCCGTTGGAGATCAGAACAAGGCAAGAAGACATATCATCGTTAATAAACTATGAGAGGGAAAAAAGAAGATGGAAATGCTACTGCCAGCAAAATGCTCCTTTTAATTTAATAGTAGACTAAATTCGGATACTCCATGAGGAAATCAGATTGTGAACTTCAGATTATAAATCACTTAATAGAACACACTCTCTGCCCAGGAGACCCTATACTAGATTTGATTTTATTACGACTGGGGAGATGAAAGCCTCAAAGACATTCCACAAGATCCAAACACTGATGTGCAAAAAACGATGGCATGATTGTTCCTGCCTAGCCACCAGAGGTAGGAGCTTGGTTGTTGAGGATGAGGACGGCAAGTCCAAAGGCTGTGGACTATCAACAGTTAGAGCATGGGAATGACTGTGAGGTATGCTTCTCCAGCCACATTTTATTCTTAAGTGCCTCAAGGTTCTATCATATCATTATAGAATATTTATTGCTGAAATGCCTGCCTCCAGGAAGAAAAGGTGGCAACTTTTGGAAGGGGTTTTTAACTGTGAGGGTTAACAGAGTGACCTTTGACAGTAACTGCTAATGGATTAGGGTCAGGGACAGCTCAGTGCTCACAGGCCTTAAAAATATTATCAACTATCTTTCTCCCTGAATGGTGTGTTCATCTTGCCAGTTCCTAGAGTTAATTAGATTGTTAACTCTGTCTATTTATAGCAGCAAACCCTTCACTGGCATGTACCAAATGCTGATTATTAATCAGGGGCCTCTACCGACTCAGGGTGGAACAAAATGTAATTATTCAAATGAGATTTAGGCCAAGGTCCAATGACCTCACTGGCAACATCCTGATTTTGCAAGCACCAGTTTCTGTAGGCTATGTCTCTGGAAGATGTAGAGATTCCAATCTTCAGGAGCCTAAGGGTTAATAGTGATGCTGAATTTAGGCACCTCCCAGCATCCTTAAAAGGACTGCGTTCTCTGCTATATTTGTACCTATGCACCTGCCAGCTCATGACTCAAAATCAACCTTACCCAGTAAATCATTATCCAAAGTAGTTCTGGATGTAGAATTTTAATGGCAAATCAATGAAAGTTAATTTTCATGGATGCTATTAGGGAAGGTGCTCACCAAGCCTGTCTCCTATCATATATCACATTATTTTATACTTTGGGAGAAAAGCTAAATTCTTATGTAGGTGATTAAAAAAAAAAAAGGACAGAAGTTGGAATGGCTCAACCCTCTCTACTATATTTGACAGAGCGTCTTCCCTAACATTTACCATGTAGGCCCTTAGTGGGAAATAAGATTACCCTCAGGGTAAGCAGGTGAGGGAGGAGGACATGAAAAGAGCTCTCTGGGCGGCTAGCCTTTGCTTGGCTTCGGCTTCCTTCAGGCCCTGACTGAGGAGTCACGTGACACAGCCTGTGCTATGCCCTCTGTGCCCTCTGTCCCTTGGGCTAGACATTTGTGATTCTAAGTTTCTGTCATGTTTAGGCCTCATGGCTTTTCCAGTGAAAGTGTGCCAACCAAGTAAAAATGGACTTTTATTTTCTTCAGTAAAATCAGGGATTTGGTACTTAAGGGTAGTTCCATTTTCATGCGATGCCCTAAGAAACCTGGGAAGTGCTTTTAACTTCTTGGTGCAGTAATGAGGGGCAGAAATTTTCTTTTAGTATAGTATTTTTTAAAAAGTTGACATATACCTCATCTAATGTAGGATGCATCATTTTACAGTGTACACTTCAGTGGTTTTTAGGATATTCATTAGGTTGTGCAACCATCATTACTGATTCCAGAACATTTCTGTCCCCTTCAGAAGAAACCTCATGCCTATTGGCAGCTAGTCCCAAACGTCTCCTCCCTCCATTTCCTAGTAACCACAAATCTACTTTCTGTCTCCACGGATTTGCCTATTCTGCTCATCTCATGTAAATGCGATCCTACACTATATGGCCTTTCGTGTCCGCTTCTTTCACTCAGCGTAATGCTTTCAAATTTCATCCATGTTGCAGGGTGTCAAAGTATTTCATTACTTTTTACAGCTACATAATGTTCTAGTTTATGGACATACTACATTTTGTTTAGCCATCTGTCTGCTGACGGACATTTGGGGCGATTATCAATACTGCTGCTCCAAACATTTGTGTGCGAGTTTTAGCGGAAACGTATGTTTTCAGTTCTCTTGAATATATACCTATGAGTAGAACTGCTGGGTCCTACAGAAATTCCATGTTGAACGTTTTGAGGAAGTGCCATACTGTTTTCCATGGTGACTGCATCATTGTGCATTCCTACCAACAGTGTGTGATGAAGCCCACTGCCTCTCAGTTTTAAATTTCTGGGAGAAGAGCCTGGTTACTCTATTTCTACTTCAGGGTGGGTTTCCTTTGGGGCAGATTTCGACTCTGCTCAGTATGGCTTGGGATGAGGCGGGCAGTGGATGGAGAGTAGATGGTCACATGGCACAGCCATGAAGAGGTTCACTGTGGGACAGTTCTCAGAAAAGAAGGGGCAGGCTGGTACTTTTGATATTTCTCCTTTCCTATCTACTCCCCACCTCAACCCCAGCATACCACCAACATCCCGAATCATGGAAGTGGGCAGTTGATGACAATGTGTTTTGTTTTGTTTAAAGATTATTTATTTATTTATTTGACAGAGATCACAAGTAGGCGGATAGGCAGAGAGAGAGAGAGGAGGAAGCAGGCTCCCTGCTGAGCAGAGAGCCAGATGTGGGGCTCAATCCCAGGACCCTGGGATCATGACCTGAGCTGAAGGCAGAGGCTTTAACCCACTGAACCACCCAGGTGCCCCAATATGTTGTTTTTTTAAATGGGACTGAGCCTTGAACTTTTCTCTAAGACACCACACAAAACTCTTCCAGTAGCTAGTGAAAGGAGACATGTTCACTTAGAATAGGTATTTCTTATATCAAGTCTGTGAGGCAAACGAAAATGCTAACCCAATGTGGAGCTATTAACCGACGAGTGCAACATCATGAAGTGAGTTAGGAACCATCTTGGAACTAGCACTTGGAACCTCGGTGCTGCTGATTGGACTCCCAGGCCACCTGTGGGTTGAAACCATAATTATTGTCCTTCCTTGTTATTTTGGGACCCAAATTCCCATTCTTTATTCATGCCTTTGGGGAATTTGTAGACAAAATCTCACTTACACTTTCCAAAATGAGTTGCTTTATAAAAATCCCAGAATGCAGTCAAGCCCATCTGTTTCCTCTCCTACATTAACTTATTTGTTACAGTAAAACCCCAGAGAGATGCAGTTATAGGAAAGGAAACTGATTATGAGGAAAAGATTTTAGGGTCACTGAGATTTATTCCCCTTATATGCATTGTCTGCGTAACGTGTGCAGTAGCCTGAGATCACCTTGGCATAAGGCATGGCTCACGTTTGAGCAGCTAATCGTGCAAGCTGCACATGAGGGGAATAGTAAGCAAAGGATTCCCTCCACAGAAGGTTTAACAATCAGGAGCTTAAGATATTGCAATGGAAATGAGGCTGGTCGTGCAGCATTTTAACTGAGTGTTACTCTGTATCTTGTCTCCTAGTATTAAGACTCTCAAAAATTATTGATTTGCATCCAAATGAGGAGACGGATTTAACATTTGCCTTGTTTTCTGGGAAAGTCAAAATAAATGTACACCATCAAACTTGAACTTGAGTTAGACTCTGTGTGTGTGCGTGTGTGCGTGTGTGTGTGTGAGAGAGACATGGAGATATTAAATAATAGGTGTAGAAATCTGAACGTGGAAGGTAAATAATAATAGCTAGCAAGATTTTCACATAATTTTTATTTACTCTATATTATTTATAATAATTTACAATCATTTTTCATTTTATTTGTGGGGTTAAGGGGACAGGGGTCTTCATTTCTCTTTCCTAGATAAGGCTCTATCTGAAAGGTGGGGTTAGGTAGCTGAGTCCCCACAGCATAGCAGTTCCGATGTTATGTGAACCTGCTTCCCAGCTCACAGACTGTGGGCAGGGTTGCTTCTCCACCACTCCTGCCTCCAAGAGGACCCCCAGACACAGGAGGTGACACTGATGGATGGTCCCCACCTGGCTTTTTATTATACACAGAATGGGTGAGATAGTTGATGCCGGAGTCAGGGTGGACAGCTAACAGGTCAATAGAAACTCAACCACAAATTGCTGCTATAGCAGCTTATTATAGCTTTTGGCTTTGATGTACAGCTACAGCACTTTGTAATTCAGCAAATGCGATGCTGCGGGACTGCTCCATTAGGTGTAGCTCTAACTGGAAACCAGGTGATCTGGAGCTGGAGCTCTGCGACCTTGGGAGGATTTCTCAAGGCTTCTGAGACTCATCTAGCAGGGCAGTGGAAGGGGTGTTAGGCTTTCCTAAACAGGATCAACTAGGATAATGCACGTGAAAGCGTTTTGAAATGAAAAGAAAAAGTATTGTTAATAAACAAAGTTGGGCAGGTGGGAGCTCCCCTAGGGGCACGTTCCCTTCTAGGTTGGAATAAGTGGGCAAAGAGAACTGATGTTCTCTTGAAGCAGGTATCACCTATTTTTATCTCGTGTAACCCCACTGAGGTAGGCATCATTCCCATTTTGCAGATGAGCTGACTGAGGCCCAGAGAAGATAGGTGACTTGCTCAAAGCTGCTCAGTTGGTTGGTACTCAGCAGAGGCAAGGCTGGAAGGAGCGTGTCTGATTTCAGAGCTGTGTCTGAGGTATGTGATCCCTGCCTCGCTGCTCCAGCCAGCACTTCGGCACTCCCTGCCTGGGCCATTTCCCGATCATATGACTCTGGGCACGTTAATCCCTTTGAGCCTGGTCCCTCCTCTCTAAAAACAGAATGAAGGCTACTCACCTTGCAGGCTCGTGTGCACATTAAATAAAATGAGTCTGCCTGGTGAGGTGTGGGCACAGAGAAGAGAAGATGCTTCTTCTCTCCATCTCCAGTCATTCGCCTCACCCCAGCTGCCCACTCTACAGTGCTCCCAAAGTTCAACCTGTGCCTCGGGGTGTCCCTTCTCCCTTCAGCAGGAAGAATGAGAAAATGTCACTGCACATTATCTTTCCATTTTTACTGACTTTGGAAAATTTTTGAGAAACACCCTTAGATATTTTCTAAGCTAGGCACATAAGCATGTTCTCTGGGGGAAAACTACTCTTTAGTTGAGGATGGAGTGTGTCTTGAGCTGTTGCTCTCGGTAAGCTATCAGGGCAGAGATTTTCGACATCGTAGGTCATTTTGTCTGTATTTCCATAATAGCCAAAAGCCACAGTACCACTATTCTTCCTAGTGCCCATTACTAATCTCATTTAATATTTATCAATAAATGAATGTTGATAAATTTGTGAGATAACATTATTCCACTTTAATACAGTAACTTAAGATAGTACATCTCTCAGTCTCCTTCTTTCCACTCAATTTCTTTTGAAATGACCAAAGAAATATTAGATAACACCCATAGCAGAGCTGGAAAGGAGAAAATGAAAAAACCTGAGGCCAGAAACTTTAAGAAAACTTTATAAGATACATATAAAACTAGATTCAGAGTTTTACTAAGACTCTTATTTTTTTAAATTGCTTTTAAAAGCTTTAATGGGAGTTGAGTTATATCGCTCAAAATGATATGTTCAGGGGGCGCCTGGATGGCTCAGTTGTTAAGCATCTGCCTTCGGTTAGGTCATGATCCCGGGGTCCTGGGATCAAGCCCTACATCGGGCTCCCTGCTCGGCGGGAAACCTCCTACTCCCTCTCCCACTCCCCCTGCTTGTGTTCCCTCTCGCTGTGTGTGTCTCTCTCTCTGTCAAATAAATAAATAAAATCTTTAAAAAAAAAAATAGTATGTTCAGTTCCTAACCCCCAGCACCTACAAATGCGGCCGTATTGGAAAAGAGGGTCTTTGTAGATGTGGGCAAACTAAGACAAAGTCTCAGTGGAGTAGGTGGCCTCTGATCTAGTGACTGGTGCGTTTATAAGAAGAGGGATATTTGAAACGGAATATACAGGAAAGAAGGTCATGAAGTGCTGGAGGCAGAGATTGGAGTGGTGCAGTTGTGAGCCAAGGAATGCCAAGGATTGCTGGCAATTGGCAGAAGCTGAAGAAAGACAAGGAAGAATTCTTCCATAGAGCCTTCAGAGGGGGCATGACCCTGTCCAAACCTTAATTGTGGACTTCTAGCCTCCAGAACTGTGAGAGAATGAACTAATATTATTTTAAGTCACCCAGTTTGTGACAATTTGTTACAACAGCCCTAGGAAGTGAATACAAGCTTGATCGAAAACTTTAAACATGGATTTAAGGAAGTACTGACCCAGATGTGATTTAACACATACGAAGGAAAGATTCACCTGGAAAGTAAGCAGCTAGGTTCCCTCAATGGAGTCCCAGATAATCCCCAAGGTCAGACCTACAGGTGCTCAAGAAAATGTGGGTTATTCCTGAACTGTAAAAATGACCTTGGGAAGTTGGATCTTGACTCTGCCCTTGCTATGATCTGCCACGTCAGGTAAAATGAAGGCATCATCAGACCAGGGTTGTACTAAGGAAAGATGTGCCAGTCAGAGAAGGGGCAGGCTTGGGAGACCACACCAAATGCAAAAAAGCATCTACTAAGCACACAAATTTTCTTGCATATGCTCTTTCCTAACTTCTGGGTACAACTTAGACAGCCAATCTTGCAAAAATAAAGCAACAAAAATGTGAAAATTTCCCTTCCTTCTTTGTCTGAAACTGAACAGTTTGAGGAGATCGGTACAGCATCTGATAAGCCATTTTTCAAATCCCTAGACAGGAAAAGTTAGATATTCATTTGTTAAATTCAAATTTTTGTTGAACACTTACTATGTGACAGGCATTATGCTAGGATGAGGGTTTCATTCAGATGTTTGCATCATACACAAAGATCTGGAGGCAAGACAGAAGAGAACCTGCTGCAGCCAAGGACCTGCAAGAATGGGAAAATAGGGAAAAACCCCTGGGTCTGAGAAATTATTCAACAATTATTCAAAGTATTCAAACAAGGGAGGACAGTCAGAACAATTAGGGGAAATCACTCCTCTGAATGGACTTGTTCCAAGAAAGCAGAAAAAGAAAAGACTTAGGTGAGTCACCAATTCCTTTCAATGTCTCAGTACAAGTTTATGATAACTGAACAATCTGAGGTTAGAAAGTATTACCATATGATCAGAAATATAATCCTTAAATTAAAATTTTAAATAAAGGCAGCATAGAGAAAACTGAATCCTGCAGTAGATTAAATTGGTGAATTAAATGATTAGGTTGAGAAATTCTAGAATGAAGAGGAAAATACACAAATTTAATGATAAATTGTGTAAAGGAAGGACGTACAGGAGATAAATCCAAAAATCCCAATATAGGTATAATAAAAATACCAAAAAGAGAGCACTTACAGAAATGGTAACAATAAGGAAATAGTAGGAGAAAAATGCTTAACTTAAAGAAACATTTGAGTTTTAGATGGAAAGGACTTAGCAGGAATCAGGTAAAATTAGTGTACAGACTCCTACATTAGAACTCAATGCAGGTTCCTTCCTGCACTCAGGAAAAACAACAAACAAACAAAACAAACGATCTAGAAGGGGGGAAAATACTACTTTTCCATCATACTAATTTCTGGAAGACAGGTAATAACATATATAGACTTTTGAAGGAAAAGATTATTGTCCAAGAATTTCTTATTTGGTTTATGTGTGAAGACAATAGATAAATCTATTCTCAGACATTCAAGAACTCATAACATATTCCTCTTCCTGAGAAAAATTCCTTGAAGAAGTCCTGTAGCAATTCAAGAAAAAAAAAAAAATCAAAGTAAGCAATTCAAATTGGAGGAAGCCAGAGCATCCCAGAACTTCCAGGAAAATTTAGGGCTAGTATATAAATAATTGCTGTTAACATATGAAATTTAGCCAAGATATTAAAAATCATAATAATCTGCGTCTAAAAAGATGGCTTATTTAGATAAGAACTTGGGAGTGTGAGGGAAGAAGGAGGAAATAAATAGAAGCTCTGTGAGTATATGAATTTTGTCTGATTTGTTTACTCTTCTACCCGCAGGCTTAGAATAGTGCCTGGCATATTGTAGGTGCTTAACAAATGAATGAAAAGTCTGTGAAATGTCTATAATCAGTTAGAATTTGTTACTCCCATGCGTCGAAAATAAAAAGACTATTGGAGAGAAAGATGAAACAAAAACAGAACGTATGGCAATTTGAAAGAAACAAGAGCCAAATGCCCTTCCCCAAAATATGCTCCATCTAACAAATAATCAAGAAAATTACAAATTAAAATAGCAAGACATACCAATTCCCATCCATCAATCTAATTGCCAAAGATAAGATCAATATGTCTGACAATACCAAGTGTTGGTGACCATATGGGGAAACAGGAACTCTCTTAGTCAGTTGGTGGGACTTGAGATTAGTAGTAATACTTTGGAGAGTTTGGAATATCAAGCAAAGTTAAAGATGTGCATTCCCTATGATTCAACAATTCCACTACTAGGTATGTACCCTAAAGAAGCTCTTGTAAATGTGCCCCCAGGAACTTCTCAAGGGTGTTCATGAGGTATTGCTTAGAATAGTGAAAAGTTGGAAACAAATGTCCATCAAAAAGGAATAGATATACTGTGATTCATTCACTTCAATAATACACATCAGACAAAATTCGTGAACTACATTTGTATTTTAACTAAATATCAAAAACTTAAAGTCTCTGAAAGAGCAAATTCCAGAATGGTACGTATAACATGCTAGCATTTGTGTATATTTAACAAGCACTCAAAGCTACACCCACATTACTACGAACTGTGTATGCCTACATACACAGTAAGAAGCAAGAACTAAGTGGAAACATGCCAAATTCTCAAGTGTTTACCTCTGGGGAAGAGGAGCAGGAGAGTTTTGAGATTATGGACTGGAATAAATGACTTCAATTTTATAATGTTTTTACTTCTTTTATTTGAAAAAGTCTGTAGCAAAGTGACAGAATGTTAACATTTGTTAATTCTGAATAGTGGATACATGGGTGTTTGTTATATTATTCATGTACTTTATTTTTAAAACCTTTCACACTCCCCCAAAAGTGTAATAAATATCTAACCTCATGTCCTTACAACAATGATTCCATCAGAAGACTGATGAGTTTCTAGTGGGGGAGAGGGTGGATCCATGTAACTTCTATAATGATTAAAAAAGCAAAAGAAAGCTGTACATGTGAGCTGTGTATGTCCATTGTGTTTTTGGAGAGGATGTGACTCTATCTCTTACAAAGGTGTTTGGAAATGTGTGGCAGAAGACCTTGATTTGCACAAGAATTTGAATAGTGCTACTGGCATTTAGCACCTGGGGCCAAGGATGCTAATGTTTTGCAATTTACAGGTCTACACCCACACAAAAAGAACTGGCTGGCCCCAAATGCCAATTACATCCTTTGGGGAAATGTTGAGTTAGAAACTGCTTCCTACTGAGAATAACAGATAATCTCCAATTTTTTTTTTCTCTTTTGTAACAGGAAGTCTGGAGGTTGCTGGTATAGGTCCAGTTGTCCAAGGGTGTCATGGCTCAGTGTACTCTTTCTATTTGTCTTTTCCTGATAGTTTCGTAATGGCTGCGAAAGCTCCAGCCATCAGATCCACTGTCCAGACAGGAATTAAGAAGGGCTAGAGAAGGAAAGGGCAATCCCTGTACTAAGTACCAAATATAGATATTTGGCAAACAACGCCTTCCCCTAAATCTTCAGTTTATTTCTATTTATGTCTCATGGTACCGCATGGGCTTGCTTGGTGCAGGAGAGCTTAGTGTTTGGTTTTGCAGCCTTTGTACCAGAGGAAGGTAAGGACAAAGGGGTTTGGAATGGGTGATAAGGAAGTCAACCCGCAGTACTGGCTGTAAAAATGAATAGGTTAAATTTCATATTAAAATTTTAAAAAAATGGAAATATCAAGTCTCTTTCAAGAAAATATAAACCACCTAAATATTTACCAGTGAGGGAACTTAATGCAAAAATTGGTTACGGAGGAGATGGAAGAGTAAAGTTAAACAGGGAACAGTGTGGCAGCCCAGAGATTAGCAACCTCAGGAAGCTGCTCTCCACTTCCGGGAGGAAGACAAGAGGGAAAAGACAGATTTCCTGGCGTCCTTGGCAGAAGCTAGAAGCAGGACAGTCCCATTCAGTGGGGGCTGGAGCCAGAGAGGAGCTATAGCTATTGCAGAAACAACACATGAGAGGCAGGGGGAGAGGGATTCCCTGACGTATCTCTTTTTCCCACGGGTTGCGACGGTTGACCAAACCCAGCTGGGAGCCAACTGACAATCTGTAGGGGCCCCACTGTGAGGAAGAGCGGAGTAAGAGAAAGAGAAATAAATCAGAGGGAAAACAGGTCCAGGGCCAAACACACAGAATCGAAATATAAGACATTCTTCTGTGTTAAAGTTAAGGAAGGGATAGACGGTAAAAGTAAATCAGGGCTGACAACATTAATACCAGATGTTGGAGAATTCAAGGCTCAGGCTTTAAATGAGATGAAGAATTTTCCTTTCTTTTCTTCCTTCCCTCCTTCCTTCTCTCCTTCCTTCCTTCCTCTCTTCTCTTTTCTTTCTTTCTTCCTTCCTTCCTTCCTTCCTCTCTTTTCTTTCTTTCTTTCTTTCTTTCCCCCTACTGCTCACAGGTGCAGCCCATAACAAACATGAAGGAATCATTGAAACTTTAAGTGCTAAACAGCATGGCATCCGGTGTATTTATGAAACCTCTTAGAAATATAACAAGAGCCACAATCGTAGAGGGGGATGTTAGTCCCTGTGATAGATGAAGCAGGCAAAAGTAAATAAGCACCTTCCACAAGACTTCATATTAAGACACATGGCAGCAGCCAAACCTGAAGTCAGAGATATTTGCAGCTTTAAGTGCTTTTGTTAATAAACAAGAAAAAGGAAAATAAATGGATTCAATTATGGCTTCAACTAAAAAAACAAATATAACTGTAGGAAAGTGAGAGAAAGGAATCAATAAAAACAAAAACCAGAAATCAATACATTTAAAAGAAAAGTGGAATCAATAGAGCCTATTTCAAAAAGATCAATAAAAGAGACAAACACTCAGACTTAATACACAAAAAAGTGAGAAAAGGCCCAAATACCTGGCATTAAGAATAAGATGGTTAAAACAATCCCAGACACAGAGATTAAACACATTAAGAACCACACTATATATGACTTAATCCTAACACATTTGGCAGTCTCAATGATAGGAATGCACAAACATTACAAAACTGAAAGAGGTCTTATTATGGTTTACGAAGCCCTTCAGTTATGCTCAGTCATGGAAACAGTAGTCTTCCATATGACATCTATCACGACGGAATACTGAACTGTCTTCCCTATTAGCTTCCGGAGGTCACGGACCACCTTTTATTTGACCGTGCTTCTCCTGTATGTAGCTAAAGGATACACTGCAGATACTCAGAGATGTTCGTTGAAAACATTTCTTTCCTCCCTGCCTTCCTTTCTTTCTCTCCCGGCTCTTCCTTCCCTCCCTCTTTTCTTTCCTTCTTCAACACCTCATAGAATAATCGAGAAGCAAGATCCATTTAGCTTAGAAAAAGAGCACCATATTTATGTCATTCTTTGGGTCCTTTTGATGGTCTAGCCCCTATAGACACTGTGCCCTGTGAAGGAGGTGTGTGCAGGCAGACTCCTGTGTGGGGTCCACAGAGGGTTCCTCTGCAAGCAGCTGGGCTTATCAGGAGCTGCCCAGGGTTGGTGACTCAGAGAAGGGCCCAGCAGGCCCTGGCTGTTGCTAGGAAACCACGGTTCCCTGGTGGAACCCAGCACAACACTTGCAGGTTGTCCCTGATAACTTAGAGGAAACAAAAGGCTGTCAGGAAAGGTAGAAGGAAAAACAAAAAAAAAAAACAAAAATGAAGAAAGCAATTTTCCTTGCCCAGCCCTAGTGACATGTATCTATGGGGATCAGAGACAAAAATAGTCAAAAGAGAGGTTGGCATCATTAACAGATACTGTTTTTGCTCTTGCTACTTTTGACGTCGCAATGTGCTGCAAGAACACGGCCAAAAAAATGTCTGTTTTGTAGACAGCCTCAGAGTTTTCTGGAACTTTGGCCATGGAAGTGTCTGGGGAAGTGATGAAGGGCTCTCCCCCTTCGTCCCTGTCCGGACCCTGTTGGGGACCTGTGCAGCTGCCTGGTCAGCCTGCTTTTGCAAGTGAATGCTTCCCTTGGCTGTCAGGATAGCTTTGCCCAACTCTAAGTCAGTGTTGCCCAGCGACACCTAGAGAGGAAACAGAAAGAGAGTACTAGAACGCTATAGCAGTGGTTCTCATACTCAGAATTACTTGGAGGGTTTCCTAAATACAGATTGCTGGACCCTACTCCCAGACTTTCTGTTTCAGGAGGCCCGAGTAGGGGATGACAGTGTGCAATTCTACGAAGTTTCTAGGTGATGCTCATGCTGCGGGTCTAGAGACCACTTTGCGATGCTCTGCCCTAGACTATTAAATCTCACATGGAATTGTCAATTCACTTAACTGATGAAGAAACGAAGGTTCAAGGAAGTGCATTGGGATGGCCCAAGGTCACTTAGCTGCTGCCAGTGGGTTCAAACCCAGGCTTCCTGAATCAAACGCCAGTGCTTTCTCCACTACAAAATGCTCTCCAGGCAGTGTGCCTCTTTAAAAATTCTCCCAAAGACTCCAGATGGCCACCGACAGGGGTGGTCCTATCAAACGAATGCCAAGTTGCTAAATCCAACCCTGATAGCGACAGCTTTGAATATGAAGCCAGAGACGGTTTGCAAAAGCCTTTGTGTTCTTCGCAGCGTTGTCTCTCATCTTTCTAAATACTGTGGATAGAAAAGGAAGCACGGTGAGGAGCAGACACAGCTATGCAGGGCTCCGATATGTGTCCAAAGAGGCACACCTCCAGGGCCACGCTGCCGAAGTGGCACTGCTGCTGGGAAGCCCCATCGTCTTTCGAGTCAGACATTTGCTTTGGTCCCCTTGCCTGCCCCCTCCTCCCAGTGCCTGCCCACCCCCCCCACCCCGGGCCTCAGTGCGTGCAGAGGTGACTTCAGAGATATATTTGAAACTTAAAAAATACACATTCTTTCTGCTTTTGCTCGAATGTAGTCTTCATCATTCACTGAGGCTCATTGTAAGCTGCAGGATACACAAAGAAAAAAAATTAAGCAAATAATATGTATTAACAAGTCCTGGCTAAAGCATAAGTAGGGTGAGTATAGAGTTTGCCTTTGGTCCCTCTGGTCTCCTTTGTGATGCTCGTATGACTCTCTAAAGCCCCAACTCTTCCCTGCCCTTCTTGATTTCCAGTACAACCTTTAATTCTCTACTTTACTTTTTCTTTACCTTCTGCTAAACTCTGTTAAGGTGTGAGATGAAAGAGATTTACGAAGTTATTGCTCAAAGGTTTTTCAATTTAATAAAGGATGTTTGTAAAATAAACACCCTCCAGCGCTTAAAAAAATGAAGCTCTAATGATGAAATTTGGGGGGATCTGGGAGGCTGGGGGTGGGTCACTAAGAACCAGGACCTTACCCAGAATTCTTCATATCGTACAACATAGGTGGCCACTAATTTGTCTCCTGCTAAGGCTAAGACTTACCTTGTGTATTGTTGACAATCCCAGCAGAGGTTCATGCTTTGTATTTGCAGTTCTGCTGTTGTTACAAGAGCTTTGTGTCCACTGGATGGCATTCAGATAGAGCTGGTGGACAAATTCTTGTTTCTACAGCTTAGTGATGCTAAGAAAAAAAATGAAGTGGAGAGCTCCTCCTACTTGCCAGGATTTGAGCTTTGTTCATATGGTCTCTGCCTCATGGGGTGAACTATGTTTGTGACTGCTACTGAGTGAATGCAGAAAGAGAAGGCATTTTACTTGTGTAGAGCGCTATATACTGTTCAACACACTTCATGTCCAGTCTTTCCTTTTCCTCACTTCTTGATCTTGTAGGAATGATCATTCCCATTTTACTTTTGAGGGAAGAGGTTTGAATATATCAGCTAGGGAGTAGCAGAGCTAGAACTTGAATCTAAACCTTTGAGTTCTGATTCTAAACAGACCATATGTCACCCCCAAACAGTAAATCAGAGATGTATCATAGAAGAGACAGTGGTTGGCTGACAGAGGGGGCAGAGAGGCCCTTGAAGGACTGACTGCAGTTAGGAAGTGACTCTGGCCAACATATGAGGGTGTTGTAAAGGGGAACATTATGGTGTCAGCCTTCCTTCTGGTGATCCCAGAGGATGTCGTGATTTATGTGTCTTAAGTCCGGAGTAGTGGAACCTGACAACAACATAAGTGTGACTATGACTTTCAGGAAGGCAGGAGAGGAAGAAAATGTGGGTTGTGCTGGCAGAAAGGAAAGATGGTGCTAAAAATAGAGCAGGGGGTTCTCCCAGTTACCTCTGAGATTCTGCTCATGCAGTCAAAACTGTATGGTCCTGAGAAGGTGGGGAGGCTCCTTCAACATCACATTTCAGCTGGGAATGCAAAATGACCGTGGCCAAGTGGAAGAGCTTATGCTGACTGAGGTCTCTTAGGAATTCCCTCTATGCTGTCTGCCCACTTCATGTTGTGTACAAGTGCTACACAGTGTTGTATTTCATTAATATTGTTCTGGTACAGAGTGCTTGTCTTATATTTCAGATGCTCCCAGGGATGCTGGGAGAAGGAATTATGCTAACCAGCAACACTCCATACACTTAATCACTCCTGGGAAATTAATATAGCGGAAGTGTTGACTAAGGGGTTAAGAGATGAAGGAGGGCATTTCAGGTGTGTGGATTAGAGGATTAGCAGGCACAAAGGTACCAAGATGGGAAGGAACTTAATCTGTGGGGAAGAATAAAAGCCCCTGCCTTGTCAACGTGGAGAATCTGAGAATAAGAAGTAAGGTCGGACAGATAACTTCAGGCTGGATTAGGAGGCTTGGTGCGTGACACTGCAGAGGGTTTGCCTTGATAATGGGCATCACGAGGTTTTTAAGAAAGTATCATTTTAAGATTATTCCAGCTATGCACAGGATGGTTTGGAGTGGAAGAGCTTGTGGGCAGGAGAAAGGATGTAAGGTTACTGGAGTGATTTTTTAATAGGAGGTAATATAGGGCTGACCTTGCATGGAAATGAAGAGGAGGGGCAGATATGAAAGACACTAAGATGAGTCCTTTTTACTTGCCAATGAGAAAGTCAATTGTTTGCTGAACATAGTGTTCCCACTGGGATCTTGTGGGCAAGAAGTGGGTTTCCTGCTATTCTCTTAACCTCACATCCTTGCTGCTTGTTTTCCCAATGTGGTCTCCTGTTGTCTTAATGGAGCCGTGGAGCTATGCTCATTAAAACTGTGCAGCACATTACAAGTATCACTCATTTTAAGTAACTGATTTTAGAGCATTTCAAACCTGCCAAGTTGATAAATTAGGCACCGTACTATTTTATACAATCTGGAGTCTCAGATTTAGGGAATTTTGAGAATTAGCAAATCTTGTGGCAAATGGCAGCACCTGCTGGCAAATATGATATTACAGGCTAACTCTAGTAGACAATGTAATGGCCCAGGACAGGATGAACGAAGAGAATGAAGCTGCTAGAGACGGAAGGTCTGAGGCGGGGAATGCATAAGCTTGGGAGAAATTAATATATTTCAGGGATATACAAGGAAAGCAATAAGTGACAGCAAGATAACCCCGAAGTTGGAGGAAGCGATCAGAGCATTTTTCAAGACCTAATATGTGTCTATCGCTAGTGCAGTGCTATATAAATATGATGGTATCACACAAGGCTTCTGACCTCATAGGCAAGTCTACATTTAGAATGAGAAATTCTAAAGCTCTAAATGCTGCAAAAGATTATTTTAGGATAATATGGTAACCAGCACTCTGGAGTCTGACTACAGTCCCCAAAACTTCAACAACAATTATTTTGTATGTAATGTGTTTGAGAATTATTTTCTTAGGAGTTGTTCTCACTATGAAAATAATTGCTAATATATTAGAAATTGATGTGTGTATGAAGAGGTAGGATATGGCTTCACTTTATAGCCCTTGTTACTAGAATTCATACATCCTATGAAGTCAGGTTTTTCAGACTCATACATGAAGATGATGACAAAAGTCTTTATAAGGTCTGGTCATAGATTTTCAGGGAGACCAGTGTGTAAGAAAATCTATTTACCTCCCACGTTTTTCTTGCAGAAATAATTTAAGACTACTTTAAGCAAACTGCAAAGAACTAACTCTCCCCTTAAAGAATCTGGATGGGAAGATAGGAGAGGCATAAAAATTAATGAATAATAAGAGATTATCTATTAGAAGGTAGTAAAGAGCATATTTCTGGAACTTGAGTGCTGGGTCAACATCCTGACCATGCAGTTCCTTAGCTTGGCTTCTTGGGTAAGTTGCATAAGCTCTCAGTATCTGACTTGTAAAACAGGATAATAAAAACACCTGCCTCATAGGGCTGTTGTGAGCTTAAAATAGCTTAATATATGTAAAGCACTATACAGAGCCTGGCATTACTAAGCACTATATGTGTTAGCTACTTTTATTATGGAAAGTGGTAAATGAGTGACATACTCAGTAATCTCTGCAGGAGTTAGCTATAAATCCTTTTGGGAAATAGTGATAAACATAAAGAAATAGTGTTGAAAAGAAAAAAAAGCACAGAAGGATGAACTGGGGAGGCCTCCTGGGAGGGTGGTGGTAGTTCATGTAACCTGAGTTTTTTAAAAGAAGTAGGATTTATATGAGAGAAGACAGAATGGCCAGAATAATAGTGCATGTGGTCTATTACAGGGATGAGAAGAGAGGCTGGTCTGATCGAAGCAGTGTGGGCATGGAGGGAAGTATTTGAAGCTCTCTGCTGGAATGATCGTGGAGCCTAGTATTCAAGGCTGAGAAGTCAGAACTTTACTCTCAAGACTTGGGAACCACAGATGAGGTTTTCTTGGGGGAACACAGCCCATTAGGAAAATTAATCTGTGCTGGAAGGGTGAAGGATGATGCAAGGCCATGAGTCTGGTCAGGAGTTGTAGGGGATGAAAATAATTTTCCCTCTACCTTTTTGAGTTCCTAGCTGAGATGCCTTCAGATTGACAAGAGGAAAACAGATAGCCTATTAACATGTATACCTCATGTGCACATGAGAGATACCCAAGAAAACTGAGTAACTCTCTGAGGTAGCTTAGAATTCAGGATTACACACCATCTTAGTAGGGAAGGGCATTGAGGAGGGGTGGCTTATGTAGGTCTCTTAGGGGAGAGTAAAGGGAGATGAATGGGCCCTTAGAAAAATAGATGGGAGGTATGATGGTTTGTGACAAAATTTGTCCAGGTGTGGTGTTGACCTCTAGTCTCATCTGCTGTGACCAAAGTCCATCTTCCCTGGTGGCTGAAGCTCTTGGGGAGGGGAATGATGATAAGTGAGTTCCTTTTGGAGGATGAGAGGAGTTCAGAGTAAGTCTTTCTTTGCATTTGATGGTTTTCAAATGCCTACAGCTCAAAATAAGCAATATACCAAAGTGGAAGATTTGGGCTGGCATTTTCTGCTACCCTTCAGGGTCAAGGCAATGTGGGACCAGAGGTGCAACAATGAGAGTTTGGACAAGGGGGAAGGCAGGTGGAAGGATGATGAGATGGATGTCACTAAGGAAGACCTGATGACATTGAAGGTAGGGGCCAAGGGAGGGGCTGGAGGAGAGCCTACTATATGAAGCCAGAGACCCAGGGATAGTTGAGGTATCAAGTCCTCTTAGGAGGAGGCTGGGGGTGCTGTAGATGAAGTTCTAGACATGGTGAGGTTGAGGTGGTAGGAAACATTGAGTACTCATAATAATGTCTGTGGCAGTTTCTATCATGACAAATATCCTTAGCTGTTCTAGGTTAGAAGGTTTCTTTGAGTGTGGAGATACACCCCTAGACAGAAATCCAAATAATTTTCTCAACTTTTCGTTTGTAGTACATGTAATGTCTTTATAGGACTCGTGATTTCACTGCACTTAGGCTGAATCTGGGTAGCATTTGTCTGTAAAGTTTTCATCATTATTAACACTAACTGTGACCCATGCACCCTGGATAGTTCACATTCAGCCTCTTGTGCTGACTTTCTGCCTGAGGACCCCATGTCTCTCCTCCTAATTTAGTATTAATATTAATGATGACCACTGGAGCAGAAAATCAGATCAGCAGGCAGAGTCAGATCTGCTCCTTCAGGAGCTCCCAGTTTACCCAAATGCGAAGGTCTGGGGGCGCTTCTGTCCTCCAGGTGAAGTCTGGTAAGTGATGAGAAGAGCCCCTTTCCTCGAGTGAAAGGCCGATGCCATTAAGGATGGTTCACTCTTTGCAACTCATTTAGCAGCACACTAAGCAGAGGTTCATTAAGCTGCAAGCATCGGCGTAGTGACACCGGAGGCTTTTGAGGGCACTGGGCTGAGAGGGTGGCTTCACTGTTTAACTTCCGAGCCTAGGACATTTAGAGCTCTGTAGGAAGAACAGGCAGAGTAGCAAGTGCAGTGAAACTGAACGTGGCCAGATTTGCCCTAACACTGAATTAATGCTCTAGGCTCCGAGATTCAGAAATAGTAACAACATTACACATAAAACAAGATGGGGTAAATTTTGCAGGGGATCATTTGTTTTCCCATTTCAAGGCTTGAACGGTCAGATGTAACAGGGAGAGGAAGAAAAGTAAAAATAAAACTTGTAATCTATAGCTTGGTCCAGCTGCCAAATTGTGCTTAAGTGTATTTTGATACACCTTAAGTTTTAACCCCAATTTTCTTTTTTCTCTATGGCCTTGTGGATGGGTTCAAAATTATCTTAAGGTTATGAGATTTCTCCTGTGTGTAATCTGCTCTCTAGTTCTCCTTCCACTTGGAAGGCAGCAATGCCCCCAGTGGTAGTGAACACAAATAGTTCAATATGCTTTGAGTCATCGTTTCCATTTTTATAACTTTTGCTTGTTTTATAGTCTAATTTTAGGCCTGACTTATTTTTTCCTCTTAGTGCTATATTAATAAAATTCACAATGCCTCGAGTGTAGCAAAGAGTCAAATGTTCACTGAATGACTGTTTCATAATCATAGTGTGCACTGAAGAGCTTGGCAAACCCTGCTTTGGTGACGCTATTGCGCAAGCAGCGTAGACATAAAAGGAAGGCACAGCTGGATTCCAATTCTAGGTCACTATAGGCAGGTTAGTTGAACTAAGTTGAACTATCTGTATTCCAATTTCCTCATCTGCTAAATGGGAATGAATGACCTTCACAGACTCACTGTGAAGAATGAAGAGGTAGCATATAAAACGTGCCTGGCAGAATACCAAGCATAAAAACGAGGCCTTATAAAGTATTTACCAAAGAAGTTACTAAGTCCAATGTAAAATTTCGTAAGACAAGGACAGCTTCCCAGATACAGTGAAGTTTCCAAGGTGTCATGTCAATGACCTAACATCCATCAGGGTTGTGTTATAATCCTCTCTTTCTGTACACATTTTTTAATTGCCAGGTTTGTGCTGGAAGGCAACTTGGGTATCTCCTAAAATGATTTTAAAATTTTCCTAAAGGTACATTGAAAGGAATTTACTTTCTGCTTTTAATAATGTCAACCAAGAACAAAAATGGATCCTTCATTTTAAGCCATCCTTCAGATGGCTTAAAATGATGAATAAACAACAATTAAAAAAAAAAAACAACTGAAGTGAGCTGTATGAAAACTTTGTCTCTCAGAGTTTGCAGACAATATTGTGGTATCATGGCCTGAAGATTGGACCACTGCCTCCCTGGGAGCCACCAGGGATATTCATGTTCTCCTGGACTCCCCAGACCCCTTGTGGACACCTCTACCCATCATGAAGAAAGACCATGTCATGGATCTATTTTTGCTTTAAGTCTTGATTAATTTTTCTTCACATCATAGTGAAGTAGAAATATTTCTGGGAAAGAAGAAGTGGAGCCTCATGCTATTAGACAATTTGGCCTTTCCTATCAATTATCCATAACTCAAGAAATCAGAAGAGAGACAGACACGGAATTAATGAACAAACCACTCAATAAATCAGGGAAAAATGGAAGCCCACAGGTTCTTCGTCAAATGTTCCCTGAACCTGATGTTAGTGGTAGAAACTGAGCCTGTGGTCTTCAGGGAGACTGACTCAATGGTCTTCAGAGCCAGAAGGTGCATCCAAAATGCTATCAATTACTCCCCTCCCCCATTTTTTCCAAGCTGTGGCTTACTTCTCAGTCACCCCTCTTTCTTGGCCCCTAAATCTTAACTTACTTCCTATTGCTTCTCAGAGGGAGGAATTTACTATTTCACAACATTAAACATACACACTGAAAGCTCCCTTATTAGGTAACCATCCTAAATTTTAGGACACATTACCTTCCTTGTAGCAGGCACCTGGAATGTCTGTGTTCTAGCTGCAACTCAGAACTCCTGGAGAGGGTCACGAGAGGGGATCTGATTCAATTGTGACTTTACTCACATATGACAATGGGGAGCCCCTGCAGATGGCAGCAGCACTTCAAATTTCGCTGGCCAGGACGGGCCTGTGTTTCACACAACCAGAAACCAAAAGATGCTGGCAGAATGCTTACTGTGGTCCTCGTGCTCCCACCATTTCCAGCCAGATTCCAACTTTACCTCTTCGAGTCTTGCCCAGCGTAGAGCATGGAAGTGAAGCCCAAGAAATGTCTGTCTAATCCCCTTTATCAAAGAAGAAAGGAATGTAAAACCCTTTCAACACCCCCAGTCCCTCCATTTCCCTCTCAAACGTGGGTTCTCTCTCCAACATAATTGTGAAACTGAAGGAAAAGAAATGGAGGTTATAGATTAGACATTGATTTTTTTTTTAAATGATATTCCTCTCTGCTGGCTAGTTAGACTACTAGACAAGGAATGAGTGAACTGTTCCTTTTGCTTTCTATTGCTAGAAAGGCCCATTAAAGAAAATTAATGTTTATTCTGTAATTTCTGAGAACCATGTGCAATGCCTATACATAAAAGGTGTCCATAAATATGAATCTGAGTCTTTCACAGCTGAATTGAAAAACCATATTGTTTATATAATTGCCTTTGTGGAGTTGAAAATATAAAACATGCCTAGGCTGATCATTGCATTTACATTTATAATTATTTCTAACTTAGATTTTTAAATTGCAGAGGCAATACAACCTTATATAAGAAGTCCAACAGTTTAGAAATAGATATAGAAAAAGTTAATAACTCCCTCTGCCCTATCCTACTTCCTGAGGTAACTGCTAAATATGTTCACAAAAATACTCACCAAAAAGGTAGGACCTTATCATACACATTACTAAAACTTCCTCTGGATCACTAAATAGTTTGAAGTTTTATATAATAGCTGTACAGTATTCCACAGAATGGATGTAACACAGTTTATTCAACCATAGCTCCCGTGATGGACATTTGTAGTATCTCCAGTTTTGTCATCACCACAAACAATACTGAAATTTCGTGTACAACTTATATACCAGTGTGTTTTTCTTTTTCTGTAGGCCAGAGTCCTCAAAGTTATAGGGAAAGAGTTTTGTATGCTGTAAATTTTTAGTGAATACTGCCACATTGCCTTCTAAGAAGGGTATGACAATATTTGGTTTTTCGTTTGCCTACCCCTTTGCCAGCACTTGATGTTACCAATTTTTAAATTTTTGTTTGCCAGTCTTTGGGATAGAAAATGGTATCTCTCTTGACTTTGCATTTCCCTGGCAAGATCGTGCAGCATAATGTCTAAAAGCATGGACCTAGAGTCCTACTATCTGGCTGTGGTGCGTACTATCTGTGTGAGTTTAGCAAGTTACATAACTTCTCTGTGATTCAGTTTCATTGTTCCCACTCAAAATAGGAAAAATAATAGTACCTGCCAAATAAGATTTTTATTGGGATTAACTGAGTTAATATTTGTAAAAATTTTATAATGGTGCCTGATGCTTAGAGCAGTGCCTGACACATGATAAACACTATGTGAGTTAAATGTTGGTGATATTGAACATCCTTTTATATTTCATTAACTATTTATATCTGCTAAATATGAGGGTCAAAATGTTTAATTTTTAGTGTAAAAAAGCGGACGGATTTTTTTTTTTTTTTCACTTTTGAAATGAGACTACTCCCATGGAAAAGCATAGCAATCCCCACCCCACATCCCTTCTCCAAGAAATACTCCACTGCTTGGAAATGTCAGATACCAGATGCTAAGAAGAATTCTGCTGGAATGTTTGTTTGTTTGTTTCTTTGTTTATTTAGAGAGTGGGTGAGCAGGAGGTGGAGTGAGGGGGTAGAGGGAGAGGGAGAGAGAGAATCTTATGCAGACTCCATGCTAAGTGCAGAGCCGAGCATGGGGCTTGATCCCATGACCCTGAGATCATGACCTGAGCAGAAATCAAGGGTTGGATGCTTAACTGTCTGAGCCACCAGGTGCCCCTGGAATGTTTGAATTAGAAGGAAAATAGAAAAGTTTTGAAAAATAGACAAAAAGTTTTCTAAATACAGGAACATTTCAGGATCAACCCCTCCTAAAATAAAAGGTAATTTAAACTTTTCTTTTCTAAAAGGTGGAACCTCAGATTACTTGCATAGAGATGTAAATCCATTAGGGCTTGTTAGAGATAGAGTGACAGGAGAGAGAGAGAGAAAGGCAGCTGGAAAGCAACTTAATTGCCAAGGGTACAATTTTACAAATGAAAAATTGTCATTTGATATCTTGGATTTCAGAATAGCTCAGCCCTTCTTGTTGAGATTACTAACCACATAACTCTTTTCTCAATTGGTTATTTTTCACTTGGATTTGTCCTCTACAGGGAATCTTGTATTATTTATCAGTCATATAAATGTAAAACCATCCCGCATCAGGCTTGCTTAAATGTCAGAGACAACTATTTCTTGTCTTCTTCCTCTCAGCTTCCTCTAGTAACACGCTCTTTTTATGTTTTTTCTACATCATCAGTGTGATGGAAAGATGTTCTCTCATCAGGCCTTAGTTTTAGCCTGTTTTGCTTAAATTCATCCGAACAGTTTTATCCACTTCAGAATTATTGGAGGGTGGGAGGGAGGGCCATCGAGGTGGCAAGAGGGAGGAAAAAGGAAGGAGATTTCTGAACCACATTCATTGGCATCTGTGCACTCTTCCTCAGCAACATCAAACTGACTTTTATGGAACCTTAGAGACATGGCAGGCAGTGAGAATGTTTATGGAAAATGCCCCTTCACAATCTTGACTTTAAATTTCCTGATATACTACTGCCATTTTCTATTTTTCCAGCTCATTCCCTCCAGTCCTTGGACTCCAGTAGCTGCTCTACCTCACCTCCAGTCCATGGACCCCATCACCTTTGCACTGATCATTACCTCCCCTCAGCCCTTCACTCACGCCTTAATTCCCTGTGTACATCTTCAGTTCCCCCGCCCCTTTCTGTTTCCCTCACCCTACTCTGGACTGATGACCACAAACTTCAAGTGGATTGTGTGGCCAGCCAATCTTGCAGCATTTCCTGAATTCATTTCCTCTCTCCTAGACCATCATCTCATCCCTTCTCCTCTCCCCTCCAACCTCCAACGCCCCTCCCTACACCTTGCTCTCAGCTCATGACCTGATTTCTTATTTCACTGAGAGGATACAAGCAGCCAGAGGAGAAATTCCACATGCTCTGACCAACCAAACTCATAACCTTAGCTGACTCTGTGCCTACAAACCAACTTTTAACTGTTCTCTCAGTGGGCAAATTATCCTTGTACCCCTTTGCACAGCCATGGCATGTGGGTGTGAGAGTCCCCACATTCCCCACCCTAGCTCACTCAAGGATGGCGCTTCTGCAATTTCATATTCTCTCTTGCACGTTTAGTCTCCTTCTCCTTGCTTGATCATTACCATCCGCACACAAGGGTGCAATATTTCATCTTAAAAAAATTTTTAATATAGGTGTTAATCAAAAGCTTTGTAAAGAAATTGCTGTCTGGTCATTTTAATAAGGGAAAACATTATGTGAAAAGGTACAAAACATGAAGCTGGCTCCTTTCCCTTAGTGAAGCATAAAATATTTTTTTCAAAGCCCCCAAATTAGTGACCAGTAAATAGACATTCTATAAAGTACACGAAAGCAAACCTGTAAATTGTCATATTTAAAACTGGAAAGACTCTAATATAGAGCAAAAATAGGATTTACTATCAGGTTTTTATGGAGGAATTAATAAAATGAATGTTTTTGGACCACAAACTCCTAGTAAACTTAGCAAGCCCTATAACTTTGATACAGGTAATGTTAAAATTAGTTTAAAAGTGGTATGGCTTAGACTCTTCTACTCCCAAGAAAGTACTAGGGAGATAATATACCATTCATAAACGTGGCACTGTTTAAGCATTAATAAATTGTGCACATATTGCCCAAGGAACCTGAACACTTCTGTTTCTCCAAATGGTGAAATTGTATTTCTCAGCACTGAAAGGACTTCTCACCTGTGAGTATACAGGGGGCAGGTGTATGGTGCCAGATTGCCTCTGTCAGCCCAGGTCGGTAGATTCATTGGTGCCTCTCATCTCACACTGCTGGAGTTTCTGGTCCCGTGATTCCTGGAGGCACCTGGCTGACCTGTAAATGGCTGCCTGCCCTGCTACTGACTATCTTCTGTCGGACTTCTGGTCTTCCCCAGGTGCACCTTCATTTGGGTCACATCCTCTGCCCCTGTCACTGAATACTCCAAGGACATGCCTGCCATCTTGTGCTGGCTCTCTGAAGCCCTAAGCAGCCTGAGCTGTAGAAATATTTGCAATTTCAGTTCCATAATGCCTGTTTCTATCCAGAAATGAGATCTCTGATTGCTGAGAATAAGACAAACCATTGTTTCAGATTTCAGATTTTCCGGAAGTCATAGGTAGTAGCACTCTTGGTGCTCAGCCACATAGGGAGGGTCCACTCAAAACCCCCAGGGCAAAGGATTGACATGTGGAAGTATTTCCCACCCCAGAGATAGTAGTATTTTGTGATGATAAAGTCAAACTTAGTGTCACACTGAGCACACCTTGGATATTCCTGGTCTGGGACCCACTGTGGCTCTTCCATACCAACAAGGGTGCCCAATCTCTGTGCCTGCATTCCAGGCAAGTACCAGCTTCTCAGTGTCAAGTGCATGGGCACTGTTAAAAAACAAAATTCAGGGGCACCTGGGTGACTCAGTGGGGTTAAAGCCTCTGCTTTTGGCTCAGGTCACGGTCCCGGGGTCCTGGGATCAAGCCCCGCATTGAGTTCTCTGCTCGGCAGGGAGCCTGCTTTCCCCTCTCTCTGTGCCTGCCTTTCTGCCTACTTGTGATCTCTGTCAAATAAATAAATAAAATCTTTAAAAACAAAAACAAAAACAAAAAACCCTCAAAAAACAAAATTCAAGGGGTGCCTGGGTGGCTCAGTGGGTTAAGCATCTGACTCTTGATTTCAGCTCAGGTCTTGATCTCAGTGCTGTGAGTTCAAGGCTCCCCCCACACCCCCATGTTGAGCTCCACACCAGAGGTGGAGCCTGCTTTAGAAACAAAACAAAACAAAAGAAAATGCAAAAAAACAAAACTCAACTGCATAAATTTGAGGATCTCATTGGTTTAGTAAATGATTCATGAAGGGAGCAACACCCCATCTAACAAATAGAGGGGATCTTGGAGGAGTTGTACAAAATGGAAGGTTTTTATAAGAAGGATGGTGGGGCAAGGAAGTTATGAGCAAAAGAAAAGTATTGTTTCAGGCAAGATCACCTTCCCACAGAAGGAAGGGCAGAGGGTCTTATTATACAGATTTCCTCATCCTTCCTTGTGGGGGTGGGGGATGGAGAAGGCCCATGTGACAGATTACCTCATTGGAACTTACCAGAAAATTCCTGATTGGCACATTAAGACTTAGATTTCTGGGCACAGGTAGAAGCTGCAGTTAGGTACCTTGCCCTGGTTTGGGGACAGGCTGGCCCAAGTAATGCCACTCTGGGCCTGTGGTTTTCTTTTTAACTCCATTCTAAGGACAGGATGCCACTTCACTCACCTGTCATGCTGCCAACCACTCTCTTATCTATAAAAAATACCTCCTTGGACCCCAAATTACCCTCCGGCTGTTACCCATTTATATAATCCTCATTACAGTAAAACTCAAAGTAATTGTGTATGTTCTTGTTCTCACTAGTTTATCGTCTACCCTAATGACTCCCAAATTTCTATCACTAGCCCAAATCTTTCTCCTGAACTTTTCACAGATGGTAAAACTGGACCTTGCATATTTAAGATTTATGTATTTATTTTAGAGAGAAAAAGAGAGAGCACAGTCATGTGCTAGTGGAGAGAGAGGGAGAATCTTTTTTTTTTAAATTTTGTTTATTTATTTGACAGACAGAGATCACAAGTAGGCAGAGAGAGAGGAGGAAGCAGGCTACCTGCTGAGCAGAGAGCCCGATGTGGGGCTCGATCCCAGGACTCTGGGATTATGACCTGAGCAGAAGGCAGAGGCTTAACCCACTGAGCCACCCAGGCGCCCCGGGAGAGAATCTTAAGCAGACTCCTCACTGAATGTGAGTCCTACACGAGGCTTAATCTCACCACCCTGAGATCATGACTTGAGCCAAAATTAAGAGTGGGACACTTAACTGACTGGACCACCCAGGTGTCCACAATGTTGCATATTTAATAGCCCCAACATCTCCATTTAGATTTCTAACAGGTGGTTCAAACTTGCCATGTCCAAAACAAATCTTGATTCTCTTTCCTCCCATCAAATTTACTCCTCTTGTAGACTTCCTCCTCTCATGCAATGGTCTCACCATTCTTCCAGTTGATGTACTTATCTTTGACCCCCTTTTCTCACTTGCTGCACACCCGGTCCCTTAACACCCCCCAGACTGTAATCAGAATTCTCAATTCTGCCACCTGCACTGCTACCATGCAGATCCCAGCAGACTCCTAATTGTTCTCCCTGCTTCTACCTCTGCTCCCCTCCCCCAATATACACTCCACAGAGAAACCTGTTAAAAATATAAACCAGATCATATCACTCCTCTGCCCTAAAACCTCTAATGTCTTCTCTTTTCTGAGTAGAATGCAACATCCTTACCACGGCCCGCAAACCGCATACCACCCGTCCCTCTGCACCTCTGCGATCTCAAGGGTCATCACCAGTGCCCTTGCTCCTGTAATTAAACAACAGGAGTTTGCTCCTCGGTGAGTCAGAAACCGCACCAGCTGGAATAGTCGCACAAAGAAAACTTTATTTGCAGCAAATGGGGACATCATGAGGAATGGCTTCCAAAGCCGTGACTCCACTGAGGAAGGGTGGACGGGTTCCCTTTATTTAGGGTTAAGGTGAATAGGGAAGCCTCATATGTAGAGGAGGGCAAAAAGTCGCGCACTCGCCTTAGGGAAAGTGTGGATACCCACGTTGTATGTTATGCAAATAAGGCTTGTGCTCCTCCGGGGGCGGAGATTTTAGTATGGTAATGAGGTGAAGGTAGCTGTCCGTCATTCTAGAGGGCGCCCCCCATGGCCCTTCTGCGCAGGCGCGAGTCAGGGGTTAAGCTCAAAGTGGTCGGTGTGGCTGGCGGCCTGGGCGTCTTGTCAGCTCAGCCGCTTTCGCTGAAGGGGCTGTTCTGCTCTCCGTTTGCCCGAGTTAAGAGGTAAACTGGAATGAAGAGCTTAAGGAAAATGTGGAAGGAAGGTCGGTGAGTACAAGCAGGTGGGCAGAAAAGCACCCGCTAGCCTCTCGGGTTTCCTGACTGTTCCCTGTGGCTGGGGTACACTGCCCCGGGGGTATCTGAATGACTGGCTGCCTCCCCGTATTCCAGCCTCAGAGGCAGTGTCACCTAATGAGAAAGGCATGACGACCATTCTGTTGGACACCTTCTCCCTCCATTGTGCTCTTGGAGGGGCCAAGGGCAGCCTGCCCCCAAATGCGCCAGTTTGGTGTATTGGTTATTTTAGATAAAAGTTACTTAAGAGACAGCCTGTGCAAGGACACTCAGACCCTCTTCTGTCCTGAAAGCAGGGACTGCATCTCCCCTGGGAAAGACAGCCTCTGTACCAGGAGGTAGACACATTATCCCCAGAGAGGGGAAATTTAGAGTCCAGAAGACTGTGTAAACAATCCTTGTTGCTTTTTACTAATATGCTGCTCCAGCCCAAATTCTGTTGAGAATTCCTTACTCACTGAAGCTCCCAAAGTTAAGTTTTTATTTTGTTGTTGTTGTTCTGTCTATTCCTCACAGATTGTCATCTCTGCGCAAAGAGTATAAATACTGCCCACTTTGGTTATTTCTTTAGGTTTCAATTTCATTACTGGACCTCGGTGCGCCCATAATAAAACTTTGGCTTTTTCTCCTGTTGATCTGTTTCATGTAAATTTAATTCTTAGTCCAGCTGGATTACCTTGAGGGTAGAGAAGAATTTTTCCTTCCCTTTTCTCTGCTCCTTAAGCCTATTTTATTTTCCTTCGTACTACATGGCACTACCCCTGACATGTTTATTGTCTGTTTCTACCCTCTCCCACAACTGGAATGTAAACTCCATGAGAGCAGGGCCTTGATTTTGTCACTGCTGGGATAGTGCTAGTGATTGTAATTGCCATCATTATCCGTTGAACAAATGATTGAGTCAATTAATGAATAAAAGAGAAGAGCTTTATGTGGAGGTTGTGATGAAAGAACTTATCTTTTTTTTTGTTCTGTAGTTTAATCCCGCTTATAATTTAGGCATCTTTTTCTTGGTCCAGCTTTTCAGCTCTGTAAAATGTGTGTGTGGGAATAGCTATTCCTTCCCCTGACAAATACTAAAAACCTTCTACTTCTTCTTCTTTTTTTTTTTTTTAAGGATTCAAACAGAAGGGAGGGAGGCATCTTTCACTAAAGTAATTTAAAGGATCAAGGATTGGGAAGCTTGAAACCAAAATTAAGTGCAAAAAGTTGAGTATTTGCCCTCATAACCTTTTCAGAAAGTATACATGCCCCTGGAATGATACATTGTCTTAGAATATAGGTATTACTTTAGAGTTTACAAAGAGTTTTGCTTTCCTATCATCATCTATCATCATCGCAGTTTCATAAGCGGGAAACTGAACCTCCGAGGGATTACAAGGTAAATTCCAGGTGGAGCTGCCACGTGAGTCTGTGTTATCAGCTTCAGTTCAGCTCAAAAGAACAAAGAGATGGGTCCTTGGAAACTGGTCTTACCAGAATCACTTAAGTGACTGTGAGTTGAGAAACGTGTCTTTCACATAAAAATTATGGCTAGAACTCAGGAAAGTGACACAGTCTAAAAAAAATTGAGATTTTCATAGAAAGATTGACAGAACCAATTCAAAGACACTTTTATCTTGGCTCCCATTTGCTTAGCTCTATATTAACCTGGAGTTTTCTTTATATTTTCTTCCATATTTTTTGTTCAAGAGTGAACTTTTTTTATGGATTTCTCAATCGTTAGTAGATTTTGATACCTTAGAAGCCTATGGTCCAGAATGTGCTTGTCTTAGTCCTTTTTGGCTGCTGTAACAAAATGCCATAGAGTGAGTGGCCTATAAACAACAAACATTTATTTCTTACAGTTTTAGAGTCTGGGAAGTCCAAGATCAAGGTGCCAGTAGATTCAGTGTCTAGTGAGGGCTGACTTCTTGGTGCTATGTCCTCATATGGCAGAAAGGGCAAGGGAGTTCTCTGGAGCCTGTTTTATAAGGGCACTAATCCCATTCTGGACGGCCCCACCCTCATGACCTAATCACTTCCCAAAAGTCCCCACTTCCAAACATCATCACATTATGTTCAACACATGAATTTGGGAGGGATACAGACATTCAGTATATAGCAATACTTACATTATTTTTTTAAAGATGTAATTGCTGTTAAGTCAGAAAATTAAAAGAAAAATTACACTGAGGTATTCTGTGGATCCTGGGGTCCCAAGATCTTATTGTCAAGCGTATTTATTTACTACTTCCTCTCATGGTAGAACATAATTTAGTCTATATGAAAGTTTATTGGTTTGCAGCCCGTTGTTAAATTTTTTGTAAGTGAAAAAAGGCTAACACTTTGCAAGCTGATATCTTGTCTCCGATCTTTGCTATTGAAAAAAAAGTCACCCTAAAGTCAGTTTTCAAACTAGACCTGCCATGTTTACTATTCCTGGCTGCTCTCATCCTTCTGGCTCCTTCTAAGGAAAGAGCACAAGCAGTGAATATGATGTGAGCACCCCCTGAAATAGACTGGTCAGAAATGTAAGGTGAAGTGGGAATCCAGCTTGCAAGATAATTTCCCTGCTGGCAACTGCTCTTCCCCCTCCTACATGACTGTTGGGAAATGTTGGGGAGAAATGGACCTGTTTAGGGCTTTTCAGAGAAGGAAAAAACCTTGATGGGGATAGTGGAGATCCAACAGCTAAGTAAACAGCAGGGTTTGGCTATAGAAGAACTGAACAGATGTTTCTGCCAAGGCAGAGGGTATGGGTAGGATGTCTATGCAGAATCCTATAATGGATGGAGCTAAAGCAAAAGTGTTTCCAGGTCTTTTCCAGGAAAAGACCTCTTGGAGTTCCAAGGTGTTTCCTTGGCAGGATGTGGACAAGAGACTTTGCTTTAGTTTTCTTACTGATCGTAACAATCCTACTCCTCCATTGCCCAACAAAACTTCACTTGAATCTCTTGTCTGTTCTAGGGACCCTTGTGAGTGAGTGCTGGTAGCCAGAGGAATTGAATCGGTGTCCTGTGAGTGACTGGTAGATGGATAGAATTGAGGGAGTGCTTGCACTAGAGGGTGTGGTGACTATCGTCCTATCTGTAGTATATAATGAGGGTCAGAGAATTGTTGAGAGCACAGGGTGTCCAGAGAACATCTTGCCTGTCCAGAGCCCAGAGAGAGGCAGAGTTAGTTTTTTTTTTTTTTTTTTGTTTTTGTTTTTGTTTTTTAACCCAGGCTGTAATAGGACATCAGCAAGATTGTTCAAAAATTGCCCTTAACAGTGAAAAATTGTATAAAACTTACTATATTCTAGGTACTACTCCACACATTTTCCATATATTCACTCATTCAGTCTTTAGGACAGCCTATGGGGAGGCAATTTTATTATGTCTTTTTTACAGAGGAGGAAGCTGAGACACAGAGAGGTTCAGTCACTTACCTGAAGGTCCCATACATATATGGGCAAAGGTGAGATTGAACCCAGGTAGTCAGATTCCAGAGTCTGTCGCCTTTTCAGCACACGACAGGGCTTACTGCCCATGTTTCAGGAGCGGCTGGTTGACCAGACAGCTATCCAAGTACTCAGAGTCATTGACTGGAGCTAGGTAACAAAGACTGGGGATGGTGGCAGTGGTGCATAGTGGGGAGACAGCAGCATGAGTTAAGGAAATAAATGCTTGGAGGTAATGGTAGGATGGACCAGAAGGGAAGGCATCTGAATGGGGTGAAGGTACTCTTTGCATTCTACTTATGGTCTCTCTGTGCAGATAACACATGGGAATAACACGAAGAAATCACAGTTAGCTGTTTGTAGTTTATTGTCTGATTTTCTTTAGGCCCAGAGTACATGAGTTAGTGCTCATTTTTATGGTTGCTGTGGAATTTCAGATAGGAGATCTTTAATGGGTTACAATCTGAGTTCAAAATGATCACATTTTGTACCTAGTTAAAATCACTGCAGGTTATTGTATGTTCTGATTTTGAAAAGGCACCAGATGTTTTCAGTATCCTTTGCCTGAGAAGAGAACAAGTTAGTTCCAGGTCATTTTCAGTTAGATTTTATGACATTAGGTATCTTTCTGCCATTTGATGAATTTCTAAGATTAAAAAATGGGATAAATGATTGAGATTCTGTCATTCCAACAAAATACGTGTGTTATATGGTCAGCTTACATCCAGTCGGAAGCTTAGATCAGACTACCAGCCATGTTGTAACTCTTAACATCTTCAAAACCAGTTTAGGATTAGCCAAAGCTAATTGTCTGTGTGATTGAAACTAAGGACCAGACATGAAGCTTGGTGCTTCTTTATGGAAATGACAATTGCCTCCTCCTCCTCACCCTCCTCCTTCTCCTCTTTCCCTTCATCATCCACCCCAGCAAACATTTGTATAGTGCTTTATAGCTGACAAATCATGGCACACGATGTTGAATTTGATTTGCATTTTCTTCACTGTTTTCTACTTTCCATCAGAGGCTAATATGAAATTATCGAAAGTTGAAATTGTTCCTTTGTCTTTTAAAACTGTGACAGGGCCATATACAGTTACCAACTCTTAACTTCTCTAAAATAATTAAACAATGGTTAAAAATGTGACAGCAATAATTAGGTCACTGAGATTTGGGTATGGTATTTGATTATTAAAACAAAGAACAAAACCAGGCTTTGTAAGATTCAGAGATAGGATAATTCCAAGTAAGTAGTCTTTTTATATTATTTTATATCAGAAAATTCGTCTTAGAAGTACCCAGAGCTGATTGCAATAGTGAATAAAGAGAAAGATACCAGGAATTGAATACTAAATTACTACAAATTTGGCCTCAAAATTTTTTTGGAATAAAGGACGTAGGCGATTAACAACTGGGATTGGGAATATGCTGGGTATATACGTTATTTTCAGCCTTAAGGGTATATACTCAGATATTGTTTCTTGATTTGATATGCTGGGCAGATACCTTGGCCTCTGTGTGTCTCGTGTGCAAACTAGCATTCTCTGACCTGACTTCCAAAGGAAGGTTACTGCTTAGGGCCAGCTTACAGGAATGCTTATGAAAAACAGCCAAGAGCACAGTGCTGTGTAAATGCTAACCACGAATGATAATGATACAGAGTGGGAGGAAAGATATGTTGCTTCCTTTGCCCCGTTCTGCTGTGTAGAGTTTGACCTTCAGGGAAGTCATTTTGTTTGTGGGTGTGTGGGCAGGCATGCATGCATTTGAATTATCATAGAATATAGGTTTAATAATTTTTAAGATGTGTTTTTAAGAGTTTTTAGATGTCAGTCAGTAACATTCAAATTTGTAAAATGAAGGCATTTTTCTGCACCAACTTTTTTCTCCTGTATCTGAATTGGATATATAGATAGATGGAAACAGTTTTTCTTGTCATTAACCAACTTTAAAGGCAACTTCAGTTTAATAGGCTGTAGCTGAGTGCTCCCAGCCCAGCCAGCCTCTCTCTGCTTGAGCGCAGGCAAGAGTAATTCACTCTCAGTGGGAAGCAGAAAGGGCATGTACTATTTTCCTAAGAAACCAAAGTAAAAGCTGTGTGTCTGACAGGCAGTGACATCCCCTACCCCATGGCTGTGTAGCAAGTCTGTTGAGAACCTCTCCCACTGTTGTCACTGAAGTGTGTGGATTTATTTCCTGGAGAGACTACTCCAGGAAACTGGGGTGTCACTGCCTCCCCCCAGTAAGCTCTTATCCCAATTTCTTTGCTTTCAGCTGTTACTTCCTGGAAAAGGGTCAGAAACCACAAGGAAGAGCAAGGCTGCTTGTAGCCAAGCCCCTAATGTTGTAGGAGCTGAGGATCCAGTTTCCTCATGACAAGACTTCATTCGAGAGAACACAGTTCTCACCTGAAACCTTAATTGGACTCTCTGATTTTTGGTTCTCCCAAATTCTGCAATATTTGGTGGTGTTCTGTGAAAAACAGAGAAGTAGAGAAGCATCCCATTTCTCAAATGCTTTTAAAATTAAGACAAGACTTGTCTGGCAAAGGTATCATGACACTTGGCAATGTCCAAAACTGATTTCTATTTTTCTGTTCTTATTGGAAAATCCATCTGGGTTCATAACCTTGAGTCTATAAAAGTCATCATCTGTTGCCTCACGATCTTTTAGGGAGAAACATTTCATCTGTTGTTCATTTCCGCTTCGCACTTGGCCTTGGAGATGATGGAGAAAGCCATGCATGAACTTTAATGGCGATACTGAGTCAACTGTTAGTCTGTATCCAACCCCATCCTTCAGAGCATGCATTCTGCTTTGCAGGAAAATGCAGTTTGTCTGCCAGTCCTGGTTTTGTCCTTCCTCATGAATAGATGTTACCTCTGGCATTTCCTTTCTGCCTGTTTTATCATCTGTCACTAGGGCAAACTGTCTGTTTAGACCCAGCATTCAAAAGTAGCTAAAACAAAGTGCAATTCTTCCATTTCTTGGAGTACCCACTGCAGGCAAGGCAGTCTTTTGGATACAGAGCTCACCATTCTCCCACAGTGTGGTGGGGAAAGCGAGAAAACATGTGGACTCTGAAAAACAAACTGAGGGTTTTGGAGGAAGGGGTTGGGGGGGGGATGGATGAGCCTGGTGGTGGGTATTAAGGAGGGCACGTATTGCATGGGGCACTGGGTGAGGTGCAAAACAATGAATTTTGGAACGCACAAAAAAATTAAATTAAATTAAAAATAAAATAAAATAGACCCATATAAACTCCCCCCCCCCCAAAACCCCCACACTTCTGTAAATACACATGCGTGTACTTGTTCCCAAGGGCCTTTGTGTCTTTTCTCTCATTGATATCTCAGTGGTTTGTCTCTTCTGAATGTAAGCCCACAGAACAGAGTTTGGATCGAGTTGCTGGCATTCATGGTGTTACCTTTCACAAATAGTAGGAACTATAAATCTGTTTTTGGTGTTAGTAAGAGTCTTGCTGGGAAAAGAAGGAATAAGGAGGTAGAGATTTTCTTGAGTCTCAAAAGGCCATAAAGCCCTCAGAGACCTTGATCTTCCTGGCATTTATCTTTTTCTCTCCTCCCCATTTTGTGTATTATTTGATTTACACCAATAAGCAGGACTGAAGACTATCTCCTGGGTGTGGATAGAAGACATGGTTTCTAACACAGGCTGCATTGAGTTCCAGCTTTGATGAATGGGTCTTTGATGAGTCCTTTGATCTCGTTCAATTTTTAGGAATCTGTTTGCAGACACCTGACAATGAGCACACTCAGCAGAAACAGCTTTCAGACTTCATTTCTCTCCCACCCAGGGAAGCCATCAACCATGCCCTTTTATCTCTCCCACTAAAGCCAGATTGTGTCTGTGGCATGAACTTGCTGAGCTGGTAGTAGGGCTCTAAACTTCCTCACTTTCTGCAATTGTACTCAAGTGAAGCAGCTCTTGCTGGACTTTTGATGAAATTGGACTGAAATGAGACCCAAATCCAATAACTCCTTAGAGGGCTATGGGGCCTGGGGAAGTGTGAAAGGGGAGGAGTAGGCAGAGTTTCTAGCAAAGCCTGGCTCTTATTCCCACCCACGTCTGTGTCTTTCCTAGGTTAACGCATCCCAGTGCTGAGCACAACCGAGACTTGGAGGGTGACATGAACAATTAGGACACAGGCCTGCCAGGCTGTGGACGGTGCAGATAGGATTAATAGCCAAAAAAGAGAAATGACTAACTCTGAGGGTAAGGAAATAAGGGCTGTCCTGAGGCTCAGAAATTAAGCCTATCTGCATGGAAATCATTTCTGGGTTAAATCGAAAAGGAAAATGAGCACAGATTTGGATATATTTGGGTATAGTATAAACTTCTTACTCAAAATAGTCTTTTCTGAACATCTTACTCATGCTGCTAAGTCATAGGACTTAATGATGATGGGGGAGTTGAGTCAGCAGGACATTTCCTAGAAAAGGAGCACACGAGATCATACGCTGTCGTATAAGGTGGGCTTTTTTTTAGAGTACATTGGGGATGATTTTTGATATAGGTGTCAGAAGAAAGGTAACATTTTAGCAGCCCAGAGCACTAGATGACCATCTAAATGATACAGGGAATTTGTACCGAAGGTTTGGAGAGAAATGAGTTTGCTCTGGAAAGGGTGGCCAGGGAAAGCTTTATGGAAAAGGTAATGATAATAGCTATCAGGCGCCTACTGTGGGCATTTCTTTCTACATCAACTGTTTCATGGACTTCTTGAAAGAGAGGTATGCTTACCTTCATTTTACAGATCATGAAACAGAGCATCAGAGAGGCAAAGTAATTTGTCTGAAGTTTTCCAGTTCATCACTGGTCTAGCTGGGGTCTGGACCAGGGCAGTTTGATCCTTTCCTTTATGCCTCGTTGCCTTCACTTGAGCCAGACCTGAAAGATGGATGCCTTTTGATTGTAAGGTAGTGCAGCTTAGGACGAAGATCAGACCTAAGGGAGGAGAGTGGCCAGGGTGAGAGAAAGATAAACACCATTCCTTGCCCTGCATGTTGTCTGTGGTAATGGAGAGTGGAAAGGAGACAAGCTTCATGTAGTGTCCAGCCTAGAGTCATGAACCCTAGTCTCCTGACACCAAATAAACTGTTCTTTTCATGATGTTTTAATATATTTTATTCCATAGTGGGACTAAAAGCTAGTAGGTTTTAAAATGCAAAAGCATACCACCTTGTGCGTGAATTAATTTGTTAATATATTAAAGAAGCATGGAGGAGGACAGTTTGAAAGCCCAGGGCACTATGTCCTTGAGAAGGTAGGGAGAGACTGAAGAAAACACTGTCTGTTCCCTGATTTTACTCCAGGGTGGGGTGTGTGTGTGTGTGTGTGTGTGTGTGTGTGTGTTTGAATCTGTTACTGTGCATTGGGGTACAACCAGAGGCTCCAGGAGATACTTCCTGTCCTGTTTGGCTATGGGCCCACCTATCCTCCAAGGGCAGAACTAATTGTTTCAACTTTTTATCTTGTCATTGGCAAGGCTTACAATTCTTTTCAATTGCCCTACTCCTACACAGCTCATATTCCACTCTGTTTCTCTCTTTGGCTGGCTCAACCAGGTTCTAGAGGGAACCCACCATTGCAGAAAATACTTGAGATGACCCTGGCTGAGGTGAAATTTTGTCCAGGCTTGATACCTATCAGTCCTGTTCTGAAGATCAGATTCATGAGCCTTTCTCATCCCTGAATACTTGCTTGCGTGGGTTTCCTTTCAACTCTGAATAACCAGTAGCTCTCACAAACTTTCCAGGTAGCTCCCGGAAAAGCATCTGTCTTCTTAGTCTTGTTGCAGAACTCCTGGTCTGGGACCCTTCAGTGGACATCCGCTGTTTCTGCCTGTTCTGGATCCTTTCTTCTACTGGTAATAACGACTCCTCCCATGCCACAAGCAACTTTTGCTGTGACTTCCAAATAAAATAGGTTCTCTGGGGAAGTCTGGGTGGCTCAGATGGTTAAAGCCTCTGCCTTCGGCTCAGGTCATGACCCCAGACTCCTGGATTGAGCCTGGAATCGAGCTCCTGGCTCAGCAGGGAGCCTGCTTCTCCCTCTCCCTCTCCCCATGCTCATGCTCTCTCTCTCTGTATCTCTCTGTCTCAAATGAATAAGTAAAATCTTAAAAAAAAAATAAGTTCTCTCTTAGCATGAATGCATGGGTGCACTTGTACGTGTGTGCACATAGCACATGAAAAGATAGGCCAATCAGATTCTTCGGAAATTTAAATTTTAAACAGATTGACCCAAGAATGGAAAGTGATTGGAGGAGGGACATCAGGTGACTGTCCCTTAGTCTTGCTATTAAGGTTGTCCCAGCTGCTCTTATTTCTGACTGTTCTAAGGTCTAAAGTTCGGTTTTTCTTTAATTTTTGTGAATTTGCCTATGTGCTTCTCCAAATTTCTTTTTTATTGTTCAGATTAGCTCAAGTTAGTTTGTTTCTGGAACCAAAGAACTTTAATCAGTATAGATCCTTGGGGCTCCTGGGTGGCTCAGTTGATTCAGCGTCCGACTCTTGATTTTGGTTCACGTCATGATCTCAGGGTTGTGAGATTGAGCCCCACATGGGGCTCCAGGCTGGGTGTGGAGCCTGGTTAAGATTCTTTCTCTCCCTCTCTCTTTGCCCCTCTCCCTCTTTCTCTCTCTCTCAAAAGAAGTACAGAAATTACAACTACCAAGAACAGGGTCATGGTCAGTGAGATGATAAAGCCTTTCCTGTTTGAGTCCTAAGACTGCTCACTGATTGATCAATTTCATGTTGGCATGAAATTGTTCCTTTTGTGCTCACTTGAACCTGGAGTGATAGTCTTTCCGGTGTTCTGCCTTCTGGTTACTTTATGTAGGGCTGGTCTTCTTTGGACATTCCCTTCCCAGGACAGCTTCCTTAAGTTGCCTCTGGTCTACCACCTGCTTTGGCACTGAAAAGTTTATATTTTCCATCTCTGGTAGTTTCTCTAAAAGTCTCCTTGTTTCCTCTACAAATTCCATGGGATGCCCACACAGGGTTTCCATTTTTCTTTCCTGGATACTCACTGTCTCAGCAGCTTCTCCCTCCCAGGTCCATAGTTTCCAGGCTATGAGGTGAGTTTGGGATTTGGACAGACCTGACTTAGCATCTCACTCCTACTACTTAATGTGTGACTTTACCTAATCTCTCCGAGCCTCTTTTTTTTTTTTTAATTTATTTTTAATTTTTTAAATAAATGCTTTTCATGAGACTGCTGCGCATGTATTGGTATTGGTATGTATTGAAAACAGAAGTTTCTGGGCAAAAAAGTGTGGATAACTTAGTGCAAACTGTTAGTCTCTTGGGAGAAATGACTCTGCATAGGCTCTTGGGGTAATAAATTTACTGGTGTCATTTTATATAGGAAATGTCACAAATAAAGAAACACAGGCCCATAGAAGTTCAGTCACTTGACCAAAGACAACTAATTAGTTACAAAACCATATCTGAAATTCATCCCTTCTAATTCTCTGTGAAAAGTACTATCCATGCTAACAGTTGTCCCAGATGCTTTGCCTGCATGTTTTTTGGTTTTTGTTTTTGTTTATCCATTAACTCTAGTGCCAAGTTCACTAGAGAGATGATTCCACCTGAGATGGGAATGATAGTAAAGGCCTGCATCCAGAGGGGGAGTGAGCTTTTCCTTGCATGAGAAATAGGACGAGTCCCTATTTGGTTTGGTTTACTGAATCAAGAAAGTACAAGCTCTGTTGCTCAGAGTCGCTCAGAGTCTAGGCTCTCTCCAGTGATTTTTCAGGGCAACCCTGGTGTTCAGACTTTCATATCCAGCCAGCAGGGATTGTGCATGGGGTTGGCCCATGTCTCAGCAGGGAATGGACACCCACGAGGGGGATCTTGTCACGCCTGCCCTGCACCCTCGATTCAGCTGAGAGGTACACATTCCCCCAAAAGAGCTGAGCTGCTCTGCCAGCTCCTTATCGCTTACTAGTCCAGGCAGGCTTCCCGCGGGCAGGGGGAGGACTACTGAGTTACATCAGACATAAATGAATCAATACAAACTAATTCCTTCACAAAAGAAAACCTAATTAGTCACACTGCTTGTCCAAATCAACTGCTTCTCTCTCTCAGCAGCTGACACATTCCAGTTCCTGCATACAACTTCATTCTAATTCCCATTAATGAAAAATACATATCTATTTTGTTATTGCCAAGTTTAAGCCCTGCCAATTTTTTTTTTTTTTTTTTTAATACAACCAATCATGGAATCTTCACTGTGGTCTTAGAGGGATTTTCACAGTTTAGGGAAAAATCAGGCTTCACGTTAGGAAATAGAATAAGTTTCACAGCAGGTGATGATCTCATCAGAGGTGAGTTCTCACTTGGCTGCCTTTGTAAGAGGGAGTTGCAGACCTGGAGGGTGACCCCACAGCACCCCCTGGAAGATGCTGCAGCCCAACTCCAGCCTTTAGGAAGAATGAGCATTTCCCACAGGACTTTCCTACCGATAGATGCTTTGTATCCCTGCAGGAGCCCCAAAGAAATCAAAGGCTACTTGTTAAGGGAAACTCGATTTTTCATTCACTCATCATACGTCATTCTTCCCAGTGACCTTGGCAGCCAAAGAGACTGCTGCCTTCTAGGGCCAATGTAGAACATCCATTACCACACTGACAAGTCAGATTCTGTGAGTGCAGATGAGCTGTTGAGGTGGTACCGTGGGTAGTTGAGCGTGAGTGGGTGAGTTGAGAGTCAGACTGCTTGGGTTCAAATCCTGGCCCTGCCACTCACTAGCTGTTTGACCTTGGACAAGCTCCAAGTTTGCTTACCTGCAGAAATGGGGCTGCTACTGTATTTTCTTAGATTTAGGATGCTACCATTCTTTTATGTACAAGGAAGAAAAATTGCTGCTAATCAAACTGTGACACAGCAGTGATTGCAAAATTCACCCATTTTATTTTATTTGTTATTTATTTATTTATTTATTCATTTATTTGAGAGAGAGAAAGCATGTGCCAGGGGCAGGGCAGAGAGAGAGGGAAAAGATCTCAAGCAGACTCCCTGCTGAACACAGAGCCAATGCGGCTCGATCCCAGGACTCTGAGATCAAGAGTCAGATGCTTAACTGACTGAGTCACCAAGCTGCCCCCAAATTTACCCATTTTAGAGATGTTAAAATGTAAAAAAAAGAAAAAAAAAGATAGAAAAAAGATATTACAGTTGAAGAAATAGGATAGCTCCTACTTCATGGTACTGATGTGGGGGCTGGGACGAGTCAAATAAATGCTGAGCATTTTGTCTATCATGCAGTAAAGCCCTAATAAATGATTACTGCTGTTTTACTACCAGAAGGTAGGAGTTTGGGTAATTTCAGCAAATCATTTAACCCTCTGTGCTTTATTCTCCTCATCTTTAAATGAATAAGTACCTATATGATCCTCCCACCCAGAATTAGGAGCATAAACTAATTAAAAAACATTTTTCGGGCCTTAGCAGCTCTAAATAGGAAACACTGTCAACTCCTTCTGCCCTTCATCTTCTGTAAATTGATAAGGAAATATATTCTGTTTTTTTATGTATGTGTTAATTTAGTTGGAGTTGCAAGGCCAATTTAAACTTTCAACTTGGAGTATTTATATTTCTATTGTAATTGTTGAAAAAGAACTTTATATTTTTTCTTTGTCCTACTCAATATGACTCCTATTTTTCATAGATTGTTCTATTTTATGCCACGAAGTTGAAAGTTACCTTAATATAATATCTCCGTGCAGGATATATGTAAATAAATAATACCTGGTTGCAAAAGTTTTCATATTTCTGAACTCCCACAAATTTTAGAAGAGTGGTAGAATTGACTTTAGTTATATTGGCTGGGTGAGAAAGGATTATTGTCAATAATCACTAAACACAAAGGATATTTGTTTTGAAATATTATTCAAATACTAGTCACATAGAGCCTTACTGTTGGGTTGCACTTGGAGTAGCAAGGAGCTAGACCAGTAGAGTTAGCTGTTGTGTGAGAGAAGTTCAATATAATTCAACTTTCAGTTACTGGATCTTAGTATGAAGCAGCATGGTATTAGGTACTAGAAATGCAAAGTAATATAAGACAAAATTCTTGCCTTCCCAGAATTTATAGTTTGATAAGAAATAACAACAGAGAGTGATAAATACTATAAAAATGACATGGGAGTACCAAGGAAGCAGTGACTGACTCTGTCTGGCTAAACAAAGGAAGGCTTTAAAGGTTGTATAGGAGTTTATAAAATGGAAACATTGGGAAAGAGTACTGCCTGCCAAGAGAACCATGTTTGCAAAAGCTATGGGTGTGAAGAAGCATGGCTTTTGTGTAGCTTAAGCATGGCTTTTGTGTAGCTTTAGCATGACTACATTGCAATGCATGGGGTGTGTGTGTGTGTGTGTGTGTGTGTGTATGGGGAGGGGGCAATTGTGGTGGTGAGCTACTGGCAAAGAAAGTTGAGATAAGATGACAAAGGTCTTTAAGTGGCTACATGAAACAGTATCCCATAGGCCAAAGGTATAGGTTCAAGAAGGGTTTGGTGGTAGACTCAGTGGGCTGTAATGACACATTGGCTGTAGGGTGCTGAGCATCATTGAGGAACTAGGAATGATTTCAGGTGTCCAACTTGGACTTCTGTGGTCAGAGGGGTGGCATTCACTGAAAAAGAACATAGAAGGGGCAGCTACCATGAGAACAAGCACACGGCTGAGACTTAGAAGACCTGCAATTTGGTGGGAGCGTTTTGAAGACTACCTCTGAAGAGGATTAGATCAGGCTAGTGTATTGCATAACACAGTCCTCCCCTCCATGCTTCATGTTCCTCATGTCTATGGAAGGAAGATGGAGAAATAGACCAAGAGGACCTAGGAGTCAGGGTACATGAGTTCAATTCCTGACTGACGGTTACTAGTTCTGTGATTTGGGAGTGAGCTCCCTAACCTGTGTTTCCTTATGTGGAAAATGAGGAGTAATAATAATAGCTCTATCTGACACATAGTAAGCCCTTGATAAATGTTCCTTGTTGCCTTTCTTGTTCTTTTCTTGTTCTTATTACTTTTACTATCTCTATTATAAAATTTCGGGTTTCTGAATGGATTCTATGGCACTTTTGGTGAGAGGAATGTTATTAATGGCTACATTTGTCCTTTAATTCCAGGCAGTGTAGCATAGTGATAAAGAACATGAACTCAGAACCAGAGTATTTATTTTATTTTTAAAAATATTTTATTGATTTATTTGCCAGAGAGAGAGCCCAAGCAGGGGGAGCAGCAGGCAGAGGCTCCTGCTGAGCAAGGAACCTGATGGGAGACCCTATCCTAGGACCCCAAGATCATGACCTGAGCCAAAGGCAGGTACTTAGCCTGTTGAGCCACCCAGGGGCCCCAGAACTGGGGCTTTTAAAGCTGAGTCCGCATCTGCCACCCACTAGCTGGGTGACCTTGGGCAAGTTACTAACCTTTCTGAGCCTGGCTTTACTCATCTGTAAAGCAAAGGTAAGGAGAGCAGCTACCTCATGGGTTGCGAAGATTCAATGAGCTAGTACACGGTAAGTGCTTTGATGAGTACCTGGCACATATTAATGCTTACATAATTGTTTGTTATTATTATAATCGTTTTAATTTTTAAATTGTCAACTGTTTGGGATTGGAGTCCTCCATGGGAAAAGTAGCTGCTTTTCCAGGTCAGGGATTTTGTTCAGACGACAGGGCAGTCCCCGGAGAGACAGTCCTGTGTTTGTTTAGTCAGGTTATCCTTGACGTGTCCTGTAGGCCCGTGAAGCCGTGGGCCACGGCTAGCCTCTGAAATGGCTCCTCTGAATTAAATGGGATGTCTTTCTCCTCCAGATTCTGTGTGGGAGGCGTATGCATTTGGTTTGGTAATGAGTTTGCTTTTTGAGCCAAAGAAGGGAACAGAATAAAAGAAGAGAGAAGGCGTGAGAGGCAATCATAGAAACCTGGAGGCTCAGATCCTCCCAAATGGAAAAGGAGCCTGCGTTTCTGCAGAAACAAGAGGGAAACAATTCACAATCTCAAAGCTCATTATGATTTAACTTTGAGATAGCACGGAATGACAGTAATGGGACTCCCGCAGCCTGTTTTAACTGTAGGCAGGACAAAGGACTGGAAATGGAGTGTATTGGTAGGAGCAGAAAGATAACCTCTTTGCTTCCAGGCTGTGCATACATTAGTGCAGGCATGTTCTGTTAAAAGCTACTAAATCTCTCTAAAGTGGGCATTTCCCTTTCTATGGCAAATGATTGGAAAATCTTTGTTGTGTATTTACTTGAACAAATTTCTCAGAACCTTTTAAGATGCTCGCTCTGTTGTTAGAAGGCTGCATACTCATGATGGATCGTGTCAACAGATAGGAGATAGTGATGAATTAGAGGGCACATTGCCTGGCATAGCTGAAAGGAGTAAAGTTTGAATTCGTCTTTTTTTTTTTTTTTCCTTCTGCAAAGGAGCACTTCTCTTTGTATTAGAGTAGAATATTGAAAAGAGAGAAGAATCTGAGTGCCCTATTTTCCCACTGACTGATACTGTCATTTCCTTTGCTTTTCCACGTGTCTGTTATTACCATGATCATCACTATTATTATCTTTGTTCGACTTTTCCCATCTAAGAAGTAAAAATTGTCCTCAGGGTCACAAGTGTAGGAGAGTCTGGATGGAAGAGCTGGACATTGGTGTTTGTCTCAATTGATTGCATAAATTGGGAACTTTGTAACTTGATCTTGAGTATTAGAGGAAGTCAGCATCCATAATTATTTAACTTAAATCTTTTAATATACATCAGGTTGTAATATACATACAGGGGTTTTGAAGATTTGTGGTGGATCTGAGGAATTTTTTAAAGTTTCAAGCCAACTGAATAGGTCACTAAAATGTGCTTCCAGAAGGTATCAAGGGGTAATTGCACAATGGCACAGCAGAACTTCGGGTCTGTAAATGTCATTCAGTCATATTCATTGAATTCAAATGAGGATATGTAGCCCTCCCGAAAATGCAAAAGAAAGAAGAAGATGCTTTCCCCCCACTTGGGGCACTCAACTCCGTGTTTTGGCATCATGGCTTTATATGTACAATAAGCAGAAGATGGTATAAATCAGGTGGGCAGGGTCAATGCTGCTAGCTGCTGCTCGCTGCCTCTTCATGGTCTTGGGCAAGTCACATAAATCCTTACAGGCTGAAGTTTCTTTGTGTGAAAAATGAGCAGGTTAGAAAAGATATTTTCTATATCCTTTCCGGCTCTAAGAGTGTTTGATTCCGAGTGAGTGCAAATTAACACGGTGTGAACAAAATGCTTTGTTCACTTACTCAGCAGTACTAAGAGCATCCTAGAAGCTAAGTACTCTAATATAGCTGTGGATGCAAAAGATAGGAACATTCGGTCCTGCTTTCAAGAGACTCACAAACTCGCAATTACAATGCACTAAGCTCAGTGTGCCCTGCCCCTCCCTACCCCATTCCCAGACTAAATTGGTGGGGATCCGGAAGAGAGCAGGGTTAGCCCCAAGGTTGGATGGGGCAGCTAAAACAGAAGTCAGAGGTATCAGGTAGAGAGGAGGGGAGGATAGCCTCTGGCAAAAGGAGTAGCACTGACAAGGCATACAACCTGTGCTGAAGGGTTAACTCAAACATGGACTGATCAATAGTGGAAAATAATGGAGAACAGAGGAACTATTTGAGACTTGATTGTGAAGAACCTTGAAAGTGTTGCTGAGATCTTTTGACTTATCCCAAAGGCTTTGGGGAACCAGGAAGAAGATATGTGATCAGATTGCTTTCAGAAAGTTCACTTAGGTGGCACTTCGGAGTCTGAATAGAGGGAGGACGGAAGGAAGGGGAAGTTCTTAGGAGACTATTTTGATGGTCCATGGGAACAGTGATGAGAGCCACATCTGGAGCTGTGACAGTGGGAATAAGGAGGGAGGGACACATCTGAGAGATGGCTCAGAGGCTGGATCAATAGAATCTGTTCATTTACTCAACAACTTTTTTTTAAAAAAATATTTTATTTATTTATTTGACAGACAGAGATCACAAGTAGGCAGAGAGGCAGGCAGAGAGAGCAGGGGAAGCAGGCTCCTTGCTGAGCAGAGAACCTGATGTGGGGTTGATCCCAGGACCCTGGGATCATGACCCGAGCTGAAGGCAGAGGCTTTCGACAACTATTTATTTGTGCCTGCAATGTGTCAGTCAGTAAGAACCATGAAGAGAATATAAGCACTCTGGAAATGCTGATGGTGGAGTAGTCAGAGTGGGATGGAGGGAGGTGGTACTAGTTTAGGTGGGCTTCACGGAAGAGGTGAGGTTTGATACAGGTTTCCAAGAAAGGAAAAGAGACATGAATTTATAGAAAGGGGTGGGGAATATTTTAAAGTCTGGCCAAGAGCTTCTGAGAAGGCCTTTGAGATGACCAGCAAGTCTGCTTGGTTAGCAAAGAGAGTCTTCTATGAATGTGGGAAAAAGATGGGGAGATAAGAGGCATATGGGTGAGAAGACTGAGCAGAAGAAACATCTAAATTTGATGTGCTCCACATGGAAATGCTGTGGGTTTTTAGGAGAGGAGTTATGTGACATAATAGAAAAAGAGATTGAATCAATGCTTGTAGACCTGGGTTAAGCCACTATTCGCAGGGTCAACGTTCTAGTCAATGAAGGTCTCCAAAGCTCATATTTGTGCAGTTAGAATGGGAGAAAAAAGGTGTTTAGATGGAAACCCAGCTAAGAGACAATGGTGTTAGTCAATCAAAAATGCATATAAAGTATAAACCATAGACCAGACATTCTGTAGACACTGGGGAACATGAGGAAAAAGAAATGGCAGGGAAGTGGACTACCTAGCCCACTGGGCACTTGGAAGCAAGAGTATTGTTCAGAAAAAACTGGATATTTGCCTTTACTTCTTGCCCTTCCATCTTACCTCGCTTCTACCTCTGGGTGTGGCCTTGCTGATGCTGAGTCTGACTCAAGAAACAAAAGGATGATGGGTACCCAGAAATATTGCCTATCAAAGACATGAACTGTTTGCGTACATTCTTGAATAGTGATGCAAGTCCCAGGTATGAAGAGATTAGGCTTTGGCAGCCTCGGCACGCAGCCCTTCAGGTGCTCTAGGCACCATAGGAAACTGCCAACAGTGGCTTCCTCTGCTTCTGTTCTGGGTCACTTGCCCTGAAACTCCTGTTGACATTCTTTCATTTTTTTTTCTGACCTTTTATGGATAATACCATTAATTATATAATTATTTGTCTTTATAAAATATTTTCCCTTTTTCAAAAGTTTTATTTATTTGTTTTAGGCAGAGAGAGAGCGCATGTGTGCAAGCAGGGGGAGGGGCAGAGGGAGAGGAAGGAGAGAATCTCAAGCATACTCCCTGCTGAGTGCAGAGCCCATTGCAGGGCTCCATCTCAGGTTCTCACAACTCTGAGATTGCGACCTGAGCCAGACTCAAGAATTGGATGCTTAACTGACTGAAACACCCAGGCACCCTTATTTTCCCATTTTTAAAGTTTGTGTGAAGCACAACTCATGAATTATGTTTTAAGGCATCAATACTACTTAAATCCTTGATAGCAAGTGGTTTAATTTTTTCTTTTTTTTAAAGTAGACTCCATGCCCAGTGTGGAACCCAATATGAGGCTCAAACTCACGACCCTGAGACTTGGGCTGAGATCATGAGTCGGACGCTTAACCGACTGAGCCACCCAGGCTCCTTGCCAGGGTTTAATATTCTCATTTATCACCTTTTACATATCTTTTATTGTGAGTTTCATAGCATTTCCTTAAAGTTCTCATGACTAATGAATTATTTATTTGTTAATCTGTTTACTTAAGATACAGTGTTAGCTTATGTATTTGAAAGGAATTTACATGATAGTAATACAGTTTAAGAATAACACTAGTTGAACAACAGTGGCAAGAATGGACATCCTTGTCCTGTTCCTGATCTCAAAGAGAGGGCTGTCAGTTTTTCCCCATTGAGGATGATATTCATTGTGAGTTTTTCATATGTAGAATTTATGAAGTTGAGGAATATTCCCTCTATCCCTATACTTTGATTGTTTTAATCACGGTCAGATACTGTATCTTGTCAAATGCTTTTTCTGTATCAATTGAGAGGACCATGTGGTTCTTCTCTCTTCTCTTCTTGATTTGTTCTATCACATTGATTGATTTGCAAATGTTGAACCACTCTTGCATAGTACTAGAAGTCCTAGCAACAGCAATCAGAAAACAAAAAAGAAATAAAAGGTATTCAAATTGGCAAAGAAGAAGTCAAACTCTCTCTCTTTGCAGATGACATGATCCTTTATATGGAAAACCCAAAAGACTCCACCCTCAAACTACTAGAACTCATACAGCAATTCTACTGAATGTGGCAGGATACAAAATCAGTGTACAGAAATCAGTTGCTTTCTTATACACTAACAATGAAAAAATAGAAAGGGAAATTAGAGAATCGATTCCATTTACGACAGCACAAAGAACCATAAAATACCTGGGAATAAACCTAACCAAAGAGGTAAAGGATCTGTACTCGAGGAACTATAGAACACTCATGAAAGAAATTGAAGAAGACACAAAAAGATGGAAGAGTATTCCATGCTCATGGATCAAAAGAATGAACATTGTTAAAATGTCTATACTGCCTAGAGCCATCTATACTTTCAATGTCATCCTGATCAAAATTTCACAAGCATTTTTCAAAGAGCTGGAACAAACAATCCTAAAATTTGTATGGAACCAGAAGAAACCCGAATTCCTAAGGAAATGTTGAAAACAAAACAAAACAAAACAAATCTGGGGGCATCATGTTGCCTGATTTCAAGCTTTACTACAAAGCTGTGATCACCAAGACAGCATGGTACTGGCACAAAAACAGACACATAGACCAGTGGAACAGAGTAGAGAGCCCAGATATGGACCCGCAACTCTATGGTCAAATGATCTTCGACAAAGCAGGAAAAAATATACAGTGGAAAAAAGTCTCTTCAGTAAACGGTGCTGGGAAAATTGGACAGCTATGTGTGGAAGAATGAAACTCGACCATTCTCTTATACCATACACAAAGATAAACTCGAAATGGTTAAAAGATGTGAAGCAGGAATCTATCAAAATCCTAGAGGAGAACATAGGCAGTACCCTCTTTGACATTGGCCTTAGCAACTTCTTTCAAGATATGTCTCCAAAGGCAAAGGAAACAAAAGCAAAAATGAACTTTTAGGACTTCATCAAGATCAAAAGCTTCTGCACAGCAAAGGAAACAGTCAACAAAACAAAGAGGCAACCCATGGAATGGGAGAAAATATTCGCAAATGACACTACAGACAAAGGGCTGATATCTAAGATTGATAACTCCTCAAACTCAACACACACAAAACAGATAATCACGTCAAAAAATGGGCAGAAGACATGAACAGACACTTCTCCAAAGAGGACATACAAATGGCTAACAGACACATGAAAAAATGTTCATCATCATTAGCCATCAGGGAGATTTAAATCAAAAACACACTGAGATACCACTGGACACCAGTTAGAATGGCCAAAATCAACAAGACAGTAAACAACAAGTGTTGGAGAGGATGTGGAGAAAGAGGAACCCTCTTACACTGTTGGTGGGAATGCAAGTTGGTGCAGCCACTTTGGAAAACAGTGTAGAGATTCCTTAAGAAGTTAAAAATAAAGCTACCCTATGACCCTGCAATTGCACTACTGGGTATTTACCCCTAAGATGCAGATGTAGTGAAAAGAAGGGCCATCTGTACCCCAGTGTTCATAGCAGCAATGGCCACAGTTGGCAAACTGTGGAAAGAACCAAGATGCCCTTCAACAGACGAATGGATAAAGAAGATGTGGTCCATATATACAATGGGATATTATGCCTCCATCAGAAAAGATGAATACCTAACTTTTGTATCAACATGGACAGGACTGGAGGAGATTATATTGAGTGGAATAAGTCAAGCAGAAAGAGGCAATTATCATATGGTTTCACTTACTTGTGGAACATAAGGAATAACACGGAGGACATTGGGAGATGGAGAGGAAGCAAAGAGAGTCTTCTATGAATGTGGGAAAAAGATGGGGAGATAGGAGGCATATGCGTGAGAAGACTGAGCAGAAGAAACATCTATATTTGATGTTTCAAATCAAATTTGATTTGAATTTGGGGGAAATCGGAGGGGGAGACAAACCATGACAGACTGTGGACTTGAGAAACAAACTGAGGGTTTTGGAGGGGAGGGGTTGGGGGGTTGGGTGAGCCTGGTGGTGGGTATTATGGAGGGTACGTATTGCATGGAGCACTGGGTGTTGTGCATAAACAATGCATTTTGGAACACTGAAGAAAATAAATTTAAAAAAAGTGATAATAATACAGTGATATGAAGCTGACCTCTTTCTAAAGTCTCCACTCTTACTCTTAACACTGGTAAATGAAATTGGCAATTGAACCTGACAACAATTGGTCTTGGCAGAGAAAGTCTCTTGAGAATTTCTCACTGTGATTTTAGTTGCCAGAACTGAGTGAAAGAATGACTCTCTAAATCTAGTAGGTATGTAATATTAAGACCACTTACCCTTAGACTTTCATTTTAGTGCTTTTAAGCTTCTAGTGTTCTTGGCCAAATATATCAAGCACATAACCTTACAGATTAAGTAGACATGATTTCTCATTGCCAATTTAAACCTCACTGAATGATTCATCAGACTGTGCCTTCATTGGATTTACAGTCTAATAGGAAGGTAGACAAATAAATATGATATTATAAGTGGTCTTTATTTCTGCAGACTGGTAGGATAGGGCTAGGAACATGAAACAAAACAGTTGGCTCTGTTGAGTTTGGCTAATCTGTTAAGATCCTAATTTTAGAATCTTAACAGTTTCTTTCTGTTTCCTCTTAAAACTTTGTGTTTACTCCTGACAAGTGGAGGTACCCCGGTCACCCAGGAGATGGTATTCCCCCAGGGGGCTGGATTTGAGATAAGAGAGGTGTGATTTTTCTTGCCTTCTCCAAAAGTAACCCTGGATTTTCCTGCCTAGAGTTTCACTGCCTTACCTGCTTATTGTTTTCTCATCTTTCTCTGTCTTGGCCCTTCTCAGCTACTGGTCTGAGGAAAGTGATCGATGAAAATAACCTTTCTTTGTCTTCTGTTGATGCTCGCCCAGAAGTCAAGTGCCAAGCTAGAGGCTGAAACCTTGGCTCTGTCATTAGTCAGATAGGAAAACTAAAGAAAGTCATTTATTCTTTTGGGTGTAATTGCTCACCAGTTAAAAATGGACTATCTGCCCTTCTTCCTCAAAAGGCTAGTATGAAGATAAAATATCGCTTGGGAAGACATTTTTGCAAAATAGAGAATCACTAAATACAATACACTTCTTAATTATTAATTTTCTGGAACTTTTTCTAGCCTCCAGTGTCTACTAGCCATTTTTAGTTTCATCAGCTGCCTTAAAGCATTTTCCTTAAATTCTTTCCATTTCAGTCACACTACTGGTAGGCGACTGTAATTCATGCTCTTGCTGAGGGACACCTGAAGTCAGCTTTCACTCCTAACCAGGTATCCAGAGCCAGATTTATATTTCTTCAAAAAAAAAAGGGGGGGGAAATGAAAGCCTCAAAGAAAGGTTGTCTGGCAACCAGATAAAAGAAGGAATTTCTTTCAGATTTTCCAAGAAGACAGAATGGGAGTCTTGAAATATAAATTACTTTTTAATGGTGTTATTCTCAACCATCTGCCTCTCTTACCCCCTTCCTGAATATGGCCTATACATGCCACAAAACCATTGTGTATCTTAAATTGAATAAGAGTGGAGATATTTTAGGAGATGGAAGGAACCTTAGAGATTTCTTGGCTTAGCCAGCTATTTTCTGAAGTGGGGAAGTGGGATTTAGAACTGGTAAAAGATTTCCCCTTGATCTGTAGCTTTTCAGTGCTGAGACCACACCCACGTTCCTCACTCTCAGCCCAGGGTTCTCACCCCTGGCCAGAGGGGAGATATGAGCCCAAATAACTACATTTGAGGCAGAGAATGGCACACTAAGTGTAGTACTGAGTTTCAGTACCCCCATCTCTACCCCCCGTGGAAAGGGTAGCAGAAGAGTCAAAGATCCCAGGCCAGGTGGACATCACTGTCCAAGGGCATTTGGACCGAAGAACAAAAATGATGCTTCAGTTGTTTACTTTGGAGGTAAAACATCTGCTGTGTTGAATTTGAACTCCCTCAAATGCTAATATGAAGATAAAAGAGGCAATTGGTTGGTGTCCTTTCTTTTCTGCAGTGATTCTAATCTTTCTGCTCTGGTTTAGGCCCTCCTTCATGATCTGCCCCATTGGAAAGCCTGGTGGCCTTCCTGGAGTGTCAGGTTATAGAGAATGAGAATCCCAGGAGGAGGGAGAACGTCCTTCTGGTCAAATCCTCTGACCACGAGCTGCCTATGACTAGCTGTCTTGGTGCTAACACTAATCACCCTCACCTGGTTTCTGTAGGCCAATTCCTGGGGCTTAGAAAGAGTTGTTTCACATGATTCCCCTCCAACCCTCCTCTTCTCATAGAAATGAATTTCTGATAAGTTCAGAGGGAGTAGAGTCCCCCTAGGGAGCTTGGGCTAGCCTCCACATTTGCCTCTGCCTCTCTGTCCCAGGCCTGGGTGAGATACCGACTCTGAAATTTAGTGTGTGGTCTCTACCTGGAGCACGTCTCTAATTAGCCACAGTTTGTGACTGAACACACAGGTCTAGGACATAGGCTGGGCATGGCTGGAGCAGAGCTGGGGTCCTCTGCAATGCTACATCCTGAGCAGCATGGGTCAGGGTCCCCGACCTCAGGAGGGGAGGCTGGGTAGCCAGAAGTGAAGAAAATCTTTTCTGACTAGATTTAACCCAGAACAGACCCTATCCATGAACCAGTGGTCTGAGCTCATAGTATCAGAGCCTGGCAGCCATTCCTCTTGTCCGGTAGCTCTTCACCTTCAGAGTGATCAGCATCACGTCCATTGCAGGACAAGACCCACCATATGATAGCTTGTCTTGCTGTTTGCTAGGCTCTCTTCTCCGGTGGACCTTGGTGGCCAATGGGGTCTTCCCTGAAGCCTGGAGGGTTTCATCTCTGCAGTGGATTTTCAGGGAATTTTTTATAGTTATACAACTTCTAGGTAGAGCGTGGCAGTGATTCCCAAGCTGGGGGAATTGAAGTGTTAGGAAGTTCTATGTGTGGGGGACTTGGGGTGCACAGAACCATGGAGTCCTAAAGCTGGCAGAGGTGTCAGGATTCCCTGTGTCTCTGGAGGTGGGTTTGGGTGTGAGACCCTTTGGGGTCTGGCTGCAGTGCAGGACCAAGGGGCAGGCAAAGACTTGGGAGAGGAAAACATATTTGTTCCAGGAGATGGAGCAAGGTGAGACTTGGGAAGAAGGCTGGAGAAGAGAGGGCAGTTCTCTGTGGCCCTGACAGGTGACGTGACTTGGCTAAGGACACGAGTGGTTCTCTTTTCTGTGCCACTAGTCAGGCAGATCTGCTTTCCAGAGCAGCTGGTCTGAGTAGGTGAAGAGAACTAATCTCCATTAAATGATTCGGAATGAAGCCAGATGTTTACAGCTGGAGTTGGGCTGTGTGGCTCCTGCCACCTGCTGCTGCCAATTTGTTCCCAGGTCCACCATCTGACCTTTTGCTTACAAAATGAAGCAGTGAAACACTCCTGCCCACAAAGCAAGCAAAAGCGTTCTCCCATGGTTCTGTCATGCGAGTAGCGTATCTGGTGACTCTTCGTATTTAAAAGTGCCACTTACTCATGTCATCTGCCCTCTGGGTCCTGAAGCAGTTGAGAACTAGGTAGAGGAGTCCACAGGGCTCATTCTAGTCCCGGGAGGATGGGGCTCAGATGCCAGGGCGTCATGGCCTTCATAGCCTTCCTCACCTGAATCGGACAGAGGACCCTGTCACAGCCAGGGCAGCAAGATCCCACAGGGGGAAGGGCGGACTTCCAAGGCAGGGAGACATCTGGAGTGTGGAGACTCCTGAGGCCCGTGGACAGGCTGGATCCAGAAGAGAGCCAGCGAGAGCCATTCACATGCTCAGGACACTTTCTGGAATCGAGAGTTGGGGATGAAGAAAATGGAGGAGACGGCGGAGAGGGCACACGCTCTCATTTTAGGACGTGCTGCAGATGTGGCAGGAGAAAAGAGCTCCTCCACACCCGCCCTCTCTTTCTCAGTGACACTGACTTGTCTCCACACCTCCAACCACGGTTCTCACTTGCTGTCCTCCGAGGCTGTCTTCTGCTTATGCTGTGTGTCCCTTCAGCCCACACGGTATGAAATAGGGTGGGTCTCTCAGCAAATCTGTGTTCAGACCTTGGCTTACATCACGGTCAAAAAGGAACAACCCAGTTGAGCAAGCATTTATCCTAGGTGGGTCTTCCCTGAGATGAGGATTTGGGGATCAGGAATGTATTTGAGAAGGGATGCCAGGAAATGCCCTTCAGGGAAGGGGGAAGGGAGACAGCCAAGCAAAGGGCTGTTCTAGACAATGGGAGTTTATGCCCCTGGGGAACTCTACAGGCAGCACGGACCCTACCAGTCGGAGAGAGGGAGCGGGGTGTTTATTTACCACATTTTGTCAGTCATCATTGGAGGCTGCTTTTCTAGCACTTCATCCTGCAATGCACATGATATGCAATTTGTGCTTTTTGGAGTAAATTCAATCTAGCAGTTAGATGTGAGCCACTCACCAGCTCCCTGTGGTGGGTCTCTGTGTTTTTTGTTGCCTTTGTCACAGAGGTTTTCCAGGCTTCTTCTCAGGTACAATGTACAGCTGTGGTATCGGGCTCTCCCACCACCTGCTGGGCTGACAACCCCCCTTCCCAACCCCTACCGCACCCCCCACCCCCGCAAAAGAGCAATCAGCCTCTGACATATACGAGAAAACAACAGCCTCCCACAGAGCTCCATAACCAACTCCCTGACTGGATGTCTTAATAGAAACTGTCAAGAGAGAATGGCAGGTTCAGGAGCTCCACATTATGCTTGCTGCTGCCAAGCTGCTAAGCTCACTTCAGGTATTAACTAGTTGAGAGTGAATTGGCTTCCGACAAGTTTCTTCCTCTCTGAGTTTGGGATAAATCCTGCCTGCTTTCTAGTTGACCATTCAAAATGCTGGCACAGGCAACTGGACCACCCCTTGGGGGGCCTGCAGCCCCCTTCTGAGACCACTGTCTGGAATGAACAGGAAAGCGAATCATGAGAAGCATCCTGGGAAGGCTGCATGCCCAACAGAGCCATCACTTGAGCTCCCCAGCTTCTGTCCTGCTCCTTGTTTTTTGGGATCTGTGGTCTCCCTGGATGATGGGGGAGGGCCCCCTGGCTGGTCTTAAATCTCTCTTCTGGTGCCACTATCGTGCAGGACCCACCAACTGGTAACTGACCCTGCTCCCTCATAGGCCTGATTCTCTGGCAGACTTGGTGGCCGGTGAGGTCCCTCCCAGAGACTTGAGGGTCTTGCCTCTGTAAAGGTGAGATAATGGGCTTTCTGGGGAGTATTTGCAAATTCTGAATTCAAAGATTTATTTACTTATTTGAGAGGGAGAGAGAGAGAGAAGGAGCATGAGCAGAGGGTGCAGAAGGAGAGGGAGAGAGACTCTCAAGCAGATTCCATGCTGAGCATGGAGCCCATCTCAGGGCTTGATCTAAAAAACGACCCTGAGATCACTACCTGAGCTGAAACCAAGGGTCAGATGCTCAACCTACTGCACCACCCAGGCCCCCAGTTCTTCTATATTTAGAGACAAAATTGTGAGAAAACATTTTCTAAATTACAGGTCAAGCATCTTCAAGGTCAGTACTCTCCATTAGTTCTCCCATTTCTTGATGCAAGTGAACTAGTTTTGGGGGTTAAAAATTCAATATGTGTAATTCAAGTGCATGAAAGTAGAGCTTTATTTCTCTTTAACTGATCTTAACGCTTGTTATGGGTTGAATTTTGTCCCCCCAGAAAGATATGTTGGAGTTCTAACTCCCAGTACCTCAGAAGATGACCTTACTTGTAGATGGAGTCTTTATGGTGGTAATCAAGTTCAAGTGAGTTCATTAGGAACAGCCCTAATCAAATACGAATGTCCTTACACCAAGGGGAAATTTGGACACAAACACACACACAGGGCATATGAAGATAGAGGCAGAGCTCAAAGTGATGCTTCCATAAGCCAAGGAAGGCCAAAGATTGCCAGCAAACCATGAAAAGCTAGGGGGAGGTGTGGAGTGGTTTTTCTGTGGGCCCTCAGAAGAAGCAATCAAGTCAACACCTTAGTCTTGAACTTTGAGATTCAAGAATTGAATGAGAATTGTCAGAATAAATTTCTGTTGCTTAAGGCACCCAGTTTGTGGTGCTTGGTTATGACAGCTCTAGCAAACTCACACAACATTCAGATCTTTTTCAGTGGTGGTGGTAAACTCGATCTGCCAATTCAAAGCAAATTTGGGAGACTTCAGCTGAACACAGTTTCTTTTGAATGAAGATACAAGAAATTCAGATTTTCTTCTCCCTTCCTGCCCTTCTGTCTAGGCTATGGCCCTAGGCAGAAGTTTTTGCCTATTTTGGATTCTGCTGAGATGTCTCTGTTTGCTGTATTGGCTTTAAATGCTCAGTGTCTATGGCTGACATGTCTGGCCTTCACATTCCTTCTGGTATCAGGTCATTGGATCCAACCAGTTAACTCAGCTTCAATAACTTCATCTTAACTGAAGGCTTAGTCAGTTCTGCCAGCTCATTTTCAGCCTTGTCTACACCTGTCTGAACATAATGGGGGTGAGGTGGGGTCAGGCAGGAATGGAAGAACCTTTTAGATGTCCTGAGACCATCCCTGCGGCCACGGGCTACTGGGGCGGGGAAGTGGTGCTCCCAGGACACACCTCTGCCATCTCAGACTTACCCTAACACCATTTTGCCTCTCATCTAGCTGTCCATGTATCAAGGGACCTTCTGTGAGGCCAAGCTATGTGAGTTCTGTAGCATTACTCAGCAACTGGAAACTGGAAACATTCTGAAAGCCCATCAGTGGGAAGAGGACTAATAAGTGAAGCAGGATGCAAATTACAGAATACTCTGCTGCTCTTAAAGAGTGTGAGTGAGCTCTCTTTTCCTGACATGGGAAGATCTCTAAGACATTGTCTTCTAGAACAGTGCATATGGTGCAATTCCATTTTTGTGGAAAGAAAACTAGGTATGTGTTTATAGAGGCAAGTGCACAGAAAATCCGAGAGAGAAACATATCTAAGTATTAACAGCATTACCAACAGAGTTGCAGAAATTGGGAGAGGAGCAGGTATATGAAAGGAGATGTCACTTTCTTTTTCTTTTTAAAAAATTTAATTCATTAGCATATAATGTATTATTGGTTTCAGAGGTACAGGTCTATGATTTATCAGTCTTATATAATACCCAGTGCTCATTACATCAGTGCCCTCCTTGATGTCCATCACCCAGTTACCTGTCCTTCCCTTCCCCTCCCCTTCAGCAACCTTCAGTTTGCCTATGATTAAGAGTCTCTTAGGGTTTATCTCCCTCTCTGATTTCATCTTGTTTCAATTTTTCTTCTCTTCCCCTGTGATCCTCTGTTTTGTTTCTTAAATTCCACATATCAGTGAGATCATATGATAATTGTCTTTCTCTGATTGATTTATCAACAGATAATACCCTCTAGGTCCATCCAGAAATGTTGCAAATGGCAAGATTTCATTTTTATGGCTGCATAATATTCCATTACATTTATATATACCACATCGTCTTTATCCATTCATCTGTCAATGGACAACTGGGCTCTTTCTGTTGTTTGGCTATTGTGGACATTGCTGCTATAAACATTGGGGTTCAGGTGCCCCTTCAGATCACTTCATTTGTATCTTCGGGGTAAAAATACAATAGTGCAATTGCTGGGTCATAGGGTAGCTCTGTTTTTAACTTTGTGAGGAACCTCCATACTGTGTTCCAGAGTGGCTGTACCAACATGCATTCCTACTAATACTGTAGGAGGCTTCCCCTCTCTCCAAATCCTTGCCAACATTTATTGTTTCCTGACCCATCCATTAATTTTAGCTGTTCTGACTGGTGTGAGGTGGTATCTCACTGTGGTTTTGATTTGTATTTCCCTGATGCTGAGTGATGTGCATTTTTTCATGTGTCTGTTGGCCGGTTGAATGTCTTCTTTGCAGAAATGTCTGTTCATGTCCTCTGCCCATTTCTTGATTGGATTATTTGTTCTTTGGGTATTGAGTTTGGTAAATTCTTTACAGATTTTGGATATGAGCGCTTTACTTGATATGTCATTTGCAAATATCTTCTCCCATTCTGTCGGTTGTCTTTTGGTTTTGTTGACTGTCTCTTTTGCTGTTCAAGAGCTCTTTATCTTAGGTGAAGTCCTAATAGTTCATTTTTGCCTTTGTTTCCCTTGTTCTTGGAGACATGTCTAGCCAGAAGTTGCTGCGGCTGAGGTCAAAGAGGTTACTGCCTGTGTTCTCCTCTAGGATTTTGATGGATTCCTGTATCGCATTGAGGTCTTTAACCCATTTTGAGTCTATTTTTGGGTGTGGTATAAGGAAATGGTCCAGTTTTATTCTTCTGCATGTGGCTATCCAGTTTTCCCAACACCATTTATTGAAGAGACTGTCTTCTTTCCATTGGCTGTTCTTTCCTGCTTTGTCGAAGATTAGTTGACCATGGAGTTGAGGATCCATTGCTGGGCTCTCTATTCTGTTCCATTATCTATAGCTCTGTTTTTGTGCCAGTACCATACTGTCTTGATGATTACAGCTTTGTAATAGATCTTGAAGTCCGGATTGTGATGCCACTGGTTTTGGTTGTCTTTTTCAATATTCCTTTGGCTATTCTGGTCTTTATTGGTCTCATACAAGTTTTAGGATTATTTGTTCCAGTTCTGTGAAAAAAAATGATGCTATTTTGATAGGGATGGCATTGAATGTGTAAATTGCTCTAGGTGGCGTAGATATTTTAACAATATTTGTTTTTCCAGTCCACGGGCATGGAACATTTTTCCATTTCTTTGTGTCTTCCTCAATTTCTTTCATGAGTGTACTATAGTTTTCTGAGTACAGATCTTTGCCTTTTTGGTTAGATTTATTCCCAGGTATCTTATGGTTTTGGGTGCAATTGTAAATGGGATCAACTCCTTAATTTCTCTTTCTTCTGTCTTATTGTTAATGTATGGAAATGCAACTGATTTCTGTGCATTGATTTTTATATCCTGCCACTTTGCTGAATTCCTGTATGAATTCTACCAATTTTGGGGTGGAGTCTTTTGAGTTTCCCACATAGAATATCATGTCAAGGAGATGTCACTTTTTCCTCAAAGTCTTTTTGTATGATATAAAACATTAACAGGACTGTATTAATGAATTATGAAATTTTGACAAGTAAAAAGATAAACCAACCCCCCCACCCCCAAATAGTATGAATCATACTGAGAATGGCCTGCCTACCTCTTTTCTTGGTGCCTGTACTGTCATCTCTTTATTAAATCCGGAAAGGATCAGGCATACTTGTTGGCTTTAACCGAATCCTCTCTTTCACTCAGATGTCGTTAGAGCAAAACTTTAATGAATAAATAAAGGACCAGAAAATACAGCTCCCGATTGCCCTCCAGACCACAGCCTATGCTGTCACGGAGGCCTTTGGCAATCCAAAAAGAATAAAGTTGAATCAAGTAACAAGGGGAGATCAATATCTTATTCATGTTGAACCTGCCCTGATGCCCTCTATTACGTGACTCACCACACAGAGAATCGATCTGTTTCTCTTCGGGAGGAATATGGGGGCCTCTAAAATTTTCATTTGTTTATATTAATTTTTAAGAAGAGCACTTCACAAAGCAATCTCTTCTCTCTCTATAAAAACTGGTAGATGAACAGCAGAGTTTCAGAGCCCTGCATATCTGACTCAGCTCTAGTCCTGCATGCTAAGTAAACATTCTTGGAGGAATAGTTCTTGGGTCAGGACAAGGATAATAATGGTCATTAATAACCATCACTCATTACACGGTTCTTCTTCCCCTGAGCTCTTCTAACCTACTGTTTATAAATGCTCTTTAATGTGCGAAGTGCACTGGCCCTCCCGGAGGCAGACACGTACTCAGAGGGAGGGGAACGGCTGTTGTCATTAGGAGCCCTGGCCTGTGCAGTGCGCTTAGATCACTTTTCCCACCTCTGGGGCATGGGGTTAATGGTCACCGTGCGAGACTGCTTGGGACGGAGAACAGTGCAATCTAATTACTGGTGCTTGTGGAGGGACCCATGTGTGTATCTTTATGAACAGGATGAGCTCAAGTAATCTCCAAGTCTGCATACTAACTACTTTCTGGAAGCTATTGTTATTTTTAAGGCCCTAAGCAAATTATGTCTTTATTGTGAGTCTAAAATGTCCTCTATTAACTGTCTCTGCTGCCCTTACCTGATTTTTCTTGCTCTGAAATCATCCCGATCTGGCTGCAGCTAAATTACCTCCTCATTTTGTCCAAGAGAACCTAGATTATTTCTGTTTGTGTAACCACCGTCCCCAGTGTAGATCCCTGTCCTCATTTGTTCCCTGCCTTCTTCCCTCCCCAGCAGTCCTCCCCCCAACTGGTAGATTCCCCATGGGTACAAGTGATAATTCTCTCTTTCCAAACAAGTTGGAACAGATTTCCTGTTTTCTGCTCTTTGATGATGTGCCTGGCACCTTAAAATGCAAATTCTTGCACCTTTATTTTCTCATCTTTGAGTAGGTGACAGAGTCAGTAAAAGTCAGAAGGAACAATTAGGATTGATGGTGAATGTTATAATTATGGCCGGAACTTGAAATGGTATTTGCAAGCTATTGTTAATATGATTTTTCATTCTGAGTTGTGTCTGTGTGTTCCAGTAATGTATATCCACATTTATCTTGCCACTGGGTACCTTCTTTATTCCCTGGAACCCCGGGGAACAACGTTGCTCTTTTAACACACAGGTGGATATTCTGCCCATATACACATCCTCTTGTCATGAATCTTTCAGGTAGACATTTTTTCCATAAAGGCAGGAGCTAAAATGTAAAAGTACGGCACCTGACACACGATTAGTGAATTACTCTTCTTAAACCAAATGAATGCCCAAACAAATCAGCTCCCTAAAGTGAAGTGAGAGCTCCTCAAGCTGTGCCTGGGAATATTAATAAATGGAAGAGACGCCTCTGCCCACGGCTTGTCATTCCAGTGTCCCCCAGCCCTGCAGGCAGCCAAGACAGAAGTGTTGGAGATCCTTTAGGAGGTGGAAGCCTGCCATCTAGTGGCTACTCTGTAGAATTACATAGCATTTAGTGATGTTCAAGAATGGCAACTGTTGGCATTTACCCAAGGTGTTACTGGCACGCACTCATGAGTGCCATCTGAACAGGTACCAAGAACTCTAAAGTCTGAAAATGACTTCTTGTCTTGAGGAAGCAAGTGAGAAGATGGAAGCTGGAGAGGAAGATCCACTGTGCTGTCAGGTTCCTCCCTTAGAACCTGTAATGCTGAAAAGTGGTACCATCTGGGATGCCAGTGACTGCAGCCACCTCCAGTTTCAGACAAATGGGTAATGTCTTAAAGCTTCCTTCTGATGAGCAGAAAAACTCCAGGCTTGCTAGCTAAGTGGCATTTGCGGGCACACCTGGAAAGATCATAGCAGGTGGTGCGGGAGAGCCCACAATTCAAGGGGCTGATCCAGCCACGGTGCTCAAAAAATGAAAAGTAATGATGCCTGCTGGTGGTTGAAGGGTTTTCCTTCCACCTGGACAAATGGGGATGAAAAAAAATGAGAGCATCTTCAAGCTGCTCCTTGTGGCTTTTGCTTTTTTAAGATTAGAGAACATCTGGAGGGGTCGTTTTATAAAAACTATTGGTTGGGTTTCAGTGATTTTCTACATCCTGCTCCTGCCTTCTACAGGGTGTTGGAGTTGGGACAGGACAGGGAAGATTGTTGCTATGGGGAAGACAGTCTATCTGGAGTTCAGAGCATGGAAGAAGGAGGGGGAAATTAGGCTAAGTCCCGATCCCAAGGTCACGGAAGAAGTAACAGCAAGGTTGAAGTGTCGGGTGACTTCGGTGTATTCAGAGACAGCTGTATAATTCTTTTCAGTGTTCCCATCTATGGTTGAAAATGAAGGGAATGATCAAATTTGCCAACTGACTGTCTTCCAAGGATGCTGATGTGGTGGGACAACACTTTAAGATGTTTGTGTAGCAGGGTAGATATACTTTATTTAAAGAGGTATGAGGATAGATAAAATTTGAGTTTCTTTTTTCCTTTTCTCTCTTTCTTTCTCTCTCTCTCTCTCTCTCTCTGTCTGTCTCTGTCGCTCTCTTTTAGTGCTATCTGATTCAGTCAAGTTGGGAACAGAAAATCACCTTGAAGTAAATGTTCCCTGCTCTACAAAGAACACTTGAGTACGTTCCCTTGGTTATGTAAATGTCAGATGAGTAGGCCTCCTGTCCCCAGGGAAAGGAGTAACAAGACATCCTGTGCTTTGTGCGGCTTAGAAAAGGTTGCTTCACATCTGTGGGAGGGATGCTGGTGCAGAGCAGCAGGGAGGGCTGTGGGTTGGATGCAGTCATGTGGTCAAGTAAGATGAAAATTAATTAAATGTCCCTTGGATTTAGTTGCTCACTCCCTGTTTTCAAAACACTTGTCTTACCTTGACTTTTGTGCCCAGACACTCCTGCTTCTTCCCTTGCTTCGTGGGCTGCATTTCCTTTCCCTCCTTTGCAAGGTCACGCTCCTCCACCATCTGTTGGCCTTCCTCAAGGGCCTGGTCCTGCTAAAGCATCATTTTCAAAAAGGTAAAATCCAGGACTCTCACACAAATGTGAGAGAACACATCAGAGGTTTTATGTAATCATTAATTAATGAAGAAACCACTAAGGTGTTAAAATCAGGTCAAGGGAGAATTTGAAGAACACATGCATATATTTTCAGGAATGCTAAAATGAATCTGTTCATAGATGCAAGATGGTTAATATCCTGTAGAACAATAACATATAATGCGTGGGGTCATCTTCCTAGGGTGAAAGTCAATTGTATCTCTATTGGGACAAAATTCCTAGCAGGGCTATGGACAACAATCGTTTGCATTACTATTAATGAAGATTAACTTCTACCCCTAAGAGAGTTTTAAAGAACCCTGGCCAATAGGAAGGCAATCAAAGGTGCACAGCTCTACAGAATAGGATAATCCCTTCAGGGGCCACTGGACAATGTGCTGAGCCCAGTCAGCTCTATTGTCCATTCCACAGTTTTGCTGGTTTTCGCTGACCGTCCTGAGCCCACTATCCATTCTGTCCTCTCTCTGGACCATCTCGCTGGGGCCATAGCTTCAATTTCATTCAACAACCGTTGACTTTCAAGTTTATACCTTTGGCTGAATTCCCTCAGCTCCAAACCTAACAATTCCTCTCAGATGTTTTTGAGAGGGCAGCTTGCTCAAGGTGCCTTAGCTTGTTAAGAAAAGAGCTGAGATTTGAATTCGGGGCCATCTGATTTCAGAACTGGTGGGTGGTCTCCTCTGCAGAGGAGGCTGGAGACAGGGACCCCACCGTTTCGGGCTGAGCTACAGAGAAGGGTCTATGCTCCTGGCAGTCCATGGTGAGTGTTGCTGCTCCCTGGTGATGAGGCAGGAGGAGATGATACCCCTTTTCTCCTGATGGACTTGCAGAGACTGGGCGATGCTAATGTTTTGTCTGTGCATTGGCTACCTCCTACTTTGTCCTTATGCAGGAAGAGGTCTTCAGTCTGGGCCTTGGGAGGGAGTAGATTGGGGGTGGAGTTTTCCCGTGGGATGCTTCCTAGGACGTCTGGGGGCATTTCCTATCCCTGCCCCACTGGCCACAGCCCTCTCCCTTTGACACCCCCTTTCTCCATTGTCCATGTTGCTCTCCGGGAAGAATGAAGTCTCAAGCCTGTGGGGCCCTGACTGGTCTCACAAGCTTAACAGCGAATTTTGACCCATGTAGGTGCTTATTCCATTGTGGAAAACAAATTCTACTGTAAAGAGAACACAAACTAGAGGGTTGAGGAACAGAACTGAGGAGAACAGTTTTTCTCGCATTTGCTCAAGTTACCAACCAGGTAACAGAAAGATAAGACTGCCACAGTCTTATCAAGGGACCTGTGTGGCCCAGACCATCCACGAACCCACAGCCCCAGCACAGGCCCCCAGAAGGTGGTGGGGGTACAGGTGGCGGTCAAGAAGGGCCTCCTTGGCCAGTTAATTTTTCTTCCAGATCTCCCTGCTTGCCCAGCCATGTCCTTATCTCCTGTACTGGCGCGACACCCAGCTGGGCTGGTTCTCAGGCTGCAGGTTTGCTCTTAGCTTGCTAATGTTCCTAGTCTTACAAGACTGAAGCCTTTTCTGCAGCCAGAGAATCCTACATACCTCCTTTGAACTCTTGCCACTCTGAAAAGTAAAAAAACATCTGCCCACAGCACATCATTTTGGAAATCTCTTTTCCCTTTCTTTTCAATCAGAACTGTCTGAAACCACTTTCTAGATTAGATGAAATTGCTATTTGGTGCAGTACTTCAAACATGAATGTCTTATAAACCACTTTTAATTCTCTTGAATTAAAAAAACAGAATACTCTTTTCTTTCTTTCTTTTTTTTTTTAGGGTCTTTCTCTAGGAATGAGGGGATTTCCTCCTCTGCCACTGTTTTCCTCCCTTTTCAAGGTCACTTTCTCTTGGTTGTGTTTGGTGAAAAGGAGGATTTTGAAAAACATTAAATTGAGGCATAATTCACATATCATATGATTCATGCTTTTAAAGTTGTACAATTCAGTGGTTTTTAGTATATTCACAAAGTTGTGCAACCATCACTATAATCTAATTCAGGAACATTTTAATTATTCTAAAAAAGAAACTTCATATCCATTAGCAGTCATTCCTCATTACCCACTCTCCCCAGCCCCAGGCAACCACCATTCTACTTTCTATCGCTTTGGGTTTGCTTATTCTGGATATTTCACAAAGATGGAATCACACGATATGTGAACTTTTGTGTCTGGCTTCTTTAACTCAGCAAAATGTTTTTAAGGTTCATCCATATTGTAGCATGTATCAGTACTCCATTCCTTCTATATTTTTTTCCTTAAGATTTATTTATTTATTTTTGAGAGAGAGAGAGAGGTGAGGGAGGGGCAGGGGATGGGCAGGGAGAGAGAGAATCTCAAGCAGACTCCCTGCTGAGCACGGGACTGACGCTGGGCTCAATCCCATGACCTGAGCCAAAACCAAGAGTCAGACACTTAACTGACTGAGCCACCCAGGTGCCTCATTACTGTGTTCCTTCTTATTGATGGATAATATTCCATTGTTTGAATATATTACATTTTGTTTATCCATTAGCTGATGGATATTTGGGTTATTTCTACTTTTTGGATGGAAAGTTATGAATGTTCGTGTGCAAGTTTTGTTGTGAACATATGATTTCAGTTCTCTTGGCTATCTATCTAGGAGTGTAATTGCAAGATCACATTGTACCTTTTGTTTAACTTTTGAGGGAACTGTCAAACTGTTTTCTAAAGAGGCTGCACCAGTTTACCTTCCCACTTGCAGTATGTGAAGGTTCCAATTTCTCTACATTTGCCCCAGCACTCATTACTGTTCATCTTTTTCATTATTACTGGCCTAGTAGGTGTGAATTATATCACTGTGGTTTTGATTTTTATTTCCCTAATGACCAGTGATGTTGGGCATCTTTTCATGGCCTGGTTGGTCATTTGTGTAACTTCCTTAAAGAAATGTCTACATTCTTTGACCATTTTTCAACTGCATTAACTTTTTGTTGCTATGTTATAAGAGTTCTTTATTAATGCTTTATATAATGTCCTTGTTAGAGACATGATTGGCAAAACTTTTCTCCCATTCTGTGGGTTTGTCTTTCACTTTCTTGATGCTATCCTTTGAAGCTCAAAAGTTTTTATTTTTCCACGAAATTTATTTTTTCTTTTGTTTCTTGCTCTTTTGGTTTCATGTCTTAGAAACGATTGCCTTATCCCAAACCATGAATATGTATATCTATGTTTTCTTTAAAGAGCTTTGTAGTTTTGGCTATTCCATTTGGATCTTTTGTCCATTTTGAGTTAATTTTTGTGTATGGTGTAAGATAGGATCCAAATTCATTCTTTTGCATGTCTTAGTATCACTTGCTAAATGAGGATTCTTCCCCAGTGAATTCTCTCCCCTACTGAAAATCAATTGACCATAGGTATATGAGTTTATTTTTGGTTTCTCAGTTCTATTCTATTGCTTTATATGTGTCTCCTTATGTTAGCAGCCTGCTGTCTTGATTACTGTAGCTTTGTATTGAGTTTTGAAATGGTAGTACTAGTCCCCTCCAACTTTGGTTTTTTTTTCAGAATTGTTTTGGCTCTTGTGGGTCTCCAGCACTTCTAAATGAATTTAGAATCAGCTTGTCAATTTCTATGAAAAAGGCAGCAGATTTTTTTTTTTTTTTTTTTTTTAGTGGGGGTTGCATTGAATCACTAGACCAATTTGGGGCAAATTGTCATGTTAACAGTAGTAAGTCTCCTCATCCAAGCACAAAGGATGTCTTTCCATTTAAGTCATTACTTTTTTCAAGATGATATGTTGTTTTTGAGTGTAGAGGTCTTACACTGTTTTCTTTTGTTAAATTCATTCCTAAGTAGTTTATTTATTTTTATTGTATTTATTTATGACATTACTGAAAATGGAATCATTTCCTTAATTTCATCTTGGATTGTTCATTGCTAGTGTACAGAAATACCACTGATTTTTTTAAGATTCATTTATTTTAGAGTGAGAGAGAGTGAGAGTGCCTGTGAGCATGAGGAAGGGCAGAGGGAGAGAGAAACCTCTGTACTGAGCACAGAGCCCAATGTGGGGCTCCATCTCACAAGCCTGAGATCAAGACCTGAGCCGAAACCAAGAGTTGGATGTGTAACCCACTCTACCACCAAGAGGCTCAAATACAACTGATTTTTATATATTGATCTTATATCTTGCAACTTTGTAGAACTGCTTTATTAGTTCAGATAGTTTTATTGTGAATTCCTTGGGATTTTTTATATACAGGATCATAACATTGATGAATAGGGATAGATATGCTTCTTCCTTTCCAATCATGATAGGGCCTTTCATGAGGAGGCGATTTTTATAACCAATCTTGCTCCCACAACGGCCTGTCCCCTGCTTCACTGCTCCTGTCTCCTCTGGAACTGCCGGCTTCTCCTCGGATCACACAGCACACAGGAAACAATATATTTTTTAAAAGATTTTTATCTATCTATCTATCTATCTATCTAAGAGAGGGAAAGTACATGCAAGAGTGGGTGGAGGGGCAGAGGGAGAGGGAGAGAGAGAATCTCAAGCAGACTCTGCACTGAGTGTTGAGCACAGAACCCAATGTGGGGCTCGATCCCATGACCCTGAGATCATGACCTGAGCCAAAATCAATCAAAATCGGTTGAATGCTTAATTGACTAAGCCATGCAGGTGCCCCAGCACAGCAAACAAATTTAAATGTGTTATCAGGCATTGCAGTCTTAAAGGCCATTGATCATCTCCATACAGAGGATTTCTCCCTGGCCAATTTTCTCTTCCTCTGGCCCCATGGTGTGGACGTCTTTTGGTGCCTCTTTCTCTCTTCAGGTGGCCTTTATATTTCTTCCATTTTCAGTCATCACAAGCTTCTTACCTTCTCTCTTCTTATCTTCTCTCTAAAATTTTCTTCACTTTATTATGTAGAGCAGTTCAACTCTCCTTGTTGCCACATACTACTCTCCATCTGTGCTCTGGGGCTTTTTACAATAACTATAAAAAAATTAAAAAATAAACCAAAACCAAACCCCAAATAAAAGTGCCCTGTTAAGATACAGCAAAGTATTTTTTCCTAAACTAAAGAATTGTCTCCCCTGAAGAGGAATTTCGCTCTCCCTTGGAAGTCAGAAATAGCTGCCATCAGTTTGGCTAAAAGATGATAGTTCCTCTCCTCCCACAACAGGGGAGTTAAAATCACCTTTTTTTTTTTTCTTTTTTGAGAGACTCTCGTCTGATAAGAGAATCATTCTCTGAGAAATAGGGCATCCCCAGATGTCTGAAGGTGCCGGTGCCCACCTATCTTCCCCAAAGTGAAGCAGGTTGATGCTGGGGAATGAGTATGAATCTACACACCATAACTCAGATCCTCTGCGTGTTATGTGTCTGGGAATTCAGGGATGTTCCACGTGCAAGCAGTGTCTTCTCTCAGGTCACAGGAAGGGAAGACAAAAGCCGGTACTGACAAGGTGGTAAGAGTTTGGATTCTGGAGCCAAATCCTGGAGCCAAATCCAGGGTTCAAATCCCAGCTTTACTACTTAATAAATGTGTGGCCTTGGGCAAATGACTAAACCTTTGCTATAGTCTTACCTTATGTTTATTCCTTTATTCATGCCTGTGTTTTTTTATTTTTCTTAATCTTTAAAATGAGGAATAATAGCACCTTCCTCATAGGATTGTTATGAGGATTAAATTAGTTAACATAGGTAAAGCCCTTAACACAGTTCTTGGCACGTAGCTAAGAAAGTGTTAAAACAAACAACAGTTGCCATCAAAAATAACACCCCAAAGTATATGAGGGCTATCCTGCCAGACTCTGAGTTTCTGCGTAGGTCTAGACTGTGTTCTGTTTATGGAACCAGTGCCGTCTTATCAGCATCACTGCCTGGTGCGTAGCAAGGACTCTCATCATATGTCTGTTACTCAAAGGGATGAATGAACTTTTTAGATCCACTCAGAGGGTGATTCCTTATCAGGGTATAAGTCAAGAGGGGAAATTCTCACCTTTGAGCATCCTTGGGGGAACTGTTCTCAAAGTCACTGGGGAGTGGGTGGATGAAATGTCACAGGGAGTTAAATTTTGGAAGCTAAGGAAGATGCTGTAATTTAGAAAGAATAATGCAGAGAGAAGAAAAGTGAGGCATCAAGTAAGGTAAGAATAAAGCTCATCATTTGGAAGGAAGGAGATTCTGTCACAGTTGATCAAAAAACCCTAGTAGAACAGAGATTGGCAATTTCTTTCTGTAAGTTTCAGATAGTAAATGTTTTAGGTTTTGTGGATCATGCAGCCTCCGTTGCAGCTACTTAACTCTGATGTTGAAGAGTGAAGCAGACTGAGACAATATGTAAACACATGGGCAGGCTGTGTTTCAATAAAACTTTATTTATAAAAACAGGAGGTGGGCTGGATTGGCCTGCTGGCTGTGGTTTGACAATCTCTGCACTAGAACAATATCAGGAACAGATGAGGGAATGTGACAGCTGGAGAAGCAGCTTGCATAGAATCCTTTTTGGGAGAAGACAGTGGCTTCCCTAATATCTTGAAGAAGCCTGCTATGTGTAGCCCCAGGGAGCATTTAATACAACTACTTCAGTCTCAAATGTGGCAAATGCGGAGATGAGCAGACAAAAAGACATACAACAATAGAACTTTTTTTCCTCATAACTTTTTTGATAAGAAAGACTGACACTTCAATTGAGTTGAAGCTCAATTATTTATAGTAAAAGTTAGGACAGATAATCCAAAGTAGAGACTCCTTAAATTATTTCTGTTTATCCGCAGAATGGATTTTTCTATCTATACTAAAGAAGAGACTTACGATCTGGGAATTGACAGAATCTCAAGCACAATAATGAAACCAAACCCTGAAAACATCGTCTCTAGATTTGTCACTTACCGCCCTCGTGCCCCCCCCCCGCCCCCGCCAGCCTGCTTTTCCATGCTGCAGAGATGCTTAAATCCCTCCTCAGGCAGGATGAGATGAAGAAAGGTCTGTGGCCTAGAAATACAGCCTGTCCTGGATCACAGGCCCACTCAAGGATGCACATGCCCTGTAAACCAAACTGGAAACCACCTCCTTGTCCCACAATGAGGTTTTCATTCTGTTTGACTGATATTTCCCTTTGGGAAAGAATGGAGGAGAAAGGAATAGACTCTTTTTTTACAGAGGCAAGCTCTTTGTTCCTCAACACGCCATTCCATGGAATGGCCCTATGGCACTTTGAATGAGGTAGCTGAGAATATTTGGTTTTCCCTCTTCTAGTCAGTTCTGGTATGTTAATTTCCTAACCACTGGAACCTTCCATATGGTAGCTAAGTTTGCTGGGTCGGAGAAAAGATAGACCTTCAGCCTGTTGTATAATTATCTCAGGAAATATAAAGGCAATAAATGAATGACGGCCTCTTTTTAAATTAATACATTAGAGCAGAGATGCGAATTGGCACTTTAATGATCTAGTGGCAGCAAATTAGATAATAATGTGATTGCAAAATGACAATTACGTTTGGCAATTAATGGATATCACCTTTCAGTAGCTCTTTTCAGTATTTTGTTGGGGACCCTCATTACCAGTGAGAAGCAGGATCATTCTAAGGCTGAATGGGAGTTATGGGGAAGAGTTAAGTTAATTACTTAACAAAACAAGTGGCTGATCTTTATATTCTTGATCAATGAGTCTTTGGGGTTTAATAACGGCAGTAACATACTATGCCTTTTTCCCTGAATGATGCCCAAACGATGTATAAACTTTTTGTAATGTAATTACTACCCATAAATCACTTCATTTCTGAAATATGGTGGCTTCTGATGGGCTGAGATTGGTTTTTCACAGTCTCATTAGTTTAAGAAGGAAAGGGAGGAAAAATCTTGCCGAAAGGCAGGGAAGGATGGAAAGTGACTTCACTACATGTTACATGCTAACTGGCTAAGCTAGAAACAATAATATCATCGTACATTGACCAGATATTTGCGAAGCTCTTCTATATACACAGCTAAATTTAGTCCTCAAAACTCTGTGTTTTGGTAGCAGTAGGTTTATATGAATTATTCTAGAAATTGTCTCAAAACATAAATCTAGTGGTTCATCTCAACCAGGTGAAATTTCTGTAGCCTTTGTATATTTGATGGGGCACTTGACTCATTTTTAATAGATTAAGGAATGTTAATATGCAATATATCAACAAATATTCTTATAATGTTTTGATTAAATAGTTACAACTATCGACAGGTAAACTTATGTTGAAACTGGTAATTGCAAGATTACCTTATCTGTTGCTAACTTGAAGCTCTATATTTTGTCTGTATTGGATTTCGCTATATGCCTCCTGTTCTCTCCTGAAACTGAATAATGAGATTAAGCCTCTCTCAGTAATGAGAGTAGACACTGTATTGATTGACTTCTAACTGCTCAGCTCTATCTTTGATTTTTTTTTTGTATATAACCTAAAGTCTCTAAACAGTTCTTTCTGAATTTTAATATCTAGCACCAGAAACTGTATTATAAGGCAACTGAGAACATTGGCAGAGCGAGAGCTGAAATTGAGGCCACCCGGCAGGATCCTCACATCTTTATTTGAAAAGGCCATTTTATAGGGCCAGAGAAATGGTTAAGAGACAGCCACTAGGTAGAAACCTGGGGACACTTATGTCTGGAATTCCATTTCCAAACACCCAGAGTCAATGCATAAAATCAGTCCTTTGTGTTTTCAAGTTCTTGGTTGCAGGGTGAATATTTATGACTCCGGGCACATAGACAGCACTTATTCCTTTAATCATTTGCACATTCTACAATTATTTATTAAGTATCTGTGATGTTCCAGGCACCATGCTAGCTACTGGGTATACAGAAGTGAACAAAGCAGCTATGGTCTTTGCCTTCGTGGGGAATATAACACAGGGAAGAAGACCATCCTCTATCATTCTGCTTGTAAGCAAACTTGAATCCAGATGGATTTGGTTGCTTCCTCTCTGTCTTCTCTTTCTTTCTGTGTCTTCCCTTCCCCTTCCTTTTCCTCCCATCTCCTCTCCCTCCTCCCTTTCCTTCTATCTCTTAACCTATGGGATTCCAAAAACCTCTCAATGTAGTGCAGATTTGGTGTCACTCAGTTTATTAGATAAAGTTAATTTGGGGACATGGGATACAAAGTCCTGTAACCAGCTATGTTGCTATGTGATAGAGAGAGAGAGAGGTTTTAGGTTTCCTGGGAGTATTAGCATCCCCAGATAGAACGTTAGTATTTAAGAATATTTTTTTGCTAGTTCCCCTTCTCCTTTTCTTCATCTATTTTTAATAAAGGAGGAATAGAAAGAAAGGCCAATATCCATTCCACTTAATATCACTTACTGAACTCCTACTCTGTGCCAGGTACTTTCTGCAGATAATATCTAATTTCTCACAAGCAACTTTTTGAGGAGGCAGTGTTATCTGTGGATGGGTAAGTTGCAGCTCTGTGATGTTTGGTAACTTGCCTAGGGTCATACAATTTGTAGGTGAAGGAACTGGAGTTTGAGCTCACCACCAGCAAAGCCCTTGTTGCCCTTACTGGTAATCCTTAAGTGACCTTGGGTCCACAGCTTGATAATTATTTAAGCTCTTTGTTTTCTTTAAGTGAGAATTTAGACAGTGGATACTTCTTCTCTCCTATCTGAGTTGACTACGTTTTTGTATCAGATTATCAGCTGGTGATTTTGATTTTGGTTTATTCCTGGAAATAACTGGTTCTAATCATAGTACCAAATCTGGCTATGTCTTTCAACCTATGAAGAAAAATGAAGATTTTATTTCTTCTCTTTCTGGGATAAGGGAGTTGACCCTATCACTTAAGTTTATTAGGAATGTGGGACCTCTACAGACTGTATTTTCACATAGCATTAGCAACCGCCTTTTTGCAGGTAGAAAAAAATGAGATACAAAGTCATACCCAAATTAATTTTGTATCACTCTGGAGTTAGAGATGAGTTGCAAGACCAATAAAGGTTGTATTGCTGCAGTTATCACATAAAGATGATAATTTTTTTAAAGATGATAATATTTTTAACAGAAATATTTTGTTATGCTGCTGCCTTTTGAAATTTTACCATCATTTAGCTTTTCTAGAAGGTGGTCATAGGGCATTTGTAAATAAATATTACCAGCTGCACTATTTATTTTATTTTAGGAATGTTATTTGCTTACCACAAAAATGAAGGTTTTAACTTGACTTTGAAGTCTGCTCAGCCGGAAAACTGAATCTGTAGCTGAAAAATCTTTTAACTCTTAATATGTTGCTTTTGGTTGCTTTTATGCCTATTTTCAATAACTTCTCATAAGATCCATGTGTAGCAAACCTTAATGACAGTAGATAAGGGTTTGTAGGAGCTCGAATTAATTGCACGGGTCTAAGTGAGACACAGTGCTCATTTGCTTCAAGGTTCATCTAAAGCTCAAGGTTATATGCCTGGAACTGCTTACAGTCACAATTGCTAACAGTGGTGGCTCAAAATGTGCATGCTGGAAGTAATCTACTGAAACAGCTGCTCACACTTTTAATATATTTGGAATATATGAAGTCTTCATTCATTAATTTGTTCTCTCGACAAGGATTTATTGCATGTTTAGTATGCACCAGGCACTAGGACAAATGGAGATTAAACCGAAGAGAATGAAAAGTCATGATTCTCACCTTTGTGGAACTTAAAGTGAAGAAGACAGAAGTTTGAAAAGTGAAAATATAAGATAATATAGATTTGCAAATTCTGATAAGAATCCTGAAGGAAATGTATAAGGTTCTGAAAAAGGGAAGGATAGGGCAGCCAGAATGGATTCTGGGCAGAGATATCATTTAAGCTGAATCCTGTGGATTGAGTGAGAGTTGGCCAATGAGTAGTGGGAGAAGAACATTGTACATGGTGCTGGGGAGAGCACTAGCTTGGCAAATTCAAAGAACCAAAGAAGTCACTGTGTTGTCCTGGGTGAGGGGAAAATGGCTTCAGGATGAGGGATGGAGACCTGTACAACCTATTAGGAATTGGGGACTTTTCCCCAAGGACACTGGGGAGTTGTTGAACGGTCAGTGATATAATCTGAATGAGGTTTTCAGATTAGCACTGTGTCTGCTAAGTGCATTTGGAGAATGCTTTGGAGGGGGTAAGAATAGAAATAGGGAGACCAATTATAAGTCTGTGGTAGTAATGCAGGTGAGAGATGGCAGGAACCGAGAGTGGTAATGAAGGAGATGAAAAAAAGGGGATGAAATCTGGAAATATTTGGAAATAGAATCAATAGATTGACAATGGATTGGGTGTGAGGCTGGTTGGAGACAGAGAACCTGAACTCCGATTAACTCCCAGGTATTCAGATATAGCATTTGCATGAATAAAGGTGTCATTTTACTGAAATGGGAAAGAATGGAAGAAGAGTGGATTTGGAGTAGATAATTAAGAACTTCAGTTTTATTTTAGGTTTTTTATAGACCCCCTTTGTCAGATGAAGTGTGTTACTTTCTATTTCCAGTTTGCTACAAGTTGTTTTTTTTTTTTAAATGTATGTTCAATATTATGAATTCCTTTTCTGTGTCTATTGAGATGATCATAGATTTAATTCATCTCCTTTATTTTGTTAATGAAGCAGGCTACATTGAATGATTTTTTTATTGTTAAGCCAAATTTGCATTTTTGAAATAACTCCAGTTTGGTTGTGATGTGTAATTTTTTTTTACATTGCTAGGTTGGATTTGCTAGAATTTGTTTGGAATTTAAAAAAAACAATGTGATAAAAGAGATGGGCCTCCAATGTTTCTTTCTTATAATGTCCTTATAATTCCAGTTTTTGTAACAGGATTATGATGGTCTTAAAAATATGAGTTGAAGAGATCTCTCCTTTTGTCTTCTCTGGAAGAATATATGGGAAAATTTGCAGTATTTTTTTTTTTTGAAATATTTTCTAGAATTCAGTGAAGCCATCTATGCCTATAGTTTTCTTTGTGGAAAAGTTTTTAAATAGTTAATTAATTTTAAAATTAATTTCGCTAAATTGTATGTGTGTTTATGGATTATTTCTAACTCATTTAAATTTAGTTTTTTTTAAAAAATAATATCTTTTTGCTATCTCTTCAATGTTTGTGGGATATATAGGGATATCCTTTTCTTTTGTTCATTCCTGACATTTATTATTTGTGCCTTTTTTGAGTTTATCTTTTAAACAAAACTACTATTTTCTTTAATTATCCCTTTATCATACATGTTTTCTTTTCCATCAGTGTATATTCCTATCTTTATTATTTCTTTCTTTCTTGTTTCTTTGAGCTGACTTTTCTGTTCTTTTTCTAACTTCTCAAAGTGGATGCTTAGTGCATTGATTTTCAGCCTCCTTCTTTTGTTTCCTCTTTTCTTTCTTTCTTTTTCTTTCTTTGTAAGATTTTTAAAAGTAATTTCTACAGCCAATGTGGGACTCGAACTTACAACCCTGAGATCGAGAGTCACGTGCTCCACCACCTGAGCTAGCCAGATGCCCGTAGCCTCCTTCTTTTCTATTGTATGGCTTTAAAGTTACATATTTTATAAAAGCATGGTTTGGATATGTATTTTTTAAACTATTGGCATAATATTGGTTATATAATTTCCTTTGTGATTTTTTTTTCCTTTGGACTGTAGGTATTTAGCAGTTTACTTAATTTTCTTGACATGGACATTCTAGTTGTTCAGATTTATTTCTTTCCTTTTTTTTTTTTTTAAGAGATTTTATTTATTTATTTGACAGAGAGAGATACAGTGAGAGAGGAAACACAAGCAGGGGGAATGGGAGAGGGGAAAAGCAGGCTTCCCACTGAGCAGGGAGCCTGATGCAGGGCTCCATCCCAGGACCCTGAGATCATGACCTGAGCCAAAGGCAGACATGCTTAATGACTGTGCCACCCAGGCGCTCCTGTTCAGCTTAATTTCATTAAAATTAAAGAACATACTCTGATAAGATTTTGATTTTTTTGAAATATGTTCAGATTTGCCTTATGGTTCTGAATGTGGCAGTTTTGGTAAATGTCTTGTGTGTGTGTTTTTTTGTTTGTTTGTTTGTTTCATTTTGTTAATTAGCACACAGGGCAATATTGGTTTCTGGAATAGAATTCAGTGGTTCATCACTTACCTACAACATAGAGTGCTCATCACAAGTGCCCTCCTTGATACCCATCATCCATCCAGCCCATGCCCCATCCACCTCCCTCCATCAACCCTCAGTTTGTTCTCTACTGTTAAAAGTCACTTTTGGCTTGTTTCCCTCTCTCCTTTTTTCTCTTTCCCCTTCCCATTTGTTTATCTATTTTCTTTCTTTCTTTCTTTTTTTTTTTTTTTAAAGATTTTATTTGTTTATTTGACAGATCACAAGTAGGAAGAGAGGAGGCAGAGAGAGAGAGGGGGGAAGCAGGCTCCCCGCTGAGCAGAGAGCCCGATGCGGGACTCGATCCCAGGACCCTGAGATCATGACCTGAGCCGAAGGCAGCGGCTTAACCCACTGAGCCACCCAGGCGCCCCCCCCCCCTTTTTTTTTTTATAAAGACTTTTTATTTATTTATTTGAGAGAGAGAGAGAACATGAGTGGGGGGGATGAGTGGAGGGAGAAAGAGAAGCAGACTCCCTGCTAAGCAGGGAGCCCGATGAGGGAGCTTTATCCCAGGACTCCGAGATCATGACCTGAACCAAAGGTAGATGCTTAACTGACTGAGCCACTCAGGTGCCCCTGTTTTCTGTCTTAAATTCCATATATGAGTGAGATCATAGGGTATTTGTCTTTCTCTAACTGACTTATCTCGCTTAAGATAATCCACATTATTGCAAAGGGCAAGATTTCATTTTTTTTTTAAATATATTTTTTTTATTTTAATAAACATATAATGTATTTTTATCCCCAGGGGTACAGGTCTGTGAATCGCCAGGTTTACACATTTCACAGCACTCATCATAGCACATACCCTCCCCAATGTCCATATCCCCACCACCCTCTCCCATCCCCCCTCCCCCCAGCAACCCTCAGTCTGTTTTTTGAGATTGAGTCTTTTATGGTTTGTCTCCTTCCCAATCCCATCTTTTCATTTTTTCTTTTCCTACCTCCCCCCAGCCCCCCACATTGCATCTCCACTTCCTCATATCAAAGAGATCATATGATAGTTGTCTTTCTCCCACTGACTTATTTCGCTAAGCATAATACCCTCTAGTTCCATCCATGTCGCAAATGGCAAGATTTCATTTCTTTAGATGGCTGCATAGTATTCCATTGTATATATATACCACATCTTCTTTATCCATTCATCTGTTGATGGACATCTAGGTTCTTTCCACAGTTTGGCTATTGTGGACATTGCTGCTATAAACATTCGGGTGCACGTGCCCCTTCGGAGCACCACGTTTGTATCCTTAGGATATATACCCAGTAGTGCAATTGCTGGGTCACAGGGTAGCTCTATTTTCAGTTTTTTGAGGAACCTCCACACTGTTTGCCAGAGTGGTTGCACCAGCTTGCATTCCCACCAGCAGTGAAGGAGGGTTCCCTTCTCTCCGCATCCTCGCCAGCATCTGTCATTTCTTGACTTGTTAATTTTAGCCATTCTGACTGGTGTGAGGTGGTATCTCATTGTGGTTTTGATTTGTATTTCCCTGATGCCGAGTGATGTGGAGCATTTTTTCATGTGTCTGTTGGCCATCTGGATGTCTTCTTTGCAGAAATGTCTGTTCATGTCCTCTGCCCATTTCTTAATTGGATTATTTGTTCTTTGGGTGTTGAGTTTGCTAAGCTCTTTATAGATTTTGGATACTAGCCCTTTATCTGATATGTCGTTTGCAAATATCTTCTCCCATTCTGTCAGTTGTCTTTTGGTTTTGTTAACTGTTTCCTTTGCTGTGCAAAAGCTTTTGATCTTGATGAAATCCCAATAGTTCATTTTTGCCCTTGCTTCTGTTGCCTTTGGCGATGTTCCTAGGAAGAAGTTGCTGCGGTTGAGGTCAAAGAGGTTGCTGCCTGCGTTCTCCTCAAGGATTTTCATGGATTCCTTTCTCACATTGAGGTCCTTCATTCATTTTGAGTCTATTTTCGTGTGTGGTGTAAGGAAATAGTCCAATTTCATTTTTCTGCATGTGGCTGTCCAATTTTCCCAGCACCATTTGTTGAAGAGGCTGTCTTTTTTCCATTGGACATTCCTTCCTGCTTTGTCGAAGATTAATTGACCGTAGAGTTGAGGGTCTATTTCTGGGCTCTCTATTCTGTTCCATTGATCTATATGTCTGTTTTTGTGCCAGTACCATACTGTCTTGATGATGACAGCTTTGTAATAGAGCTTGAAGTCTGGAATTGTGATGCCACCGACTTTGGCTTTCTTTTTCAATTTCCTATGGCTATTCGAGATCTTTTCTGGTTCCATATAAATTTTTGGATTATTTGTTCTATTTCTTTAAAAAAAATGGATGGGATTTTGATAGGGATTGCATTAAATGTGTAGATTGCTTTAGGTAGAATAGACATTTTCACAATATTTGTTCTTCCAATCCATGAGCATGGAATATTTTTCTATTTCTTAGTGTCTTCCTCAGTTTCTTTCATGAGTACTTTATAGTTTTCTGAGTATAGATTCTTTGCCTCTTTGGTTAGATTTATTCCTAGGTATCTTACGGTTTTGGGTGCGATTGTAAATGGGACTGACTCCTCAATTTCTCTTTCTTCTGTCTTGTTGTTAGTGTAAAGAAATGCGACTGATTTCTGTGCATTGATTTTATATCCTGACACTTTACTGAATTCCTGTACAAGTTCTAGCAGTTTTGGAGTGGAGCCTTTTGGGTTTTCCACATATAGTATCATATCATCTGCAAAGAGTGAGAGTTTGACTTCTTCTTTGCCAATTTGGATGCCTTTTATTTCTTTTTGTTGTCTGATTGCTGAGGCTAGGACTTCTAGTACTATGTTGAACAGCAGTGGCGATAACGGACATCCCTGCCATGTTCCTGACCTTAGCAGAAAAGCTTTCAGTTTTTCTCCATTGAGAATGATATTTGCAGTGGGTTTTTCATAGATGGCTTTGATAATATTGAGGTATGTGCCTTCTATCCCTACACTTTGAAGAGTTTTAATCAGGAAGGGATGCTGCACTTTGTCAAATGCTTTTTCAGCATCTATTGAGAGTATCATATGATTCTTATTCTTTCTTTTATTAATGTATTGTATCACATTGATGGATTTGCGGCTGTTGAACCAACCTTGCAGCCCTGGAATAAATCCCACTTGGTCGTGGTGAATAATCCTTTTAATGTACTGTTGGATCCTATTGGCCAGTATTTTGGTGAGAATTTTCCCATCTGTGTTCATCAAGGATATTGGTCTGTAATTCTCTTTTTGGTGGGATCCTTGTCTGGTTTTGGGATCAAGGTGATGCTGGCCTCATAAAATGAGTTTGGAAGTTTTCCTTCCATTTCTATTTTTTTGAACAGTTTCAGGAGAAAAGGAATTAATTCTTCCTTAAATGTTTGGTAGAATTCCCCTGGGAAGCCGTCTGGTCCTGGACTTTTGTTTGTTTGGAGATTTTTGATGACCGTTTCAATCTCCTTACTGGTTATGGGTCTGCTCAGGTTTTCTATTTCTTCCTGGTTCAGTTGTGGTAGTTTGTATGTCTCTAGAAATGTATCCATTTCTTCCAGGTTGTCAAATTTGTTGGCGTAGAGTTGCTCGTAGTATGTTCTTATAATTGTTTGTATTTCTTTGGTGTTGGTTGTGATCTCTCCTCTTTCACTCATGATTTTATTTATTTGGGTCCTTTCTCTTTTCTTTTTGATAAGTCTGGCCAGGGGTTTGTCAATCTTATTAATTCTTTCAAAGAACCAGCTTCTAGTTTTGTTGATTTGTTCTATTGTTTTTTTAGTTTCTATTTCATTGATTTCTGCTCTGATCTTTGTGATTTCTCTTCTCCTGCTGGATTGAGGCTTTCTTTGTTGTTCTTTCCCCAGCTCCTTTAGGTGTAGGGTTAGGTTGTGTATTTGAGACCTTTCTTGTTTCTTGAGAAAGGCTTGTACCGCTATATATTTTCCTCTCAGGACTGCCTTTGTTGTGTCCCACAGATTTTGAACCGTTGTGTTTTCATTATCATTTGTTTCCATGATTTTTTTCAATTCTTCTTTAATTTCCTGGTTGACCCATTCATTTTTTAGAAGGATGCTGTTTGGTCTCCATGTATTTGCGTTCTTTCCAAATATCCTCTTGTGATTGAGTTCTAGCTTCAGATCATTGTGGTCTGTAAATATGCAGGGAATGATCTCAATCTTTTGATACCGGTTGAGACCTGATTTATGACCCAGGATGTGGTCTATTCTGGAGAATGTTCCATGTGCACTAGAGAAGAATGTATATTCTGTTGCTTTGGGATGGAATGTTCTGAATATATCTGTGGTGTCCATCTGGTCCAGTGTGTCATTTAAGGCCTTTATTTCCTTGTTGATCTTTTGCTTAGATGATCTGTCCCTTTCAGATCATCAGAGGGGAATGTTAAAGTCCCCTGCTATTATTGTATTACTGTCAATGTATTTCTTTGATTTTGTTATTAATTGGTTTATATAGTTGGCTGCTCCCATGTTAGGGGCATAGATATTTAAGATTGTTAGGTCTTCTTATTGGACAGACCCTTTGAGTATGATATAGTGTCCTTCCTCATCTCTTATTATAGTCTTTAGCTTAAAATCTAATTGATCTGATATAAGGATTGCCACCCCAGGTTTCTTCTGATGTCCATTAGCATGGTACATTGTTTTCCACCCCCTCACTTTAAATCTGGAGGTGTCTTCGGGTCTAAAATGAGTTTCTTATAGGCAGCATATGGATGGGTTTTGTTTTTTTATCCATTCTGATACCCTGTGTCTTTTGATTGGGGCATTTAGCCCATCAACATTCAGGGTAACTTGAGAGATATGAATTTAGTGCCATTGTATTGACTATAAGGTGACTGTTACTGTATATTGTCTCTGTTTCTTTCTGATCTACTACTTTTAGGGTCTCTCTTTGCTTAGAGGACCCCTTTCAATATTTCCTGTAGAGCTGGTTTGGTGTTTGCAAATTCTTTCAGTTTTTGTTTGTCCTGGAAGCTCTTTATCTCTCCTTCTATTTTCAATGATAGCCTAGCCGGATATAGTATTCTTGGCTGCATGTTTTTCTCATTTAGTGCTCTGAATATATCATGCCAGTTCTTTCTGGCCTGCCAGGTCTCTGTGGATAGGTCTGCTGCCAATCTAATGTTTTTACCCTTGAATGTTATGGACTTCTTTTCCCGGGCTGCTTTCAGGATTTTCTCTTTGTCGCTAAGACTTGTAAATTTTACTATCAGGTGACGAGGTGTGGACCTATTTTTATTGATTTTGAGGGGCATTCTTAGCATCTCCTGGATTTTGATGTTTGTTCCCTTTGCCATATTAGGGAAATTCTCTCCAATAATTGTCTCCAATATACCTTCTGCTCCCCTCTCTCTTTCTTCTTCTTCTGGAATCCCAATTATTCTAATGTTGTGTCATCTTATGGTGTCGCTTATCTCTCGAATTCTTTCCTCGTGGTCCAGTATTTGTTTGTCTCTCTTTTGCTCAGCTTCTTTATTCTCTGTCATTTGGTCTTCTATGTCACTAATTCTTTCTTCTGCCTCATTTATCCTGGCAGTGAGAGCTTCCATTTTTGATTGCACCTCATTAATAGCTTTTTTGATTTCAACTTGGTTAGATTTTAGTTCTTTTATTTCTCCAGAAAGGGCTTTTATCTCTCCGGAGAGAGTTTCTCTAATATCTTCTATGCCTTTTTCGAGCCCGGCTAGAACCTTGAGAATTGTCATTCCGAACTCTAGATCTGTAATATTACCAATGTCTGTGGTGAGTTTTTCCACCTTGTCATTTTGTCCAGATAAGATTTGCTTTCTCCTCTTCTAGAATTCCACTGTTCTTGGTGAGTGAAGTTGGTCTTGGCTGGGTTTCTTGTTGATCTTCTGGGGGAGGAGCCTGTTGTAGTGATTCTCAAGTGTCTTTGCCGCAGGCGGAATTGCACCGCCCTTGCCAGGGGCCAGGCTAAGTAATCTGCTCGGGTTTGCTTTCGGGAGCTTTTGTTCCCTGAGCGCTTTCCGTAGAGTTCCGGAGGACGGGAATGAAGATGGCGGCCTCCCAATCTATCGGCCGGAGGAGCCGAGAGCTTGGGGTCCCGCTCCTCAGTGCGCCCTCAGAGAAAAGCGCCCAACCGCCCCGCCTCCCTGGCCTGCGGTTGCCCCTGGAGAAAAGCAGTCAATTGCTGGCACTTGGAGAGAAGTGCCTGGTCGCTTCCGTCTCCGTGGTCTTGGACGCGCTCCGAGCCCACCCAGCCTGCGACCGGCACAAGGTAACCCCGGGCTGAGAGCTCACTCCTCAGCTTTGTCGCTATAGCAGCCTTCCCTGCTCTAATACCTGCGAGCTCTGCGGCACTCAGACACCCCTGGTCCTTCTGTGACCCCGCGGGACCTGGGGTTACAATGACCCTGCCTGGGTTTCCCCCCGGTTTAGCCTCTGGAGCGATGTCCCTCCGTGGAGCAGACTTTTAAAAGTCCCGATTTTGTGCTCCGTTGCTCCGCTGCTTGCCGGGAGCCGGCCCTTCCCCCCGCGGTCTGTCTTCCCATCGCTTTGGATTCACTTCTCCATAGGTCCTACCTTTCAGAAAGTGATCGATTTTCTGTTTCTGGAATTGTTGCTCTCTTCTCTTCGATTTCCCGTTGGATTTGTAGGTGTTCACAATGGTTAGATAAGCTATCTAGCTGATCTCCTGCTACCCAATGTCATCTCAGCCTGCTACTTCTCCGCCATCTTGACTCCTCCCAAGATTTCATTCTTTTTGATGGCTGAATAATATTCCATTATAAATACATATACCCTCTTCTTTATCCATTCATCAGTCGATGGACATTTGGGCTCTCTCCATAGTTTGGTTATTGTTGATAATGCTGATATAAACATCAGGGTGCATGTACCCCTTTGCATCTGTATTTTTGTATCCTTAGGGTAAATATCTAATAATGCAGTTGCTGGATTGTGTTCTGTGTGTTCTTGAAAAGAATGTACGTTCTGTAGTCATTAAGTTCAGTATTCTATGTGTATGTCCATCAGGAAAAGTTTGTTATATTTGTGTCGTTTAGATCATCTATATCCTTACTGATTATTATTTATTATTTTAGCTGTGAGACATGTGAGTTAAAATCTTCCACTATAATTGTAGATTTGACTATTTCTCTTTCTTTCTTTCTTTCTTTCTTTCTTTTTTTCTTTCTTTTTTTGTATGGCAAGGTGCAAGCAAATGTGGGATTGTTGTATCTTTCTGGTATACTGCATTTTTATTGTGCAGTGATCTTCTTTAACTCTGATAAGGTTTTTTGTTCCAAAGTCTTACCCTTAGCAGTATAGCTACCATTGGTTTCTTTTGGTTGGTGGTTTCATGGTATATCTTTTTTCTTATCATTTTACTTTTAACCTTTCTGTATTATATTCAGATTATTTCTTTAAGCAGTATATAGTTTTTTTTTTTAATCTATCCTGATGGTCTTTATCTTTTTTTATTTTATTTGGGAGAGAGAGAGAGTGTGTGAGCATGAGTGGGGGGAGAGGCAGAAGGAGAGGGACAAGCAGACTCCCTGCTGAGCAGGGTTCTCAGCATAGGGCTCATTCCCAGAACCCCAGAATCATGAGCTGAGCCAAAGTCAGATGCTTAACTGACTGAGCCACCTAGGCACCCTGACAGTTTTTATCTTTTAATTGAAATACTTAGTCCATTTACATGGAAGGTAATTACTGATATATCTGGGCCTATGTCTACCATTTTACTATTGCTTTTTATTTGTTCCTCCTATTTTTTTTAATCTCTTCTTTTTTGGGGGATTACTTCCTATTATCTCAAGTTAAAGATTATTTTACCCTTTTTATATTGGTTATCCTAGAGATTATATTACACATCCTTGACTTTTTAAAGTCTAATATTAATTAGTACTTTGTCCTCGTACTGAATAATGTGAAATTCTTAAGACTAGTGCAAATCAATGTATGGTTTTGGGATCAGCAGTGGTATGTGATCAGCAGTGGTATGTGTCAACCTGCCTAGGCCACAGTATTTGGTCAAAAACTAGTCTATATGTTACTGTAAAGAAATTTTTTTAGATGAGATTAACAGTACACATTTGTAAAGTCTTTTTTTTTTTAATTCAGTAGACTTTGGGGTGCCTGGGTGACTCAGTAGTTATGCAGTTGCCTTCAGCTCAGATCATGATCCTGGGATCCTGGGATCCTGGGATCAAGCCCTGCATAGGCTCTCTACTCAGTGGGGAGTCTGCTTCTCCTTCTCCCTCTCCCCATCTCCTTTCTTGTGCTCTCTCTCTCTCTGAAATAAATAAATAAAATCTTTTAAAAAAATAAAAGTTAGTAGACTTTGAATAAAGCAGATTATCTTCCACAATGTAGGTGGTACTTACCCAATCAGTTAAACCTTAAAAAAAAAAAAAGACTGGCATCTTCTGAGGAAGAGGGAATTCTACCTCCAGACTGCCTTTGAACTCAAACTGCAACATCAACTGTTCCCTGGATCTCTAGCAGCCTGCTGTGCAGATTTTGGACTTGCCAGCCCCCACAACCACGTGAGCCAATTCCTTAAAATAAACTTCTCTCTCTCTCTCTCTCTCTCTCACACACACACACCCTATTTTCTGTTTCTCTGGAGAACTCTGGAAACCTGATGAATACAGAGTCCCAAACGAAACCCTGGGGAGTTTATAAGGGTTCCTTTCCTTGGCAGTGCCCAAACTCTCATTTTTGTGTCCTTGCCTTATGAGTTGGTCAGAAGCTTTACTCAGTTTCTCTGCCTCTCGGCCATCCCTGTGTGACTTGGAAGACCTCCCTAGGGAAGAAGCAGTCCCCAAAACTAGGCTCGTTTCTCTGGGTTTCTGTCTTTTGTTAGGTCTTCACCTGGTAATTTTCACTGCCATGTGCATTCTCTGGTGCCCTCAAACATGTGTAGTAGAATGGTTTCCCCAGATTTTCTAGGTGTTCTCAGTGGAGGGTTGGTCTGATTTATCTGGTCCACTCTTACCAGCAGGGCTTCTCCCAGCATTGGTGGTTGTCTGTCCTTCTAGATCAAAATCTGTGCAGGAAGTGTCAGACCCTTTTTGAATTAAGACTTCGATTCTGCTTTTGTTAATTTTGAGGAGCTTTTGAGACATCCATAGTAAAATAACAGGAAAGTGGTTGGTTAACAAATTCAGAAGTCAGGAAGAGGGATCTCTGAGGAGAAAAATTTTTGTATAGGTGGTGTGCATACAACACTAAAAATGATGACATGAATGAGGAGGCACTTAGGAGAGAGTATAGATTGAGAAAAGAATAAAGAATAGGGCCTGGGAATGCACTTTGGGGAACGCCAACGTTTGGCAGTTACAGGAGGAGGCACGAGTGAAGCACTAGGAAGAGGTTGTCAGAGGGATGGGAGAAAACCACGAGAGTGTAGTGTCATCGAGGAAGGGAAAAGAAGATTTAAAGAGGTAGAGAATGATTTATCTGATGAAAAGTCTGATAAAATAAGGCCTAAAAGTTATCTGAGTATTTGAACCTTGCCGATCCAGCAGAGATACTTGATAGATGCTTGCACTGGTGAAGCGGTGTGGGTGGACAGCCCCACGCAGGACTGTGGGAGGCCCGCCCAGCAGCCCTCACCCCAGTGGCTTTCAGTCTCTAATCTGATAACGAGCACCACGCTATCTCAACTTGAAAGACTTATTTGAAACCTGGGCTCTTGTCCTTTGGGCAAATAACTTGGGTAATACCCGTCAAGAAGAAAGAAGGATAGCAGTGTTCCAATTTCTTCCCAATACTTACCAGCTCTTCAGGGAGCAAACCTGTATTTCTTGTTCTAAACCAAGACAAAGCTGCACCTCCTGAGGTGAGCTTTCATTGCTCACCCCCACAGAAATCCTCTAACACTGGCTGTCTCACCAGAACCAGGAGGCCCAGGAGATGCTGATTTCTCATCCTAGAGATGCATGCTTTCTGACAGCAAGCCTTTTCTATTCTGAGCTCTCAGTGTAGCTTTCTTTAGTCTTTGGTCCAGAGGAAAATTTAGGCTAAAGGAGAACTTGTTACTTCTATATGCCAATATTTCGGGAAAAGTCCAGTTTCAGGGATTGGGGAAAGTGGCGGTAATAGAGTGCATATAATTCACAATAATCTCCTTACTTTTCTAGAAAACATTAAAGCCTGGTTGTTTCCCTGTGGAAACACTTGGCCATGTGTTTGCATATTTATGGTGAGTTTGACTACTCACCACAAGGACAGTAACCAGACTAGAGAAAGGGGGCGTTCCTAGCGAGGAAAACAGTCACCCCAAAGCCCATTCCTCATGTGGGGCAAATGTGGAGTAAAATACAGGCCCTTGCTCTGAGCCTAGTAATTTGGAACCGTGTGCAAAATGAATTTGGTTATTTCTTTAATTTGTCTGATTCACACCTGATGAGGCAATCAGAGCCTCTGAGTGAGGCATGAAATTATATAGCAAAATGGTTCACTCAAAAGGGAGAATGCTTCAGAGAGAAGCCGTTCTGCCGCTTTGGGGAAAAGCTGTTTGGACACAGTTTAAAGCCTCATTAAATGTGGTTTTTAATCAATGCGATCCTGGCCAAGTTTAACCCTATTCACTTGGTGGATCTTGATGGTTATTAAAGAGGATCTACATCATATATGATAATATCCTTACGAGTGATATTAAGTAATTTGTTGCATGACTGGTGAGATGACACAACCCGAAATGTTTTAATTCTTTGCAGTTGAGTCACTGAGTCTTTCTGATGTTGAGCCCTAAATGCAGTGTGGGAACGATGGGGTACTTGCTCGGCCTGCATCACAAGATTGTGAAGATCAAACAGGATGATGTATGGGAAGCTGTAGAGAAAGATGGGACTTTGTTTACTGTAATGTAATCACCTCCTCTTCAGAAATTGCGACTGTGGCTTTACCTCTTGTCAATCACTGAGTGTTGGAAACTTTCTGTATCACAGCACTGTTCCAGTGTATCAGCCTCCAGTGCTCACAAACCTTTAGGAGTCTTAAAAAAAAAAAAAAAAGAAAGAAAAAAAAAGAAAAAAGGCTACTATAAGCATAGAGGAAAGTAACGAAGAGCTTAATCTGAAAAGGTTATAGACAGTGTCTTGTGATTAGTCATTTTATCAGCTTAAAAGGAAAAGTGAATTTTTATTGGGTGATGATGGTTATAATAGATAATTCTGTCAGCACCAAAGCCATTAAGCATACCAAAAGAGAGCAGGATAAGGTTGGTGTATTGTAGGGTTCTCCAGAGAAACAAAATCAGCTGGATATGTACATATATCTTCATATCTATCTATCTATCTATCTGTCTCTTTGTTTTTAAAGATTCATTAATTTATTTTAGAGAGAGGGAGAGAGCACACAAGCAGGGGAAAGGGCAGAGGGAGAGGGAGAGAATCTCAAGCAGACTCCCTGCTGAGAGCAGAACTTGTTGCAGGGGCTCAATCTCACACCCTGAGATTAGAGCTGAAATCCAGAGTTGGCTGCTTAACTGGGTGAGCCACCGAGAGGCTCCATTTATCAGAGGAATTGGCTTACCTGATTACAGAGGCGAGAGGTCCCATGATCCGCCAACTGTAAGCTGAGAAACCAAGAAAGCTGCTGGTGTGATTCAGTCTGAGCCCAGAGCCCTGAGAACCAGGGAAGCCAGTGGTATGAGTCTTGGGGTCAGGCCTGAGAGCCATGAGTACCCATGTCCAAGGGCAGGAGAAGGTGGGTATCTCAGCTCAATCAGAGAGCAAACTCATTCTTCCTCTGTCTTTTGGTTCTACTCAGGCCCTCAATATGATGATGCCCACCTGCACTGATGGGGACAAGCTACTCTTTCAGTTTACCTATCCAAATGCTACTCTCTTCCAAAAACACTCTCGTAGATACACCCAGAAATAATGTTTTACTAGCTCTCTGGGAATCCCTTAGAACCAGTCAAGTTGACACAGAAAATTAACCATCGCAACTGGAGAAGAGAAAAGAGAGAAAAAAAGAAAAAGAAAGGGCAGGTGTATCAAGAGTGAGTAGCATAAAGCAGCAACAATGACAAAAAGTGATAACGAAGGCAATAATAAGAAACCCTGGATCAGTGGAGAAAGAAATTTTATTTTTTTTAAAGGCTTTATTTATTTATCTGAGAGAGAGAGTACACAAGCAGGGGAGTGGCAGGCAGAAGAAGAGTGAGAAGCAGGCTTCCTGGCGAGCAGGGACCCTGGTGCAGGGCTTCATCCCAGGACCCCGGGATCATGACCTGAGCTGAAGGCAGATGCTTAACTGACTGAGCCACCCAGGCGCCCTGAGAAGGAAATTTTAAAGTTTTTAAGTTTGGAAGGTCTAGACACCATTTAGTCCAGGCATGGAAAATACACAGGCATGAGGGGCAAATTCCCTGTCTTATTTTATGCCTGCAGCAGACATTGCTGGTCATTCGTTATATACTTTCTACTCGGTCAGGACATCTGAGTGAGAAGGTAGAGTGATTCCCAAAGCTGAAGTACTTGCTCTGTGGGATTATAAAGAGTCTCACCTAGAGCCATTGGAACAGTGTACAAAAGGGATGGATATAACTCGCTAAATTACCTGGTTCTCATGGGATAAGACCCGTAGAGCCTTGGGTCTTAGGATTAGGGCCCACCCTAATGACTTCATTTTAACTCGATCATCTACAAATACTCTTTCCAAATGCAGTCACATTCTAGTGCTTGGAGCTGCAATATGTTAATGGGGAGGGCATGATTTAACCCCCCATGGTAAGGTTCAGTTTTCCCTAAGTGTTAGGCGTCTGGCTATGGGAACAGCTAGAATCTAGTCAAATGACTTTCTTAATAAAGCCATGTTTAACATTAGGATCCATTTATCAAGAAGTTGCAAATAATAGACCATGTGGCTAAATTCATAAATCATTATGAATTCTATGTTTATTGTATAATAAGGATGTTCAAGGTGGCTATTACTATGGTTAAGCATATTACTATGGTTAAGAAGAGGGAGAGGCACCTGGGTGGCTCAGCGGGTTAAGCCTCTGCCTTCAGCTGGGGTCATGATCTCAGGGTCCTGGGATCAAGCCCCACTTCGGGCTCTCTGCTCAGCAGGGAGACTGCTTCTTCCTCTCCCTCTGCCTGCCTCTCTGCCTACTTGTGATCTCTCTCTCTCTCTCTGTCAAATAAATAAATAAAATCTTAAAAAAAAAAAAAGATGGCCAGGCAGAGGTGATACCCTGTAAGCAGGGTATAATTCCTATGAAACTTGAGAGAATGATTCCTGTGAAATAATTCCTATGAAATAATTCCTATGAAAGAGTGAAGTTTTGCTATTCTGCTGCTAGTTGTGGGAATTGTCCAAGAACAACTAGAGCTTGGGCAGCTGGCTGATATCCTTAGACAAGTCTCCTCTATAAAAAAAGAGCTAAAGATAAATATATGAACTGGGAGATAAAGAAACCACCATGTTCTCTGCCACTGGATAGAGTACACAGGCACTTGAGATGGGCAAAGCTCTCTGCTGCTTGAGAGCCCTGCTACCCAAGAAAAATACTGGAATTTGTCTTTGGTGCTGAGTCTGTCCTCCCCATCTTTTCCTTCCAGTTACCCCGTTGTATGGTGGCATCCTTTCCATCTCCCTCAAACAGCCGGGACCATGTTCTGTCCTTCTTTGTCCTGTTGAAAACTGTTTTTAAGGAGTGATCTAAAATAGATTAATTAACATTTAGGTGTGAATGACTGATAAGGGTTTAAAGTGGTTCTGTCTTGAGTGATTTGTAAGTGACTGTCAAGGCCTTAAATTAGAGGAGCGAAGCTACAAGGCTAGACATATGAATCATCCCGTTCTAAACAACACCTCCTTTATTAGCTAATCAGCCCCTAAATTAAAATGCCACTGTGTTCATTTATCCCCTACAATTGTCAGTGATCTAGGAATTTGCTGATTACATTAGCAATTTTTCTTTAATTCCGGGAAGATGCAAAATAGAAAGTTATGAAGATATGAACCTAGGATTGGTTGCCATGCTTATTAAATCACCTGCTTCTGCCTGGGCAATCTCATCTGGCTTATCCAGGATTGGCTAGTGCAAGCTTGCCCTTCAACCCTTATCAGAGCCTCCTCCCTTTATCTGGCTTGGAAGTATAAATCCTGTCCTGGTGGTTCTTTGGTGGTCAGAAAGGAACTGTTCTTTCTACTGTGATCTTGATGCTGCCAAATAGGGCAGAATCACTAAGAGAAGGACTTCTATTTCTTTCAGGAACGAAACTCACTGCCTTCCTTCTTTATCTATGCTCAGAATCAGTCTGTTGTCTAACTCAGTCAAAGAGAGAGGGTATAGATATCTTGGTCCAGGGGAAGTATGTGTGTAGACACAGGTGTAGGTGTAGGCACAGGCTTAGGTATTGGGGCAGGTATAGATGAAGGAGTTGGCAGAATCTGTGGGAGGTGAGGATTGCCCAGGACTGCATGTTTCTTGGATCCGGACTTAATTCCTGACTGTCCCTCAGTGGCTCTGTAACATGGTTTTTGGTCAGCCACGACATGTGGTTGTCAGCTGCCGTGGAGTCTCCCTGGCAGAGAGCCAACACCCTCACCCGTCAAGAGAGTTCACAGTACCCTTCAAAGGACAGGTGGGCTTTCTCCCAGGGGGTTAACACAAAAACAGAAAATCCTAGCTCCTGCTCTATCTCTTACTCCAACAATTGACCTAATAACTGTATAGGACTTAGTAGCAAGTGGTGGATACAGGTGAAAGGACCCGCAGATAATAAATAATTCAGTGAGAAATGCATTCCAGAAAATCAAGTTCATGTGATTGGAGAGTTTTTTGATAAATAGAACATGTTTCCAAACACTCATTACATTCTGTTGTTATCGCAAAGCTAATTTATTCTGGTTTAAAAAATTATTTTCCGTGAAAAGAATGGCTGGGGGAACTGAAAGTTCTGGGTAGACCAATCCCATAGTTACCTTTAAATAACTTACATTAAAATGCATTTTTAAGTTAATTGTCAGCTCATTGAGTTTCTTTGGCCTTGGGATCCAACAGGTGCCATTATATACTTGAAGGCTTTATTCTTGCAGAGAATGGAAGGATGAAGATTCAAGTCTGTGTTCTCAGCAGACACCCCAAAGCATGATATTCCTGTTTGGTTGGGTGAATTTTTCCAGGGGTGTGATGTAGTCGATCGATGGCCTGCTTGGCTATCTGTCTGCCTGCCCACCCACATGCTTTTCTTTCCTCTAGTTTATAATTATGTTTATTTGATATACATAAAAAAAATTTAGGTACCCTAGAAGAAAAAAAGAAGCTATACCTCAAAAACTAAAACTTCAAACAGTACCAAGAAACCCCTTTAAAATGTCTCTTTTCCCACAATTTCTTAGTTCTGTACCCTACAGGTAGTCACCATTAACAGTTTCTTATGTGTCTTTCCAAAGGTCTACTAAGTAAATATTAATATAAATGTATTCGTTTCTCTCCTTCACATATATAATCATACTATACCTGTGGTACTGTGTCTTGCTTTTTTCATTAAGTAATATTTCTCAGTTGTTATTCTTTTTTTTTTTTTTAATTATTTGAGAGAGTGAATACATGGGGTGAACAGAGGCAGCAGGAGAGAGAACCCAAGCAGACTTCATGTTGAGCAGGGTGCCCCACACAGGGCTCGATCTTATGACGCTGAGAGCGTGACCTGAGCCGAAACCAAGAGCCCAACCAACTGCGCCACCCAGGTGCCCCTCTCAGTTATTACTTGTCCTTTCTTTCTTTCTTTCTATCTATCTATCTATCTATCTATCATTGGCCAAATTCTTTGTAATGGCTGCATAGTATCCCGTTTTGTGAATGTACCCTAATTTACTTAATCACTTATCTATTGATGGTTGGATTGTTCTGTCTTTAGCTGAAATGATTTCTAAGGTGGAGGGGGGAAGCCTGCAGAGAAATCCTGTTTTGGTGGAAGGAATCTTCTAGATTGTTGGGACAGTTGAGGGGCATTTGTGGAGGCTGGGTGGAAAAAGGAGAAGGGTTACGTCAGAGGACAGATGTCCAGTAGGGGACTGGTGAAGTCTTGCTACATGGATGAGGTTTGATTCTTTCCTCCACCTCCCCAGGAAATCCCATTTAGCAAACAGTATTGCAATTCCCCTGACGTGCTAGGCACTGTTGTAGGTTCTGTCTCCTTAGCACGGCAGTAAACAAAACACAGTTTCTGCTATCATGGTGTTTACATTCAGTGGAGGGAAATAAAAGTAAAAGCTAATAAACATATAACTTTTCTTTTTCAAAAAAATACTTTTGTGTTTGGTGGGGAGAGTGCAGCTGTGAGGGGAGGAGGAGCAGAAGGAGAGAATCCTCCGGCAGACTCCCCTCTGAGCAGCAGGGAGCTTGATCTCATGACCCATAAGATCATGACCTAAGCCAAAACCAAGAGTCTGACGCTTAACAGACTGAGCCACCCAGGTGCCCCAAACATGTGGCTTTTCTAAAGACAAATTATGTAGGAGCTGGAGAGTGACATTAAGGGTGTTGCAGTTGTCTCCCCTGGAGGCAATGGTGTGGGATGCCTCAGGCAAGATGGGTTCAGGGTGGGCTGAACAGAGACTGCTGGCTGGTGCCACCCCATCTGGGTTGCCAGGAATGGCTGGGGGTCCCCCCCTCCCCTCTCATCCACATTTCCACACAGGCCAACCTCCAGCAGGGCGGGGTGGCAGCTGCCGCCTCTGCAGCCATCTCCTTTCCAGGTCTGTGGTAGAATTTTGGGAAAGGAAGTGGGGAAGAGAGGAAAATCATAGAGGAAAGGGTTGGTGGCCCAGGGAAAGATGTGGATGTTCTATCATCCGATTAATTCAACATCGCTGAATCACTGAAGGGCATCTCATCATTCACTGTCTGGCAGGGGGCAGGGAAAATTATTCATTATTCAACATGAGCTGAAATGAAAACGCCACACTTTGTAAAACATGCAAGGTTACCTACTATGGTAACTGCTCCCAGAGTTTTAATGTGTCTGCAGCACGGCTAATTAACTTGCTCCGAGCTTTGTTGGAATTCCTATTTGAGATGATTGTCTTGGTTACTGAATGTACCACAGAGAGCAGGAACGTCAGGAATGCTATTGGGGGCTGCTTTAGCAATCAGCCCTTCCTCAGAGTTCTCTCAGCCACCAGCGGAAAGGACCGTCCTGTGACTCTGTCTGGTGCCTCTCAGACTCATGGGCTGTGCAGATTCTCCAGAAGTCACCTAGCCTATTGTGCTCTGTGTGTTGTGGCTTAGCATCCAGGCCCTGAAGTCCACCCAGTCTGGGATTTCACATTCGCTGGCAGCCATTTACTGCGAACCTCGGGTGTTTAACGGCCCTGTCTCCTCATCGGTGAAGTTAGGCTACTTCACGTCCTTGCTTTGGAGAGATACGATAAAGCTTACAGTAGATGTGTTTGTAGAGCACCTAGGCTGTCTTCAGTTCTCACTAAATCGTTGTTTTCTCCTCATCTCCTCCTCCTCATTCTTCATCATTACCGCCACCACCATATTTTTTCCTTTCTGCCTGTGTGTCTCATTTGTGTGCTGGGATTGGAGGTGTTCTGTCCAAACTGGGCAAACTATAAAGGGCAGTGTTGGCACAGACAAAACCATTTTTTAAAGCCTCAGGGAGTGAGAAATTGGGTGACCTGAGGTCTGGTGGGTTCAGGCTTTGCCGCCACCACATTATTTCAGTCAATCCCTTCCTCTCTTTGGGTTCTGCCCTCCTTTGTGGCAGAACTAATCTCTCAGGTCCCATCTTGCTCAGAGGAGAGTGGTGTCTAAAGGAGCACACCTAGGTAAGTTGGGGTGTGTTTGGCAGTAAGTAGCTAAGTAACCAAGTAACAGGGGCTTAAACAAATGCCTTAGACTTAAGAAAATTTCTTAACAAGTTTTAGCAAACCAAATACAGCAATGTGTAATTAGATTATATATTATAACCAAGCTGAACTAGTTTTCTCTATCCCCTGAATATAGTTCATTTTAATGATTAACTTAACATGTAGGTAGTTTCTTCCTCAACAACATTCAACCATTTCTTGAAAATATTGGTGGCATCTTATATGACTTTGTACTTCCCAGAGTTTCTAGCTTAGTATTTTGCCAAATAAGTATTTGTTGATTTAAACAAAAAAAAAAATAGAATAAATGCAAAATCCTGGATAATCATCATAATACTCAGTACTTTACCACCAGGTATGTCTTAACTCTATCAACAACTTTGTAAATTAGTAGATTGCTAAGACTTCTTTTTTTAGCTAAGTGGTTTACATATATAATTCCTTGAGAGCTCTTAACACATCACAAGAATATTATTAAACAACAATTAACCTTGTGAACAAAAGAGAAGTCATGAACATTATTTATTACTTTGCCAGTCTTAATAAAGACCTAATGTGCTAATAGCGTCTCATGGAGACAGCTGCCATCAGTTAAGTAAAAACATCATTAAGTTGCAATCACAAGTATCAATAGAGGCAGAAACTACTAGTTTTCTGATTGCTGGCAGGCATTTACTGGCTTATGGGTATGCATTCCAATAGCTTTCTGTTGTATTGTGTTATTTTATGACTGCCTATTAAATACACCCACATCTACATACATTTACTGAATGTTATAGTGGAGAGACATTTTAAGAACATCACACCCAACATGTCCCAAAGATCTCTTAGGAGTTTCTGGAAAACTCTTAAGGGACTTTCTGGGTATTGTCAGGTCAGGGAGAATATATAGTTCAATGGGAAATGCAGAGCAATTTTATAAGGGTATCTTGATACAAGATTCATCTTGGCTCAGTCATTTTGATGTAGATCTTGTGTCATGGCATGGCTATACAAAATGACCCTGTAAAACCATAAAATCGTTGGTTGCTATCATCAGTAATGTGAGCAATATCTACCCTTGATTTTTATTCCACCCCAACCCCTACTCCTGTTACAGTGGTTTTCATTTCCCACTTTATTCACTGACCTATTGTTTGAATTTTTATGCATATTTATTATTTTTACTCAGAAAAATATTAAAAGATATTTCTTAGAAGTCTGATTAAACTGGGAGAGGTTCTGAGGACCATGAGGCTTATCTCCACAAACCAGCATTACATGGGAATATTATGAAATGAAAACGTGTATTACCAAAAGTTCTGAGAGTACTGGTAGAAATATAATTGGCAATTTCCTGTACAGTCTGGAGCTGAGAATAAAGGGCTAAATATCTGTACACAAAGTGTCTTTAACTCTGATGGAAGAATGGATTTGAGACATGGACCAGCCAAGGTATAAGACATTCTCAGAGAGTACCTGAGCCTCACCTTCTCTCTGAACCTCCTCCACCCCCACTTATCCTTCAGTTTGATCCTATCTCTGCTTCTCTGCCCTGGAATGGTGTTGGCAGCATGGTAAAGCTCAGGTAGAGTATGGGCTTTTTAATTTTTCACAGTACTTGATGTATTAGTTTCCTGGCTGCTGTAACAAATCTCCACACACTTGGCAGCTTAAAATAACGAAATTTATTCTCTCATAGTTCTGAAGACCATAAATCCCAAGTCAAGTGTCAGCAGGGCCATGCTTCCCCTGGGGGCTCTAGGGGAATATCTTTCCCTGAATCTTTCCTTTCCAGAAGGTGGATTCAGGTGTTCCTTGGTGTGTGGCTGCAGAGCTCCAGTCTCTGCCTCTGTTTTCATATGGCCTTTTCCTCTTTCTTTCTTTCTTTCTTTCTTTCTTTCTTTCTTATCTTATCTTATCTTATCTTATCTTATCTTATTTATTTGAGAGAGAAAGAGTGGGTGAGAGAGAGAGAGCATGAGCAGGAGGAGGGGCAGAGGGAGAGAGAGAAGCAGACTCCCCGCTGAGTAGGGAGCCACAGGGCTCCATCCCAGGGCCACAGGATCATGACCTGAGCTGAAGGCAGATGCTTAACCGACTGAGTGACCCAGGTGCCCTGTGTGTCTTCTGTTTCTTATAAGGACACTTGTCATTGGATTTAGGGCCCACTCAGATAATCCAGAATCACCTCCTCATCTCAAAGCCCTTAACTTAACTATATCTGCAAAGATCCTTTTCCCAAATAAGGTAACATTCAATCTTTTTTTTTTTTTTTAAATTTTTTTATTTATTTGTTAGAGAGAGAGCGAGCAAGCACAGGCAGACAGAGTGGTAGGCAGAGGCAGAGGGAGAAGCAGGCTCCCCGCGGAGCAAGGAGCCTGATGTGGGACTCGATCCCAGGACGCTGGGATCATGACCCGAGCCGAAGGCAGCTGCTTAACCAACTGAGCCACCCAGGCGTCCCGGTAACATTCAATCTTTGACCATATAAGGTAATGTTCACAAGTTCTGGGGATTAGGATGTGGATATATCTTTCTGATGTGGATATATCTACTATATTCGGTAATTTAAAAAGAAAATGGGCATTTTTTTTTTAGAAGCTGAAAGTTTAATTGATTGTGTTTTCTCCTGAGTCAAAATGTTCCTTGGTCAAAACATATGCTGGTAGCCCAGTGTCACTTCCCTGACTTGTGAGCTCACCTCTAGGTCAGCTGGAGCCACTTATATTCTTTTGGCCCTTTCACATGAGCTTTGACTAAACTTACATGACTAAACTTAAGTTTGGAAACCCCTACTTCTTGTCCAGTGACTTCACTTTTCTGTGAGGAAATGAAGACCCAGAGGTTGCCAAGCACACTGCTTTTGAGTCCTAGGGGCTGCAAATTCTGTCCCACCTTTGCCAATTGCCAGTTCTGGGACTGTTGTGTTACCTGCTTCATGACTCTTTAATTGCTTCATTGGTAAAGAGATGATAGTAATACTTCTTCTGCCTCTAACTTGTTAGAACTGGTATGAGTATAAAAATGAGCTTTGAAAATAGGTATGAAGCTCTGTTTTTGATGTTATGATGATTTTTCAACATATATTTGAAATGGGCCCTGAAATGTGTTTATGCCTCTACATTAAAAGTGAACAGGCAAATGGGTTATTATGAACTCTGAGCTAGAAGGGACTTACTCTGCCAGCATGACCTGCAGCTATCTACGGGGCTACTGAGAACACATACAAAAATTATAATTTAAAGGCAGCTCTGAATAATAGGACCAGTGTAGAGCAGAGTTGGCAGATTCACAAGCTTAGAGGCTGGGCAGGTAATGTAATCAGATAAAGCAGGGGAGAGTAAGAAAAATAAGACATGTGATGGAAAATGGTTGTGGGGCAGTGATAGGGAGTAGTGGGGACTGCGGTGACCTGAGGCCTGTGGAGCAGAATTTGGTTCAGTCTAAGGGAAATTGCTACTCTTTGGTTGCTTGCCAATTGTTGCCATTGAGATGCAAGTCTGGTAGGTTAGATCTTCCCAAGGAAGAAATCTGGAGTTTTACATGAAATATTCCTGTATCATTAGGTAGTTAGGCTGGCCTATGCTGTGACAACACACAGCCCCCACATTCCAGTGGCTTAACAAAAGTTTATTTCTCCTACATGTGAAGTCCTCTGGGAGTTTGGGAGCCAGCGATCCAAGCTCTGCTGTCTTAAGACCAGGTTTTCATGTTTCTAGTGGGTTGAATTCATCATATTGTATTTTGGGTTGAACTGTATCCCCCTAAAAAGATATGTTGGAGGTTTAACCCCTAATACCTGAGAATGTAACCTTACTTAGGGATAGGGTCTTTACAGAAGTATTCATGTTGAAGTGAGGTTATCATGTAAGCCCTAATCCAGTATGGCTGGTGTTCTTCTAAAAAGGGGAAATTTTGGACAGAAGGACATGGACACAGGGAGAATACCATTTGATGATATGGAGTTATACTGCCTTAAGGCAAAGCACTGGCAGAGGCAAGGACAGAGCCTAGAACAGATCCTTCCCTAGGACCTTCAGAGATAGCATGGTCTGGCCAATCCCTTGATCTCAAGCTTCTAGAGCTCCAGAATTCTTTTTTTCCCCCTAAGATTTCGTTTATTTATTTGGCGGAGACAGAGCGAGTGAGCGAGCACAAGAAGGCAGAGAGTCAGAGGGAGAGGGAGAAGTACGTGTCCCACTGAGTGGGGAGCTTGATATAGGGCTCGATTCCAGGACCCTGAGATCAGGACCTGAGCGGAAGGCAGGTGCTTAACAGACTGAGCCACCTGGGTGCCCCTAGACCTCCAGAATTCTGAGACAATAAATTCTGTTGTTTAACCAGTTTGTGATACTTAGTAACAGCAACCCTAGGAAGCTAGTACACACACACACACACACACACACACACACACACAGGAGCTTTTCTTGCCTCAGCCTTAAAGATACATGTCCTTTGTGCTCACAGTCCATGGGCCAGAGGCAGTCATGTGGCCCCACTGACTACAAAAGCTGGGAATTATGCTCAGAAGAAGATAAATGGATGTTGGTGAGTGCCAGTAATACCTATTCTCTACTCCTGATTTTAGAGTCTAAGTATCTAATACAGTTTGAAAAAAAGGAAAGTAAGACTGAGGAAGGATACACTGAATGAGCCAAACAAACCATCCTTTGGTCTTGGTATCACCAAGGAACCAAGGGGTTCCTGAGGATAAGCACATGGGCAGTGCTGGTCCATTCGTAGGGTAGGATTTGTGTTTCTGATGGAGTGCAGATTTGGGGCAAGGACAAGCACAGTTGGTACATGGAGACTTTGACATCAAGCGCAGGTCTGAGCTTGGAAAAAGGATTCCAGAACATGAAACAGAGCAACATGGAGGGTTTGGAGAACAGAGAATGCAAAGTTTTAGATGGAGCTGATCTCTTTTCTATCCTATGGTCCCCTGGCCTCTTTTTCTTCCCCTCACACATATTCCACTCTCCCCAAGAATCAGATCAGTCCTACCTGGTTCATCTACATTATAGATAAAGTTGATCTTTGGAGATAACCCTGGGAAGCTGCCCAGCATCTGTGGAAACATTACAATCTAAATTTCAAACAACCAGCTTAGAAAATAATTTTTACAAAACAGCTCAGGGGTGAATGTGGGACTGTGTGTGTGTGTGTGTGTGTGTGTCCCTGCATGTATGCATTTACAACCTTAATTTATATTCAACCTAGCAACAGCATTTTAAAATTATTTGTGTGCAGTATACTTTACTCATGTGCATATAATTTAAAAATAATATATCTAAATGCTTTCAACTGAATTTCTCTCAGAATATATATCATATTAACTTGGCTTATAGACCGTGCTCAAAATTATTCTTAAAGAACATGCTTGGTTGGTTTCACTGGAGCCAAAATTTTTTTTTGAAAATTCTAAAAAGCAGGAGAAGGAAATAAGACACATTGTACTGTTCATGTTCTGTGGCACAAGCTAGAGAAATATAATTGGGCTTCAGGCCAAATTCTGAAGGCAATCGGAGCTGCTTATGTCAATTGGGCATAATTATTCCTCAGCTCCTGTTGACAGAAAGAAAAATTGATAGTGATCTGCTTCTCAATGCTGGGGATTCAGAGAGAATATCTGGGCTCCAGTAATGGCAGATGGGTGCGTGTAGAAGGCACGGAGTTGTCATTTGTGGGGAGCAGGGAATCCTCCAGTTTGCAGGAGTCCTTATGAATCAGCTGCCTTGGGCCATCTGTTCTATGGCTGAAGGCAGCACTAGGCACTCAGTAAATGTTTGTAGAGTGAATAATGAATCTTTCCCAGAGACCTTCCTGAAAGTGTGTCTGCCTTTTCTTCATGGTCCGTTCTCTGGTGACCATCCCTGGGAAGGTGCAAGGTCTGTGCTGCACAGGCTTAAGGCCACACTCCTAGATTTTTATTCAGGAAATGTTTATTGCAACTGTTAGGCACTAGGGGCTGTGTTAAGTCCCAGGGGGCTGGTTGATGAGAGCCCAACTGGAAAAATGTGTTTGTCCTGAAAAAGGAGAGCTTGATGTCTGAATAAAGGCTCCAGTAAAGCAGAAGTGGGAACACGAAGACCGGGGAGGGAGAAGGAGCCTCAGCCTGCTGATTTCTTTCTACTTCAGGGCCCTAATTTGTCCATGCAAAAGGTTCTTAATGCCCGGTGTGTTTCTTCCATCTGGACCCTGCATTGTACTCCCTGCTTCCTTGGAATCCTTATGCTATCAGTTTCCTATGCTCAGTTATATTTTCCCAATAAATATGCTGAAGTCTTTTACGTGAACAACAGCAGGCCCTTAATTGGCTTCTAAGTTCCCCTTTAGTTTCCATTCTTTCCTTGTCATTTCCTTCACACAGCAAATCGAGAGGGTTCGTTTACTCAGGTCACCCCTTCCTTGTGCCTCCCTGCCCTTGCTCTAACCCTTGGGCGGGGCTCCTGCCTCTCCTGCTGTGCTTCACCTGTCCCCGTGAGGGTCATTTGTATCTGCCTGCTGCATTCATGTTTAAGGCCACACTGTTAATATTTGGGTGGCATTTGACCCTGAAACTCTCCTTCCTGTCTTCCGTGACCTCATATGCTCTTGATTTTTCAATTACTTCCCTGGTTCTTTTCTCTCAGTCATCTTCACAAGCAACTCTTATTCCACCCACTCTTTAAATGGTTTCTTTCTGAGGTTTAGATTTTGGCCACCTCTTCTATCCACTCTACTTACTTTTAACCAGGTGATTTCATCCACTCTCACGTCCTTACTCAGCTGTTATCCATGCCAGCCATTCCCAAATCTGTTATTTCCAGCCTAGATTCCTTTCCTGAGCCAGACCTCATACCTACACCATGTTTGATTTCTCCACTGATATGTCCGCCAGGAACCTCCAAGCCAACAGCAAAGAGGAGAGCTCTTCACTTACCCCCCACATACTGCTTTCACCCCACCTCGGCGCACGATCATTCTGTACTCAGTTACCTAAGTCATTCCACAGTTAACTAGGTACTGTGTCTCATCAATCCTGCCAACTTGGTTTTCCAGGGACTTCCCCTTTTCTTCATGCCTACTCCCACTAACTCAGGGCAGGCCTTACCATTTTTTTTCTTGGATTTTTGCTGTAGTTTTCACCTCTCTGGCTGGCCTGCCACCAAGGTTGCCCTCTGTTGTGTGCGTCTACCCCCCCCCCCCCCAGTTCATATGTTGAAGCCCTAACCCCCAGTGTGACTTGTTTGGAGATGAGGTCTTTAAGGGAATAATGAAGGGTAAATGAAATCATAAGGGTGGGGCCCTGACTTAATGTGGCTGCATGAAAAGAAGGTGACAGCCGGGTTGTATACGACACAGAGAAAACACCATGTGAGGACACAATGAGAAGGTGGCCATCTAGAAGCCAAGGAGAAAGGCCTCAGGATCATCCCACATTGACCTTGGACTTACGGCCCCCAGAACTGTGAGAAAATAAATTTCCGTTGTTTAAGCCACCCAGTCACTTGTATTTGGTTAGGGCAGCCCTACCTGGCTAATATACACCTTTAAATAGGTTCTTCCAATATCATATTTGATCATATTACTGTGTGCCATCTGGCTAAATGACAGAATGTTCCAAACTCTCTCTCTCTTCCTTTGCAAATGTTCTTTCCTTGGGTAAGTTGCTCTGCATTGTCCAGACCATCCCCTTCCCCGTTAACTTCAGTTTACCTTTTGTGACCTGACTCTTGCTGTCCTTGACCATGGGGTGATGTCCCAGAGCTTCCATAGACCTCAGCTGTCCCCCCTCCCAGACTGTGAGCTTTTGAAGGCTAGGACTGAGGTCTTATTCATCTTTCTATTTTTAACACTATGCGTGCTTAGGGTACAGTAGGTATCAATAATGACTTTGGGTGAATGAGCAAAGAGTAAAACTATTTTCAGGGATACAAAAGAAAATTTGACAAATCACTGTGTTACCAGAGTGATAAAAATACAATCAGGGAGTAGCCTTTTTTTGGGTCCACTTTACATTATGATCTATTGGACTTAGACATGCTGGTGGCCCAAAGACCAAGAACAACATTATCCTTAATGTCATCATTGTAATAACAGTAGAAGTTTTCATTTATTGAGTCCATACTGTATACCTGAAGTATGCCATGGATTACTGAAGTGTTCTGAGCCCCATTCTAATGTGTATGTGCAAGCTCTTTCCCTAACACCAATAATTCTTGAATACAAGCTAGACATCCTACAAAATAAATTCCAATGCTACCTACCCAGAGATAGTATCAGATTCCATAGGATAAGGGCTCAGTCTCATAAGATTGCCCCATCCCACTGCAGATGCTAACCACAGGTAGCATGTCCCCACTAGCAGGGTGGCAAAGGATTCATCTGTCCAACTTGGCTACAAATTGGAGGTTCCAGCAAGCCTCTCCCTTGGGTTTAATTTGCTAGAGCAAATTCTGAGCTCACAGAACTCAGGCAAACACTTACACTTCCTTATACACTTATTAAAGGATGTGATAAAAGATACAGATGAATAGCCAGATGAAGAGATACAGAAGGTGAGGTTGAGGGAAGGGGTCCCAAGCCTAGGAGCTTCTATCCCCATGGAGTTGGGATGCATCACTATCCCAGTACATGGATGTGTTCACCCACCTAGATGCACCCCCAAACCCATGCTACTGGGAATTTTATGGAGGCTTCCTCATGTAGGTATGATCAATGATTAACTCTACTTCCAGTCCCTCTCCCATCTCTGGAAAGTGTGGAGTGGAACTAAACGTCATGCTTCTAGTCATGGCTGTTCTTTCTGGTGACAAACTGCCTTTGGGGAGCCACCCAGGAGGCCACTCAGAGATGCCTCATTAGAATAAGAGATACTCTGGTAGTCTTATCTCATAGGAAATTTCAGAGCCATTTTAGGAGCTCTGTGCCAGGAACTGGGAGCAGAGAAGAACATATATACTTTCTATTATCTCACAGTTGTATGTAAAATCTTTCATTTAATCCTCACAACCGCTCCCACAAAGTAACTGTTTATTATTATTGCCATTTTACAGATGAAGAAATTGAGGCCTAGAGAAATTCAGTAACTCACCCCAGATTGTTAAGTGGTGAAGCTGGAATTCAAACTCAGCTAATACTTTGTTTGCTCCCCTATATTTCCTAGTCCTCTTGCTGTTATTTCTAGTCTAAATGGTGTTATATAACTATGTCTGGTCTGTGAGCCATGCCAGCATTCTTAGCCTCTGAGTTCTCTGAGACATGATGTCTATCAGTTTGGGGCTGAGTCATGATTCTTTTTTTTTTTTTTTTAAGATTTTATTTATTTATTTGACAGAGATCACAAGCAGGCAAAGAGGCAGGTGGAGAGAGAGGAAGGGAAGCAGGCTCCCTGCTGAGCAGAGAGCCCGATGCGGGGCTCGATCCCAGGACCTTGGGATCATGACCTGAGCCGAAGGCAGAGGCTTCAGCCCACTGAGCCACCCGGCGCCCCCTGAGTCATGATTCTTTAGTGTTTCTTTCCCCCTGTGGTGAACCCTGAAGCCCCATCTTGAGAGAGCAGAGTGTCCATCAACCTGGGACCCTGAATGACTAGAAGGAACAGAACCTCCAGCTGGCCAGTAATAAAAATCTTGTCATTCTAAAGCTACTGAGATTTTGAAATTTGTGTCACTATAGCATGTTCAATTCTATCTTGACCACTAAGGACCCTGGTCTGCCTCTACAAAGGGCAGCCCTGGTCCCATTGCAGTAATCTCATCCCCTGCATAAGGAGAATGTGCAAAGTGAAAGGGAGACCTAGGACTTCTCAACAGTCTAATCATCTGGGCCAACACAGAGGAAGATTGCTGGATGCCAGCTGATCAGGTCTTACTGGGTTACTACGTGCACGAAATGTACTGAAGTATCATCTATTTGAAGACCTTACATGTCTAAGTTGGAGAGACAAGAAGGATGAAACTGTAATCAGCAAAAATACATACAAATACAGGCAATAATTATGTGAATGCATTGTGGAGGTGGTTAGCCACCAAATGATATTAATTATAGTAAATTAATGATACTAATCAAGGATAAGGGATACAGACCTTGAACTATCACTTCAAAGTCGGAGGAGTTTGTGGCAGGGTTTTTCAATCTCAGCATTATTAACATTTTGGGCCGTTGGAAAATAATTCTTTGTTGTGGGGGTTGTTCTGTGCATTGTAGGATGTTCAGGATGTTAGCAGCATTCCCTGCCTCTAGCTGCTGATAACATCACCTCCCAGCTCCAGTGTGACAACCGGTGTCTTCAGACATTGCTGTTAAACCCCCTGCGGGTCCAAATCACTCCCGGTTAGGAACTACTGGTTTATGGAATGCAACTGTGGATGACCTTCTCTCTTACATATTTTCACTAGGAGGTAGATGTGTACAGTGGTGCTTATGTGCAGGTTGAAGGAGTCCCAGCAATGTGGTGCCCACAATGTCCTCCCTCCCTGAAAAATCCACTCCCTGGAAACCTTGCCTGAGGATTCCTTGTTGCGGGTTAAACCAGAGAAGCCTTGCTTTCCCTTTTAATGCCTGATATCTTTGGGAGGGATTATACACTGGGCTGTAGCCAGGTTTTAATGCAGCAACAAAATGGGAAGGATCTGAGCATACAGTTGAGCTAAGAGAGGGAAAAAAGAAGCAAGACACTCACATTGAAAGAGCAGCAGGGTGATGGAGGCAGAGCTAGTCGCAGGAAGGGACCGGGGCTCTACAGTAAGTGTTATTGTAAGCTGGCCCAGGATGAGAGCCTGGGTGTTTTCATGGTGAGGAGCAAGAGTGAGAGAGGATTTTAAAATGCATGAGGAGAGTGTGCAATGCTGAGTCAGATGCAGGCTTGACGGACTCCAAGGACGCTGGGTTCTGGGGTGAGGGGATTAAAAAAAAAAGCCCAAGGAGAGAAAAGCTTCAGAGCCATGGCGTGTGCAAGGGTCTGCTGGTCTGGCTGTGGCTTCCTTCTGTGGCCTCATCTCACTGTACACCCCCTCTTGTGTGGGACTCAGCCGTTGTGGCATTCTTCTAGTTCTTGAAATGCTCTGTGTTTCTTCCTCCTTTTCCATCTGCCTGGAACCATTCCTCCTATCCAGCCCCAGTTTTTATCTACCTCTCTCTTCCTCATGGTTCACAACTCAGTTCCCTCTGTTACTCTCTCTGGGAGGCTTCATAGCACCCTGCTCTTTGTAGTACATTTCTTAATCTATAATTGGGTATTGATTTGTGGAATTTCTTTATTACTGACCATCTCCCTCCCAAACTTAAAGCCCTAACCATGGCAAAGCCCTAACCATGGGTGATTTTGCTCCTCATAGTCTTCACAGAACGTGACTTCCGGCCTGGAATGTAGTATGTTCTCAATAAATACATTTTGAATGAATTTATGAGGATCAAGATTTTCTGACTTCATAGCTGTGACCTGGTTGGGGAGGGGTTCTGAATGTTCTGTGAGTTGTTTGTATCAAAGCCTTCATGAGGATCAAGACTGAGACTTTTTCAACAAATATTTTTTTAAGCACTGACTGTATGTCCAGCATTTTGCTAGGGTCTGAGGTTACAGTGTTGAACTAAAATGATGTGAAGTTTACAGACTAGATTTCTAAAATCATGAGATTGTCTGTCTGTCTATCTATCTGTCCAACTGGTTATCATCTGTTATCTATCTATTTTAACAAGAAGTAATCTGGAAGTGAAAGAAAACGTTCAGATGGGGTCTTTGTGTGATTTTGGGATCAAGGTAATGCTGACCTCATTCAATTACAGTTTAAACAAAAGAACTGAACTCTTAAGAATAAAAACTCATCAAAAGGAAAGAAAACTTTGCCTGAATACAGGCAGGAGAAGAAAGCTTTAAAACATTTCAATTATTTTATCTATTCAAGAATGGAGATTGTTTTTCTTGACAAGGATTATAAATGCAAAATGTCCTTCTTCAACTGTTATTGCTCCTGAATAAGCACACGCACGTGAGCGCGAGCACGCGCGCACACACACACACACACACACACACGTGTATATATGTATACATGATATTTAGGAATTGAGGTGAATTTTGTTCTTCTGTATCTGATGTGAGCATGTTTTACAAGCTCAAAGACAAGACCTGGTAGCGACCTAGAATATTTGAATTGGAATGCTCTTGGGAACTCAAAGTGTAGAGTAGTCATGTTTATCTCTTAGCCTTTCCTGCTTCTTCTGGGACTTCCTTCTCTCTCATGACTGCAAGCCATTCTCTCATTAGATATACACATATATAAAATATGGTTCCATTGCGTGTGTAAGAGGACTGCTCTGGATGGCCTTGTAATGATCCTTTCGTCCCTACCTCCTTCATATCTCCCTCCTTGTCCGTTGACGTGCTTGGGATGGGGACATTAAAGGTCAGCCATAGTCTTGCCCCAGCATGACTCATGCGACAGTCCAGGCCCTCTGGAAAGCAGATGGCAAGGCAGGATTTTATTAAGGGAAATATCTGGGGAAATGTCAAAGAAAGTGGGAGGGAGCTGAGAGTCTGCCAGAGACACCAGATCAGGATGCGAGTCTGACCTTGAGTGAAGGAGAGAGGAAATAAAGGTTGGGTGGAAACACCTAAGAATGCTGAGAAGGTTAAGGGAAGTTCTAGGGAAGTTTGGTGAGGCTCTGGAGAGTCCTTGGGCTAAAGTCACATGTCAGAGGAATCCCATGTCTCCCAGGACAGAGCCTGCTTTAGATTCCTTGCTGTGCAGAATCATTGCCTGGGAAGACTGGGAAGTCATTGCCAGCAGGAAGAGTGGTCTTGGTGCTATGGCGTGATGGATTTTAATGGGTGTCAGAGCCAGCAGAAACTTGGGGTCCTTGGTCAGTTACATTTCCCGCAGTTGGAAGTTTGGGAGGCCCATTCTGATGGCTGCCACAGCTTATGATTCATTCAGAAGTTGGTTTAGAAAACATGCCTCCTCTTTGCAACAGATGGGAATGTTTTCAAGATTCTAAGGAAACATTTGGCAGGACAGATCCCAGTATCAATTACTGTAATTACTTTCCAGAATGCTGGCTGTCTTCTACAGGGATGAAGTCATAGAAGAAATGATGTTTGTGGAATGGGGTGAATTCTGTTACATGATGTGAAATAGTTTTATAAACCCCCAAATGTGCATGAAGTCTGATCATAGACCCATATATTTTTCCAATTGGAACAATACTAGAAAATCAAGGCCATAGAATAATTATGTTTATCTTTTAGCCTTTCCTGTTTCTTCTCTTGCTGGAATTGACCTCGTGTCAATACTGTACAAGATGCTGACGATTCTCTGGTGAATTAGACACAGGTTCTGCCCTTAAGGAACTTAAATAACCAAAAGCCAGGTCCACAGTGGGGTGGAGAGGTGGTACAAAGAATTATTAATGATGAAAAAGGCCAGGGTAAAATGCCTAATATGGGAAAAGAGGGGAAACTAGCACTCAACGAGCATCCGTTATGAGTCATATATCATGATGGAGTTTTATATACTTTATTTATTTAATCTTTACACCAGTCTGGTAAAGCAGGTTATTAGCCCCATTTTGCAGATGCACAAACTGAAACTCAAAAGTTAGTATTTTGTTCTGAATCAGGATCAGTCTGACCCCCAAATCAGTGCTCTTGGAAAGGAAACATTAATAACCATGGACTATGCTTCACAATGGCCAGGTCCCCGAAGAAATGCATAAAGGACACAGCCTCAGTGTCTCATCCAGTTCTCAGTATCTCTGCTGCCCATCCAGCGTTCATTAATCCATTCCTCTTTCCCCTTTCATTTTGATTCCCATTATTTCCCGCCCATCAGAAGCCTTTCCTCTAACTTTCATCCCCCTGTTGATTTCCCTTTGCCACTTTTCTTTTCTCCTCACTTTGGGCTCTTGAGTTTCTGTCTCCCCTTCTTTTCTCCTTCATCTTTCTTGAATTATATCTTCTGTGTCGCACTTTTCTATCTCAGCTCCCTTAGCCTGTCTGTCTGTATCATTCATTCTTGGCCTGCATGTTACGTCTCTTAAAGAGGGACCCTGGCTTCGAGTACTTGGGCCTCTCTATTTCTGGTTCCATGTTCAGGCTGGGGGGACAGATGATTTTACCTTCTCTCTAGGTTCAGCCTCTTGATGAGAGAGTTAAGGAATTCTTGCTTACTTCTTACTTGCCATTGGAAATGCCCCTCTGTTAGTATGTGAGAGTTTTGACTTCCTATTCTTGCCATCGTAAGATTCTGTTTTTGCCACAGGTTACTGCTTTTGTGAGAACAAAACTCAGCCTGGTAAAGCCACTCTTCCTTCTTTTTTCTCTGCCTGGCTCTGTGGGGATGTAATGGCTTTGCAGATGTGCCAGATAGATTTGGATGGCATGGAATGCGGATTTCCCTGCCAGCTTTAAAAAAAAAAAAAACCATTATTGCCCTGGATACAAATTGAACGAGGAAAAAACATTCTAAATGGATCTTGCTCCCAGTAAATCTCTTATGCTATATGATCACATGGTAATTGCAGCCTCCTTGCTGGAATGTCCCTTCTCTGCTGATGGGCAAGGTGTCCTGACTGGCCATCTTCAGGGAGGAAGAGTGCTGGTTTCAAGGGTAAAAGGGCAGTGTTTAAAAGTGTTATCTTTAAGAAAAGAAAGAAGTCTCATCATACTTGCTTTTTAAAGGCAGTTTCAGCTTTGAAAAGACCTGTGTTTTCTTTTGAACTGGGGAGGAGAAACCAGTGAAACTGTGGATCAGTTTTGCTCCTTATCTTCATTTTCCTTGATTGTCAGACTCCATCTCAATTCCGTGTTTGTCTCCCAAGACGCTAGTGGAATGGTTGCCTTCCAAAATTTCCAAATCTCCTTCTTGAAATATCAGCTGTAAAGACGCAGATTACTCTTTTATATTTTGTGGTAAGCACGTTAACCTTTTCAAAGAATGTAATAATCCACACATGAGTTATATAACTCATTTCCCTCTCTTACTCATTTCTTCTTCATTTAATAAAAACTTAAAAGGGTGGAGTCAGGTGGTTCCTTCCAAGTAAATTACCTTTTCTTGGCCCTTGGGCTAGAATGGCCCTTTCCCATCCCCATGTGAAACAGCTACTGAAAAGTTAATGGGACCCAAGGCTGAGCTAGTGAACAAGTTATCCAGTTCAAGAGGAATAAAAGTTCCATTGTGCTTTGTGATACTGAGCTTGGGTTTCAGACTTGGGAGCCACGTTTTTGGAGAATTACCCACAAACTGGAATTAATAGAGGAGGACAATGTGTGTGGCAAGGTGGCTGAAACCCCATTTTGGAAGGACTGGTGAAGTGACTATGTTGGGAAAGAGAAGCACCTGGAATGGGCAACAGAGGAGAGGCAAATAAAGACAATGTTATACTATACTTGCCACAGTGTGGAATTAGTCTTCTAATTTATAACACAGGACATTGAGATGTACCAGTAATAAGAAGGATGCTTTATTGAATATTTCTTAGTATATGTGCTGCCAAAGCAAGCACTATTGAATATTTCTTAAGCTTAATGAGTTATATTCATTTTTGTCTGTTTTAATCATCATAACAACCTCAGAGCTATGCATAATTATTTCCATTTAACAGTTAAGAAAATTGAGGCTCAGAGAAATTAGGAATCTAGCCCAAGATCAGACAGTTCAAAAAGGCCAGAGCAGAATTCAAATTCGGGTCCCTGTGACTCTAAAGGCAATACCCTTGAGGATAGTATATCTATGTCTCAGAAAGCAGGGGTGGTGAGCAAACACTGCTCAGATGGGGAGAAAAACAAACATTCTTTGTTTTATGAATGGCTGTGTCTTTGTACCTTCCCCCGCGATCTGGTGAGAAGCTGCATTACCTCTTATTTCTATGCATTAGCAAGGTGAATGTGTCCCACTCATCTCAATTTATAGAGCAAATGCTGTGGCACGGGTTCAATGGAAATGTTCTCCCTTGCGTTCCAATCTAGTGCTGATGTGACAAGGACAGAATTGTCAGAGCAGCTCCTAATTAAATAGTTCAGAGCTTTGTTAGGAAGATGTGGCTGGGTGTGGGACTCACCAAGCAAGTGTTGACATCACAGTTGACACTAATTGGTCCTTTGGCTGGCAGCCTTGGCACAACAGAGGGACTGGACACCGAGGGGAGGGAGGGGCCATCAGGCTTGCTGAAAACACTTCTGAGGCATACCCAAAGACCATCCTTATTGGTCATGAATGGGATTCTCATAGACACCAGGATCGAGCTCGTCACTTTGGCTTTTCTCCTTCAGAAACTCAGCATCCTTCTAGACCCAGGGTGCTTTCATTGTCGTTTACTTGTGTGCAGACACACAGGCTCATGTGTGTGTGAACTCAAAGACTGGAGTGGAACTTGGTATAGTACCCTGTTGAGGGTGTTTCTGTTATAGAAACAGGACTAACATCTTGAATTAATTTTCTTCCTTTTGGAATGTGGAAAGTATTGAGGGGACCGGGCCACAGAACTTTCTGCATAAAAATAAAAATGAATTCTTGTGCTTGTGCATTAATAGCGAGAGCAGGTGAAAAGACATGAATACCTGTGTGTTCAGTCCTAGCTTCCATGGCAGAACTTCTGTGTTGACGTTTCACTGCACTGTCAGTCCTTCCTGGCTCAGGGACTAAGGGATTCAGGGGCTGGCCCTGTTTCATGCCTAGTACCATGCAGGCCACCTTGAGACAACAAAATGCTAACACAAAGGACAGGTCTTCAAAACAGATTCAGAAATCTGTTACATATCAGTTTCTGGGCCTGTCACTGATTTGTCTTTATACTTTTCTCCCTGAGATCCTGAAAGAAAAAAATAATAGTATTTTGATTTCACAAGGGATGCTTACCATTTTCTCAATTTTATAGTTGATGAAGCTGAGGCTGAGAGACTATGAAGGTCTTTTGTGAGGTCTTACAGTTCGTAAGAGCCAGGACAATGATGTGTTTCCATTCTTTTGGCCCTAACCTTAATCCTTTTCTGCCATGTGACTTTCCTTATAGCATTTCCCTCTCTTACTCACTAGTTTTCCTGCAGACTACACTTTGGAGGGCTGTATGTCTGTTCAGCATGGTCTTCCTTGTCACCACATAACTTTAGTCAAGTTCCCAAATTTGCTTTTTATGTTTGATATCATATACATACCCTATAAAAACACAAGGTAATAATAAAAAAAAAAAAAACCACAAACAACTGAACGGTGGTTAACCTGATCGCCAGATACCACACCATCTGACTTCCAGCGGACAAACTGCAGGAATCTTGTCTGGGCCTCCTTCTCCGTGACCCTGAGTAAGTGAAGGAAAGCACTGTGACTGCCATTCCAGCACATTCCAGCCACCCACCTACAGAAGGTCTGGCATGGATTAGACTTCAGGATTGATGTGTGTCCTATGAATGAGGGGTGCATACCGAACATTTGTAAGATTCTAGAAGTAATGTGACCATTCCTTTACCTATTGGTTTTGACTCGTTGTTTATTTATAACCTAGTTACTGAGTAATGCATTTTTGAAAATGTTCATTTCCTTTTCAATCTCCTGTACATCTTACATTCAAACCTGCCTTCTGGCCCCAGTGGAATTCCACCAAAGGAAAGGAAGTTTATTATTTATTTATTTATTTATTTAATAATTATTTTGTTGGCACTTGAAGTAATACTTTAAAAGTTTGGACTCATAAGCAGTAGTAAAAATGTTTTTATTGTGCGAAGCTCTTTCACCTATGGGCTTATTAATAAGTTGTTATATTTCCTAGAAGGATGTTTTCACGCTTCCTAAATCTAGTCTGGGCTCCTAGAATTCTGGAATGCCGTGTATTCTGGCTTCCTACTCTGTTGCAGGCAGCCGAACTCCATTTCTGTCAGTGCTATTAGATGGCACAACCATCTTGTCTTTTAGTCACTGGCGCTGCTGGTCTTGTTGTGGTTCCTCCTGACACCCTCCAGTGGGCTGAGCTGGGACCCTTCCTCCCAGCTGGCTAGCGCAGGGTGTGTGATCTCATTCCTGGGGGCCTACCTTGGGACTGGCTCCTTTGGCTTTGGATTTCACTGCTCGAACACCAAGTGCATGACTCTCTCTTCCAACTCTGAGAGAACATCAAGTGGCTCTGCTTTGGGAAGGAAAAGGATTCATTCGATGAGCTTACTGACGCTTAACACCTTATCAGCCAGGGACCAGGGGTTCCTGACTTGCAGGAGTTCCTTATTATCGAAAATATCACCTTCGTGTCTCAGGTTAAAGCAGCTATAGCTTCTCTAAATGTGATTTTTGGTCCACATGCAAACTTCCTGCCGAGGAGGGACAACCTCTTTGTCTTTCAAGAGTGGCATCTTGGGTGGGCAGGGACATTTCCCTGGGACGTACCATCTAGCACAGTGGGCTACAGAAATAGCTTTGAGCTTCTACTTTCAACATGGCTAGGCAGTTATACATGGGAATTTCTAGCTCAGGGAGAGGAAAATACCTTCTTTTTTTTTTTTAAATTATCAATTTCAGAGGTAGAATTTAGTGATTCATCAGTTCCCTATAAGACCCAGTGCTCATTACATCAAGTGCCCTCCTTCTGTTTTAAAAGGAAAGATAGCATGCTTTATTATTTGAGTAGCAAATAAACATTACTTGAGATTTGTGTGTGTGTGCCTCAAAGAATAGTTGTTTTTAAAAGATTCTTTTTATTCATTTAGTCAAGAGATATTTAATATGCTCCTTCTATTTAATAATAATGACAAAATTTATAAAGCCTTTACTTGGTACCGGGACTGTGCCAAGTATCTTATAACAAGTATCTTATTTGACCCTCTCAAAAATTCTGTGAAAAAGGTATTATTATCAGTCCTATTTAACAAATGAGGAAAGAGAATCTTAAGAGGTTAAAGAAAATGAAGGGCAAAGAGCTAATAAGTGTTATGGGGGATATCAAAAAGAGATAACTTATGCCTTAGAAGTCTAGAATGTTAGAATAAGAAGGAGCCCTAGAGATCTCCCATTCAACCATCTCATATTATAGAGAAGCTGAAAGGGTTCAATCACTTGCCCAAGGATCCTTGTAACTAGAGGCAACAAACCCCAACTGTCATCCCATTGTGCCTTCCACTCTATATTGCCTTCCTCTGGGAGTTAGAATATTCTCAAAATGCCACCATTCACCCTGCCCCCCAGCACTGTAAGAGTGAAAGTGGGCATGTGCTTGATGTAGAAATGAGGGCGCATCAGCAGATGGAAAGTGCCATAGGGGCTAAGAGAAGGAAGGGTTCTTTGGGGGCTGCTGCTATTCCAGGAAGGTCTGGTAGAGCCAGAGGCACTTTGGCTCAACCCAAAGCAGGAGGAAGAGCTGAATTTTGAAGGAGAGAAGAAAACAAGTATTCTAACCACCAGTCAAAACAAAAGCTTTGAGTTTTAGGGAGGGAACGAAGAGGAGATGTGCTTGGTTGGCAGAGGACTCCTGTAAGGGAGTGATGGAAGACAGATTATTCTGAGGGTTGCATGCCACGTGTGTCAGGGACAGGATGAAGGCAGAGTGAGTGGGTTCTGGAAATATCCTGGATATGAAATGAGGAGGTCTTAGACAAGAGCGGTGGCCATGGGAGGTTGGAGAAAGGGCATTTTCATGTAGTGACAAGATTTAGGGCATTTCAGGGAGAAATATACATTTGGGTAAATAAGCAGGTGCTGGGAGGAGGAGGTTGGGTGGGAGTAAAGAGCTACTGTGGGAAGCAGGAATGATGTGGTTCAACTTTGGGGTCGGAGCCAGGTGTAAGGCCACAGGGCTGAATGCAGCTGATTTGCACCCTATTGATTTTCCTGAACAGACCATTTTCACCTTATAGATTTTCTGCATTTATTGGCCTGTGTTTTCTTGTTGGCTAGAGGTCACTTTGTTCCCTTTAGATTCATTTTTGGCCTCTTGCTACTTGCTCTTGTTAGTGTGTGCTGCTCCAATCATGACTGCCAGTGACTGACCAAATGTGACATTTCCAGTTTGGACAGTTCTACTGTTTGGAGGAAAGTTGAGGGTACAATCAAGAAGTTGAACTTATGGAAAAGGGGGCTTAGCTTAGCCATCCTGACACAGGTGTCACCATGGGTAGTAGCGTAGCGAGACTGGGATCGCAGGAAAGTGACATTATCCACGTGTTGAATGCTTGGGTTAGCCATTAGGGGCAGGTGGGACAGGGAGTGGCATTGCCTGCTCACACCGTTTTCTCACTCCCGTGCTTACAGCTGAGCCAAGTTTGTTGTGAAATGACCCTGGACAAGCTGACTGCATTATCCTGGGTTCAAATTTCATCCTCTGTAAAGTTGAAAAGTTGGTATTAATGTGTGATTCCCATATCTGGCTCTTCCCACTTATTAAAATCCTATCATCCTTCCCCAACCGGTTCAGATTCAGTCGATCTAGGGTAGAGCCCTAGGAGTCAGGAAGTCTAAGGAACTCTTTAGGTGATTCTAACAAATGGATCTGAGGCCTGGTTTTTGTAGACCTCTGGTTTGTGTGTCCCCCAGGATCCCTCTAGTTTTCTCTGTTTGCCTTTTTTCTTTGGGTTCAGGGGGTTTTCAGGAGGTACTATCTCCCCTTTCAGTGAGGACCTTCTAATTCCCCATGCTTCATATAAATAAGACATTTCCCCCTCTTATAGAAAACCTGCTTTTCTACCTTAATAGGCATATAATATTCTGTATCACCCATTCTGACACTATATATATTTAACTCATATTTCTGTGAAATGACAGTGTTTGGTTCCAGGTAAAGGAATTCCAAGTACCAACAATCAGGTAGAGAAAACAAGTTAGGAGGTTTGGGATGAGACTGGGTCTTCCTGGGAGGGAGTCTATATAAGGGCAGCTCAAAATTTTGGCTCCATTTTATTCTCCCTGACCTTCCCAGGAAGAAGATAGGAAACCACAGCACATTTAATTTCTTCCTATGTATAGAATTTATGCCTCTTGCCAGCTCCCAAATTTAAATAATCTCTAAGCAGTGCAAGTGCTTTGGTCTTATGGAAAGCTTCCCTGGAGGATTTCTTCCCTAGGAATAATAATAATGGATGATAATGGCAATAGCTATCTTTACTGAGTTTACTATGGTCTATATACTCTGTGTTAAGTACTTTTGTATTATCATCTCCATTTAATTTTCACAAAATCCATTTGAGAGAGATACAATGGCTATCTCCATTTGACAGATGAGCAAATGAAGTGTAGAGAGATTAAGTAATATACCCACAATCACATAGCTAGTGAGCAGTGGAATAAGTATTGAGTCTAGCTCTCTAAGTCCTTGAGCCTGAGGATTGAATCATCACACTGTGTTGCTTGCACCATGTGATCTCATGGAGGGAAGGAAAGAACAGGGCATGGTCAGCAGGAGGCCCTGGATTTGGATCCCCAGATATCTGCCTATATTTCACCGCCTTTTTCTGTATATACATCTCAAGTCAAAGCAAAACATAGGTATTTCCTGCCAGGTGAGGTGGAATGTGACAACCAAAAATAGGTTTTCTTACTGTGTGTGTTAACTTCAGGTGAATTGTAGAGCTTTTGCCTATATTTGCATGTGCAGTGCATGCTTTGAGACCAGCATAGAAACCCTCTGAACTCTCCTCTGAATCTGTGTCTGAGGTTTCTAGTTAAACTCTGTCTGAGATTCTTCTTTCACTAAGTTTAATTTCACTAAGATTAGGGAACATACTTGGTATGACATCTGTTCCTTAAAATTTGTTAAGATTTGTTTTGTGGTCTGAAACGTGGCCTTTCTTAGTGAATAGTCTGTGTTCATTTGAAAAGATTATGTTTCTACTTTTGTTAAGTCAAATATCCTATTAGTGCCAATTAACTTAAGTTAGTTGACAGGGTTTGTTCTTACAGATTTTTCTGTTTTCTTATTCTATTAATTGCTGATAGATAAGTGTTGAAGCAATTATAATTGTGAATTTGTCTATTCTTTCATTTTGACTATATTTTGCTTATAGTTGGTCTTGCTTTTTATACAATTGGACAATGTCTGCATTTTAATTGGTGAATTTAGACCACATATAATTAGTGTGGCTATTGCTGTGGTTGCTTTAAAATTGACCATCTAGATAGTTGTTTTCCATTTTCTCCATCTGTTTAAAAAATGCTTTCTCTTTTGTACCCTGTTGAATTAAATATGTTTTATGATTCCATTTTGGCTTATTATTTATATATTGTATTTTAAATGTTTTAGTGACTGCCAGTAGATTTGCAGTGTACAACTTCATACATCCATAATTAATCAGAGTCCATCTTCAAATAATACTATACCTTACAACAGTATATTCTTAATGCTTCCATTTTCTTTGTGCTGTTTTTGTTATATATTTTGTTTTATACATGATATACACACAATGCATTGCTACTATTTTTACATTAGATAAGCAGCTGTTTTTAGAGCCATAAAAATAAAAAATTAATTTTATCTTTACCTTTATTTATTCCATTTCAGGAACTTGTCATTTCTTTGTGTGGATCCACGTTTCTGTCTAGTATCACACTGCTTTTGCCTGAAAGTTTTCTTTTAATGTTTTTTATAGTACAGACCTGCTGGCAATGAATTCTCTCAGTTTTTGTTTGTCTGAAAAAGTATTTCTTCTTAATTTTTGAAAGATATTTTTGCTGGTCATTTTGCTGTTTTTTGTTTTTTTTTTTTTCCTTTTCTTTTAACACTTTATGTCACTCTGTTGTCTTCCAGCTTGCTTGGCTTCTGACAAGAAGTTTCCTATAATTCTTATCTTTGTTCCTTGTATGTATCCTTTCCCCCAGATCTCTCTAAGATTTTAAAAATTTGTCTTGTGTTTTAAGCACTTTTAATATGATATACCGAATTTCTTTTTGGCTTTGTATCTTGATAGTTATTATTTTCCTTTCTTTTTTGTATGTCTTGTAATTTTTTTAAGGTGAACATCTCAATTAGCACAGAGTAGTCTAAAAATTGTTTTTGTGCCTGAAATGAGCACACCTTTCCTTCTGCTAGGCTTTTAGTTAATTGGGTTGGGGTTTGTTGCTCTCATGGTTCGCCACAATGCCTTGTAGGCTTAAAATTCCTGTGGCATTGCTTTGTGTTTAAAATGGGGGCTAGTTTGTTAAAAGGTTTTTCTTAATGTCTTCTCCATCCTCAGGTTTCAATATTCCCTTTGAGTTGTGCCTCAGAGAGTCTCTCTCCATATTTGTGTAAGTCTTTCAGTGATATTTGATTATTATTTGTCACTTGCTGCTTGTTAGCCTGGTCCTGGGAAGTGGTAGGGAGTAGAGACATGTTCCTTGTCATTCTAATTAGACAGTCTCAGATAGGGCTCGTGTGTCTGGGTCTCAGGACCGTGGTACTCTCAGTGCTTCTGCACCTCCAGAGGAAGTTCTGGTTTAGCATTCCCACCTCACCCGGGAGTCCAGAGCTCTTTTCTACTTTCTTCCTTCAGCTGGAGTAGGTTTCCTTCCATGCCTTAAGGGTGATAGTGTGTGTTGCTCTCCCCTCAAAGGTTTAAAACTTTTGTTCTGTTGGGGATTAGAGCAGTAGGATAAGGGTTAGGTTTCTTATATTTTCTGCAGAAGTTCCTATTTCCTTCCCATATCCCTGTAGCACAGGGGATGCTTTCTTTGGACTCATGCCAGACTTTTCTGTGAGTGCCCGATGAGGTCTATGAAGAAGAAACTGCAAGTGCGTGTGGATTTCCTGTAGATCCACTTCCATCAAAAAGTTCTAAATATTCTTCTTTGCTAGCTCCTAGTCAATCTTTATCAACTTGTTAATAGTTTTAGCTAAGTTCTTCACTGTCCAATACACCAGTATAAGCAGGAGCTCATGGCTCATCATCTCTCCTTGAGGTGTCTGTCTTTCCTCAGGTTTTAGGTTAGTTGCTTGTCCTATCACTGCAACTCCTTCATGGTTTCAAGAGAAGTTTTGTATGTGTTGTTTGTCGGGCCTTGTAAAATGGTATTTTGTAAGTGCAGGAGTGATGCTCTTTCTGGCTTCTTCATCTCAGCAGAAAGAGGAAGTCACATCCAGCACTTGTAAGCCTCACTGCCTTTGCATTGTTCATTCTACCTGAGAGCCCCTCCTCTTGCCTCTACAACCTCCTACTCATCTCCATGACCTCATGTTCTTATCTTCCCAGAAGACAGGGGCATGTTTACACAGAGATTAAATCATTAAATTACTTAGTGGATTCATAAACAAAAATCAGGATTATTGTCAGAAGACCTAGACTTTGAGCCTCACCTTTATCCTCAGCAAATCCTTTGTATTTGAGCCTCCTTTCTCTTGTTTATAAAGTAGGAATGCCAACGTCTGCCCAGCTGCTTTGCCAGGTGAGATAGGGTGTGGCCATACCAGACAGATTTTAAAAGCTCAGTTCCTGTGTATCAACCCAGCAACAGGCCTGTCCTGAAGGAGAACCCATTCTTCCAAGCAACTGAAGAGCTTAGTGGCCCTAGGGTAGCTGGCTTGGTCTTGTGTCAGAGTAAAATCTCTAGGGGGAAAACACCTGCCCTCAGTCAGCAGCCACAGAGTAGGAGAGGTTGAAGCAAAATGCTGGCCTGGCCCCAGAAATGCCATCTTTTCTTGTTTTATTTACAAAGCTTGTTGTCGAATACTAAGGAAAATAAATTGATTTCCATCTTTACTGATGGGTTAAAATTGCCGCAGCACCTCATATTACCAAATAGATATACTGTATAAATTGGAACATAGTTGGTACTTCAGGCAGGTCACAAATCTACTTTGGCAGGAGAATATCACTCACAGTCCATTGGTTATAAAAATTAGTTAATTCAAGACAAACATTACATTCTCCGATTCCTGGCACAAATCCCTCTAAATCCTCCATGCGTTTCTGCTATTGAGCTAAAAGATATATATCCATCAGGTCACTTGATTCTCCGCAGACCTGATTTAGATGGTACTTATGCTAGTGCATCCACCAAGAAGAGATAGATCTCATTTATTAAATCTGCCAGGCGGGAACCTAAATGATGGGATTTAGTAATATTGCGCTAATCTGTTGCTTTTATTTACTGCTCCCTGTCTTACTGATGTAAATCCTCTCATGAAGAAAGTCTTCTAATTCGTTCAGTTTGACTCTCCTCATGCGGAGCAGGGGTGGTTCATTGGCAGCTGCACCCTCATGAGAACTAGCATTCTTGAGTGCTTACGTGCAGTGGACAATGTCAGTGTCCAACCTGATCCCCTCGAATAACTTTGTAATGGTGGTGGTGTGTGTTTGTGTGTGTATTGGAGAGGGAGCAGTGTAATATATTGAACCAGATACTGTCTGATGTTTTATATGTATATTTCACTTAATCTTCACCCCTCCGTGAGAGAGGTACTATTATCATTTCTGAGGAAGCTTGCCCAAGGAACTTGCCCAAAGATCAGGGTGTTAGGAAGGCTGGTGCCAGGGTGTGGCTCCAGAGCCCCTGCTTTTGACCCTTCTGCTGTTGTCTCCTCTGCATTTCGGTGGCTGGAAGGCTAATGGCCACGTAAGGTGGCAGATGGCAAATGGATAGCTCGCCCGGGTACATGTGGTCTTCTCACTCTTCTTTCCATTGTTTCTGAGTCCTGTCTGACCTGCAGAATTTCCTTCCAACTCTCTTTAAAAAATTGAGATGGTTTTTTGTTGCTGCTTATCTGAAGACCCTGTTCAAGTCACATTTTAGATCCTTCAGGATGTGATTGTTACTATTTCAAATACACTGACACAGGTTTTCTTTTATTCCACACAGTTATTACAGCTAAAGTTTTTGCTGTTGGTCAGGACATACCAATACCTCCCCACAAAGAGGGAGATTAAAAGACAACTGAGAGCTGTCAGTCCAAGCTTTTCCTCTGGGTACTGTATTCAGAAAAAATAGCTTGAATTATTTCTTTAGTGAGCTAGAAGAGTGACTTCCTGAACGAGTTAAAGGAGACTGTGCTAGATACAGAAAAGAAGGGGAAAATGGACTTGGTAATGGTAGGAACAGGAAAAGAGGACAACCAAGCACAAAATGAAAGCCAGATTCTAAATTTCCCAGCATGGCTTATATGGTGATCACATGAACTACTCCAGGCCAGTAAGACACAAGGGGAAGTCTGCTTTGGTATCTGAAAATGTCGTTGCTTTCCTGATAAAAGGTACAGACAAGAGAGGCAAGCTTACCTATTGCCTCCTTCCCCTCTTGAACTTGTCTGTGATGCTTAGGGTTTGGCTGTCATCTTGTGACCAGGAGGCGGCAAGCATGAGGAGGAAAATCTAACAATGCTGCTGTTGGTGGAACAGAAACATAGAAGGAATCCAGGTCCTTGACACTGAACCTCTGAAACAAAATCAGCAATAGCCCATCTTAAGCTCTCTTGTCATATGAGAAAAGTGAAACCCTATTTGTTTACCAAAAGAAGTACTGTGATATTTCTTGTATCAGAAAGTTAAGAAATTAGAAAAAAAAAAATCACTTAAGGGTAATCAGAAACTAAAAACTGATTAAAAGGGTTGTGGTGAGCTAGTGGGAGAATCTGAAGAATCCAATCAGTTGTATCGCTAGGTTTCTTTCTTTTCCTTCATCCCTACGTCCCTCAGTCCCCTCCCTCCCACCTTCCCTCCTTCCTTCTCTCCTTCCCTTCCCCTCCCTCCCTCCCTTTCTTTCTTTCTTTCTTCATTTGAATATAGTTAACACAATGCTACACTGGTATTGGGCATACAACATAGTTTCTTTTTTAATTTATTTTTTTTTCCATTTATTTGACAGAGATCACAAGTAGGCAGAGAGTCAGGCAGAGAGAGAGAGGGGGAAGCAGGCTCCCTGCCAAGCAGAGAGCCTGACTCGGGGCTCAATCCCATGACCCTGGGACCATGACCTGAACCTAAGGCAGAGGCTTTAACCCACTGAGCCACCCAGGCAACTTACCTATATCTGACACTGTACTCACAAGTGTGGCTACCATTTGTCACCATACAATGCTATTATAATATCATTTACTATAGTTCCTGTGCTGTGATTTGAATTCCCACGGCTTATTCATTCCGTAACTGGAAGTCTTATGTCCCACTCCCCTTCACACATTCTGCCCTTCCCACCACTGGCAACCATCAGTTTGTTCTCTGTATTTATAGTTTTGATCGAATTGCAAGATTCCATGTTGAACTTGCTCTTGTTTCTGCAACTACACATTGAAAGTCTAAAATAAGTCATTCCTTACTCTTCCAGGGACCAGTAAAAAACTCGGCAAGATGAGCTCTTACAAGCATCATCTCTGAATTTTCTGTAGTGCACAGTGGGATCTCTCCCCTGCTTTGCTGAGAGGCAGATCTTAGCTTAATTTTCAGGAGTTGGCTTGGAAAGCACTACCCAGTGCATAGCTCCCTCATTGTACACTCCAGTCTCCATTAGAATTTGCTGTTACACATCTGTTGCCTCCTACACCACCAACTCCTACAGGACCTATGCCTGATCCATAGCATTAACCCCAGAGGTTAGCATAGTGCTTGGCACATAGGGAGCATGTGTATCAGTTAGTCCCAGTAGAAAGTAGTTGGTGATCTCAGATAGAAATAACTCAAAGTTTCTAAAGTGAGTATTCCCAAAAGTGTGAGCAGACTGCAGGAAACCAGAAGGTATAGTGTAACACTGTGAATTAGCAACAGCGGGGAGCCGTTACTACCCTAAGTATGAAGGCAAGAGGGAGACAGTTGAAACTGGAGACATAGATCTGTGTGAACAGCTACTTTATTCAAGGGCTGCAGCCTGCCGATGGCAAGCCCTTAGAGAGGGAGCAGGGAAATCAGTTCTCTGCTCTTACTCACCTCCCTCCTTTATCTCCTGCACACGCTCCTCAGGGACTGAAGCCGCCTGCATGCGAGGGCACCCTGTTGGGGAAGTCTGTATACAGCTTGGCCTCCTGGGGCTCAGAGAGGGGTGGACAGAGCCGGAGAGGCAATCTGTGGAAGTGAAAGGAAGATTTCCAGCACAGCACTCAGTAAATATGTGCCGAGTGACTGTCCTGTTCATGCAGCGTGTTCCCTGAGGAAGTAAGCCTTGGGCTATGCCTCTTTCTCCTCCTTCCCTCCCCTCCTGTCTCCTTTGCTTACTCCCTTTCTCTCTTTGCCTCTTTTTCATTCACTCTCTCCTTCAGTTTTTGTTACTTGCTCTGTGCTCTATGCCAAGCCACTGCGCTAAACCCCAGGTATCAAGGGCAATAGGACACCATTGTTGGAAATAACACTTTGGGGCAAGGTTTTGATGACATTTTGAGGACTTGTGGTCAGGGAACCCAGAAACGTTCATACTCCGCTGACTGAGTTATATACTTCCCTGCAAAGTTCCTGAAGGAAATATGTGTATGGAGAAGGGATGCAAAACAAGGTGCCATTCTTGGCCGACACCGGGAAGCTGTGCCAGACCACGTTGGGGGCCCTCTCTTGACTCACAGGGAAGCCCTCAGTAGCTTATGCTAGGGCAGACAGAGACCATTGCTTTCCACCCATATCTCCAACCCCAAATCTTGGACCTAATCATCCTGATTAGAGTAAAAGCTGCTTTTGCCTTAATGCTCCCTATCTTCATATTCGGTCTGTTTTCTGCTTAGAGATTTTTCTTTTTTTATCCCTCAGAAGTTTTAGTGCTGCTTCTGGGTTATCTTGCTTCTTCCCATACCAAGATTACCTATAGGAAGAACAGAAGATTTTCTGTATTTACAACGTGATTTTAGGAGAGCTTGCAAGACCTTCTGATCCTGGCTATCAAAACCTTCCTCATCTCTTGGCTGATATCTGAAATTCCACCTTCATTGTTCATTTCTTTGACTTGATTTTGTTGGGAAGGCAGTGCTGACCAGAAAGAAGAGCAGGAGGTATTGAGGGATAAAAAGAAAAGGCTAAGAGCATGGGGAAAGCCTATGCCAAGCCAGTTTTCCTGAGAACTGGCCCTCCTTCTGCTCTGGCTGTTTCTCTTTAGTGATCTTACGTACTTGAGAGATCATCACTGGTGAGCTCCCTTCCTTCTTTCCTATCTTCATTCATTTCTTCCTTCTTTTCTTTTTACAGTCTGGGTTTTTATACCCAGGTATAAATTTGTGTAACAACTGCTACAGTCAGGATATGGACCAGCTCCATCACCCCCAAAACTCCTTTGCGCCATCCCTTTATATTCATACTCTCTGCTCCCAAAACTTGTGGGAACCACTGATCTGTTCTCTGACACTACCATTTTGTGTTGTCAGGAGTGACATATAAATGGAGTCATACAGCATGTGATCTTTCGCAGCTGGATTCTTTAACTCAGCATAATGCCTTTGGATTCATCCAAGATGTTGTGTATCATGCCATCTGCTCTTGATTTCCCATATATTGGATTGGCATCACTGTGCTTGCAACCTAGAGATTGGAACATTGTACGTCTGTTGTTCAGCTCTTACTAGAAGACTATGTTCTCTTCAGGCTCACTGATTTGTAAGGACTAAAGACCCATTCACCCTCACCCAAGAAAATTGGAGTTTATTATAAGAATCCAGGACTCTCCCAGGAATTAAAAAATAAGACTCACATTGTAGACAGATCTGGAAATGGGAAGTGGGTTTGGATCCAAGCCAGCCTTTGGGGAGAGTATATGATCACAGCCCCTCTCTTAGGAGCTGCATGGTCTCTCTGTGTAGAGGTGCTGTGACCTTGTCTTTACCAGCTGGCTTTCCCTGATTGTATATGCTGTCTACTCTCTTCTCCCTCAACCTAAGTTCTTGCCCATCATAGTGTCTCCCACCCCTGCCCTTAGAACATTCCTGATTCCAAATGGGTCTTTCGATTCAAATTCCTGGGGAAAAATCTGATTGGTTCTGGCCTCATGGGTCTCTGGCCATCTGATGAAATGTCTGCCCTGTTCTAACCCCCCTTGTTGAGTGCAGGTGGGATGCAGAAGATTCTTTAGGGGAGGGAGAGTTGGAGGTTGGGGCAGACCATGAATGACCCCTCTAGTATCTTCCATTAAGAAAGTAGTCTTTATGAAAGACTGTTAACAAGTCATTTCATTTTTTTAGATGTTCTCTTTTTCATATTTTGGTCAAACCAGATCATAGGAAGGACATAGTCAGCCATCTTGCTTGGTGACCAGCAGGCTGCTTTCCCTGAACCTTGCTCTGTTACCTTGCAGGCTTTCACTAAGCTATGATACAAGAAATTGTCTTTTGGTGAGGACATTATCCATGCAGTGCTTCTATTATGATGTTTCACATGAGAAATAGATTTTAGTGAAAAATTTCAGGATACACTTTACTTCCTCTAAGGGATTGACACACTTCCTTCCTCCTGAACAAAGAAAGCTGGTAACACATCATATGTCCTTCTCTTTTGGTGCCCAGGAAACTCAGTTCTCAGTAAATTGAGGTTTGGCTATCACAGCTTCCCATCTCCTGATGGTCTCCACCTTTGAGTTCTTGGCCTGGTCTTAATGTATTCCTCTTTTTCTTGATCCTGAATTTTAAACATGCCTTTGTTTCCTGGTAGCCATCTCATAATATTTCAAAGAATGAAGGCTAGTATAAACAAACAAACCAGCAAAACCACCCTAGAGAGAACAGCAGGCTCTGGGGCTTAGTTCCTGGACCCAGGTTCCTATCTTGGCTGTCCCATTAGGTATCTTCCAAAAAGCTAATGAGAATAGTCACAGACTTTTCAAGGTGTGAAAACCTAAGCAATCACAAAACAGCATATATTAGGCATTATATCCAGAGTTCTAAGACCGTACCTGCATAATCTAACTTAATCTTTATGCACCAAAGGAAATCGATATTGAGGCAAGTTACTTAAAACTCACTAACACCAGACACAGAAAGTGGTAACTATGTGAGGTGATGGATATGCTAATTAGTTGGATTGTAGTGAATATTTCATAATGTATACGTATATCAAATCATCAATTTGTACACATCAAATGTATACATTGTACCTTAATAATATATGTATACATTATACTTTAATAAAGCTGGAAAAACAAAAACAAAAACAAAAGCCAAACCAAAACAGAAACTCACTGAGCATCAGTTTCTTCATTTATGACAAGGAGAAATAATACCTTTCCTCTAAGGATAAGAGAAAGTTTAAATGGGATAGAAGATATATAATACCTAACAGATGTGTGATACATAGTATGCACTTAAAAATATTAGCAACCTTTCTTAGCTCACCCAAATGTGCACCCCCAATGTCCTCTCCTGTCATCTCTGGTAAACTTCCTGTCTTACATGTGATAGTGAATGTTGATTTTTTTTTAAAGATTTATTTATTTATTTGACAGACAGAGATCACAAGTAGGCAGAGAGGCAGGCAGAGAGAGAGGAGGAAGCAGGCTCCCCGCTGAGCAGAGAGCCCGATGCGGGACTCGATCCCAGAACCCTGGGACCACGACCCAAGCCGAAGGCAGAGGCCTCAACCCACTGAGCCACCCAGGTTCCCGTGAATGTTGATTTTATCTAATCTAAATGTCTCTGTAGAGCTTCTCTTTTCTTCATGTGCTCACATTATTTGACTATGGCTGGAGCAGGAGTGGTGCTTAACCTCCCCTGTTCAATCACAAGCACAGAATGATAATTCCTGATAAGATATTTCGGATGATAAAGATGAGGTTTTTACCTGTAGAAATTTGTAGCAGTCCCCTTTGGGTCTGGGAATTAATTAAGGAAAGGTTTATTTTCTGAAAAAAATGTAGGGTTGACCCTGATGGACCATTTGACTTTGTTTGGAAGGCTAGGAGTTGGTAAGGGGTTGTCACAGAGCAACTCTGGAGTCATTGCTGCTGACCTGGCCTCCCTGAAGGGGCTCGCCCATGCTTCTCTCACAGGAAGTGCTCCTTGTACTGTGGGCCAGTTGGGAGCCATTAGGCTTGGCTGTGCCTTTGTAATCTTTATTATCATCTGTCATGGGACCCATAAGTATTTAACCAGAGAGACTGCTTCTGAGCTCCAGTGACACAAAACAGGTCAATACCGGGTCAACTATTTTATAAAGCCACAGAGGCTGCTTAACACGGTGGCACTTGACAAGGCATCATTGCCAGACAGATCTGAAATGGACATGTGATCCTCTGCACACAGCTCAGCACGGGGCGCCAATTAGAACCTGGGGCCACCCTCGTCTCACCCCCGCCTGCAGACCCTTGACAGAAACACTGGTGTTGCCATTAAAAGACCAAAAGAGAATATTTGTGTAGAACCCATGAGATCGCACTTAACTTTCACATCCCTTTAACAGACTGTGGCTGCTAGGAATGATGTATTCTCATGATTAATAATTTCCTGGACATTATTCCAAACCAAGCTGTCCTTGAGACCAGATTGATAGGAAGAACAAGGATGTCACATCTCGGGTTTCCACCCAGATGATTTAGAATTAAAGGTCTCTTTCAAATTTTTTCCTGACCTTCACCTCAGACATTGAATGACTAAGAATCTGATAGCACAGGGGGCTTTATTCTCTAGCTACTGACCTTGACTTCAAATTTTGAATTACACAGGAAGCCAGACTTTTTATAGCTGAGCGTCTCCAGGAAAGGGCAATGACTGGAAATCTCCTATGGGAAGCTCCAGGATCATGGAACTCCTGTCCAGGCCCATGGAGCTCCTGTCTCACCTGCTTAAACTTGAACCAGAGGGAGAAACCCCTTCTGGGGGAGAAGGTTTTTGAGCAATAGACTGGAAGCTCTAGGCTTCAATTCCTTCCCCAGACTTCTATATCTTACATAAATTGAGACAATTTCTTTTGGGCAGCCAGTCTTGGGAAAACAGATACAAGTTTGACTTCCCTTCACAAATTCCCCTTCTGAGATACCTTTAGGTGAGGATTTGGGACACATTTTTATTAATCACCTCCCTACAAGGAAAGGGTAGAAGAGCCAAAGATAGAGTTATTTGGAGCCCCACCCCTCCCAGACAATGACACTATTGTCCAGAATCTCCAGGGCCTTCAGTATCATCCCAACTAGACTGTTTTCATCCTTTGTGTTTCTCCCTCTCGGGAAACCAGATGTCATGAGCTCAGCAGAGCCTGCAATTCCATCTGACACCCTGATGCCTTCCTTTCCTTTGGAACTTCCCCAAGGAGGGTGGATGCTGGGCATGAGAAAGGGACAGAGGGGAGGAGAACTCCTAGTCCATCAGAAAAGATGCCAAAGGGGAAAGAGAATGTCAAACCAGAGCCAAAATGAGCCCCTAAAAACAGCAGGTGTATACATATTTGGGGAATATAGTAAAGCTTTATTATGTACCATGTGAGCCTATAATTTAAATCTAAGTTTTGATTATTTTTGACTGTGTCACATAGTAAGAAATACATTTTATGTTATGACTCAGTCTACAAAACCCATTTTACAAACAACATTTGCCATCACTTCAATGTGATGCCATTTTTAATCTGTCCTATCCAACTCTGTTTTTTTCTATCAAACCCTACTTTATCTATTCAAACCTTTTCCATTCCAGTTCATTAAAAGAGAGAGAGAGGGAGAATGGTGGCTACCCACTAGATTAATTTCATGATCCATTAATAAATCATAACTGGCAATTTAAAAAAAATAGTGGTTTGTTAAAATTCATGGATATACAGACTTCTGTGTTCAGACTTTCAGAACCATAGATCATCAATTTCCAGTGTATCTTCATTTTCCACGTGAAGATACTGAGCCCTAACGAAGTTGTAATTCAGCCTTGATTATATAGCTGGCTGATAGGAGAACCTGTATGTTTCGCAAATTCACATGCTGATGCAAGAGGGAGCATGTTGTAGGACAAAGGGCCTTGGGTTGGAATTTGTAGATGAGTTTTGTTTAGAACTCTGTAACCTGTAGCAAATCACTTAAACAAACTGACCACAGTTGTGCTGCTGTGGACCAATTAGGTAAAACGCCAGAGAGACTTTACAAATGGTGACGTCCAAAGGTAGAGAATAACTGTTTTCCCTTGAGTTTTTGCACCTGCAAGGGCAGGTGTTTCTAAATTTCTACTCCCCTGGCTTTGAGATTGAAAGAAAAAAGACTGTGTGGTAATTGGCCTCTCTCTCTTCATCATCTACAGACTCCCAAGCCCCCTACGTTACCTTCTCTTTTTTTATGATTTTTTTTTTCTTCTTGGTTTTATCTTATCATTTCCTGACATTTCACACCTAAGATCTGTGTTAGTGTGTCTTGGCTTCTGGGTCTTCTTAAATAATTCAAAGTCAATGCATGGTTAGAAATCAACAGTCCGCATACGGGTGATAAATGTACTCAAAAGGTCTGTGCAGGCCTATAGCAACCACGGACTGGTATCTCTCTTAGTGTGAGAAATGGCAAGGGGCAGACCAGGCATCTGGAAATTCATCCAAGTAGTTCCATCTGTGTCTTAAGAGAATGAGGACCTTCCATAAACAGAATCATTAGGAATGAGTAAGACATGTGGATCCTGTCATCAGTTGGTTTCTAGGAAGAAGCATGTTGCCCCTGGGGCTTACAGATACCTGAGATTATCTCTGATGTGAAGGTAACCAAATGGGATTGGTCTCACACCAAGAGAAGTCTCTCTTCCCTGTGGTGGCTTCAGACAGCATCTGGAGGGTGGAGTCTTGTTCACAGATGGCTTAGTCCAGAAAGAGGTTCAGTTGGCATCAGTCCCTGTGAGGCTCTTAGTTTGCATGTTCAGGTTCCACAGGGACATACAAGTATCTCAGGAGACCCAAGAAGGAGGGCGTGTGTTGTAGTGTGTTGTGGAATCCCCCAGCAGCTCCTCACACTTGGATTACCCTGGTTTAGTGCTCTCAGAAGCAGAGTTGAGCTTGGTCTGGGCTCATGATCACCCTGGCGCCATTTCTTTGCTCCACATTGGAGGAAGTTCAAAGGACTAGAGTTCACTTCTCTAAGGACCTTAGTATGTCTTAGAACCAAAGGAAAAGTTTGCCTGGAAAACATTTAAATAAATCCATCTGCTTATCCTTCCTGTTCCATATTTGAAAGATAAGGCAAGGATAAGTCTCATTTTGTTTTTTCTCATATCAACATAAATTCTACTCAAATATCTGGTTCAGTTTCTTTAGTAATTTATGCATTCTCAGCTCAGTGATTTTCTGCAGAACCAGCCTTTTATGAGAAGCTAGAATTTTCCCGGGGAGAAAATTGCCTTCTCTGTCACTGTAGTCTATATTTGGTGCATAACCACCTGTGTGACATGACCTGAGTTTTCACATCTAAAATGACGAAGCTGTACCTAGAGAGGACATCTTTTTGTGGTGGTTAAGAGCACAGATTTCAAGAGCCAGGCTGCTTGAGTTTTGATCTCTACTTTACCACTTACTAGGGGTACGGCCATGGGAAAATTACTTAACCTGTGTTTCGATTTTTTTTATCTATGAATTGGTGATGGTAATAATAGTATCTGTATCATGAAAATGGTGTAAGTTAATGCAGCGCCCAGTTATAGGAACTACTAGCTGAGATGTAGTGGTTTTCTCACTTAGATGATGTCTAAGGTCCCCTATACTTTTAAAAGAGAGTGTTATGATTATAATAATGCCATTTTACATGGGAATAACTATTGTTTTTAAGATTTGTTCCCCTATATTATCCTCTGGAGGAGGTTGAGGCTGAAAAGTTAGGGGCCTGTTTAAGGACATACTTTATAAGGGGAGCAGCTGAGTTTAGAGCTGAGTCTTCTGACTTCGTTTCTGGTACTTTCCTTACATGATAATGTCATTCAGCTAGGTATTGCTATTTCTCTCTTAAATGTCCCTCCTCTTGGTACTTCTCATTATATTAAGACGGTGCCACCATTCTCAAAAGTACAGGGTGCCACCAGGGACCCAAAGCATCCATGACTTTCTCTGCCCCTTTATATTTTAATTAAGATAACACTAGTTGCTATAACAGATAAAATAAAAACTCAGTGGCTTAACACACTAGCAATTTACATCTCACTCATGCCAAGTACAGTATCAGTGTTTTCAGTTCGCAGTTGATAGGTGACCTTCCATGTGCTTATTCAAGAACACAGGCTTCTTTCAAAACCCTCCTCCAGGACCTTGAAATACTCTCTTTCTGGGTGGTAGATGAGGCCAAAGGTCATGAAAGTTTTTCTCTCACTTTGAACCCTAAGTAACAGGCACCACTTCCTTTTATGTTTGAATGGCGAAAGCTACTTGTATGGCCCCACGTAGATGAAAAGCGGGATAGGGAAAAGTAGTCCCTGGCTGGGCAGTCCCTTCCTGACAAAACCCGAGGGAAGCATGAATTTTTGGTCATCAGCTAACCATCTTGGTCACAGGTATTCACCCCGCTTTTAGTCACCTGCCAGCCATGCCTGTTCTCTCTCCAAATATTCTCTCATAATGGTACTCCGCTTCCATTTCCATTGTCATCGCCCTAGGTCAGGCCCTCCTAATCTCATCCTAATTCTGTCCTCCTTAAGTGATTTCCTTGCTTCCATTCTCCACATTCCCCGTGTCTCTCACATGCCACAGCCAGATTAATCATTGTGATCTACTATTTCAGAATGTCATTTTCACTGGCTCCGTTCAGCAACAACTCAGTGGTGATGGGACTCCTTACTCACAAAGCAATAGGTGCTGAAGGGACCCAGAAATGAGCAATAGCTTCTACCTGCATTTAAGCTGCTTATAGTGAGCTATAGAGCAGGACAGGGAGTAAGTGCCGGGATAGAAGTATCAGGAAATTGCTATATGTGTATAGAGGAGGGAAATATTAATTTCTCAGAAAGGAAAAACAATTCTAGTTAAGAATTACTAAGAAAAGTGAAGAACAAGCCTTGGGAGGAGGTAATGAGAGTACATGTAGTTTCTGAATCAGCTATGAATTTTTAAAAAAGAATTTAGGAAGGCCTGTATTTTATAGTCTAGTGAGTTTGCTATCTGTATCTAGGAAAATTATAAAACTTATTAGTAAGTAGATGGGATGAACCTGGGTTTGCTATGAACAACTCATCTCAGATTGGTCTTGTTTTATCTCTCTTAATAGGGTCATTAGAGTTAAAGATAAGTGGTAGATAGAGGTTCAGTTTATCTGGATTTCAGCTCGAATATTGATCAGTTCAAACAAAGATTGTATGGAGAATTTGGAAGAACAGTGTGGCCTGGATGATGGTATAGCTTGGCATATTAAGTTGTTAAATGAATTAATTTAAACTTGGAAGGAGGGTTTTAAAGGTGTTCCAAGAACCTGTTATTGCTCTCATCCCCCCCTTTATTTTAAATCAATGATTTTGGTAGAAGACTTGATGCTCAGATTTGTGGTTGATATGAATCTGAGAGCTAAGCTAATATCTTTAAAGCAGTGAATTCTTTTTAAAATTCTCTGGGTACTTTTCTAAACTTGAGTTTGGAATGAAAAAAGACAAATGAGATATTGTCCTATGTATGATAAATTTCCTCTGTATATGTTTATCCCTTTCGGAAAGGACAGAAGCCAAGAATTTCTAATTATATTTTGGCTCAGAACTGATCATGTATTTAAAAGTTAACTTTGTACCAGTCAGCACCACTCAGCCAGAAGAATGTTCTTGCCTATTACATTTAAAAAAGAAGTGGTCAAGTAGAAGTTAGATTCCGAATCCTCTGCCTGAGTGTTAGGATGCAATAAGTTAATGAATTATACTGTCCTGCCTACTCCCCCAATCTCTACCCTGCTCCTACTTCTGAAGTAATAGCCTTGGGAAAAAGGATCCATGAGAAGTTGGCTGTGCTCTGATGAACAGAAGTTTGGAAATTCAGTATAAATGTTTGAACCCTGAGCACTCACTGGAGGTGCTGTGGTTGGTAGCATCAGGAGATGTCTGAAGGCCCAAATCCACTTCCCTGGGTACCGCAGAGTGAAAATCCAGGGACCCGATAAGCTGAACCATGGTTTAGATGGAATGATTGAAGTCATAACACCATAGCCCACTCCATACCAAGGAGAAGGGCACTGGAGCATCTTCTACTCTTGGGCCAGAGGTGAAGGAATATCGGGTGGGTCCATGCTCCTAATAAGTGGACTTATTTGCTTTTATAAATACCCAGTGCGAAAGAGTCCTTAAGGCAGCTGAGTCATGCAAAGGGCTGTCTTCTCAGTATATCTGAAAATGTTGAAATAGAAGCTACATGGCCCCTTACTAGTAATGCCATAGAGGGTATTCCTAAGCAGGACCGGAAGCAGAGAGGCTTTAGGGTGGAGAAGCCTTGGAACATCCCCTTAAGTACCCAAAATATCCAAAATCCCAAGTTGCCGTTTATAGCCTACACTGTCTGATAAGGAGCTAACTTCAGCACCAGAAATATTTGGGTTTTAGTCCAGCTCTGTCACTTTATTTTGAAACACTGAATAAGTTAGTTTACCTTCTGTACCTCAGCTTTCTTACCTGTAAAGTGCGGGATATAACATAAGTATATCAATGGTTAACTCCTCAGGAGACAACTAAAATAATCTGTTGATCAAGCAAAGCTCAGTTTGCTAGACGTCCTTCACAATTTGGCAAAGACTATAGTGTCTCCAGAGTACGTCAGGAGATGGACTTACAGGGTTTTAGAGCAGAGACTGCATGACGTTAAGTTGGGTCTTGAAGAGCAGGAGAGGTTGGAATTGTACACTTTAAACCAACAGCTTTAGATGAGTGGGCACTGAGGCAGAGGTCTGGAAGTGAGCTATTTTAGGTATTTCACAGACTTATCTGCCGGGGGTAAGTATTTCAGGAACAAGTAGCTGAACTATTTTTGCCTGGTCCTGAGATTGTTTCCAGGAATAGGAAAGTTTTAGTTAATATTTATCTCATAAGGTTGTTAGAAGGATTACATAAAATAATGGACAAAAATATACTTTATAAAGTACAAAAGTATGGAAAGTTCAGCAGCTGCTCAGCAAATGTCAAATATTAATGATTGTTGTCCATTCCTTGACACTCCCTATGTTACTGTGGCCAAAGGAAACCCCACCTTTGTATGTCAATATCCTTATAAATATCATCCTCTCATCCTGGAATCTCCTCTCTCAATTTATGCTGTTTTAGAGAAATACAAAATTTCAAAACTGCTCGATGTCCTTTCCTCCAGCCTGCCTTTCCCAGACCTCTCCTAGTAGGAAGAAATTTTGTCTTCTGAACTGCATGTCTTCGTTTGGAGCTCTCCTTTGTGATACTCATTGCATTCTACTTTCTACCTATAATAGTTATGTGCATCTAGGTAGTATCTCTCTTGTTAGACCCTAAAATCATGCTTTTGCCCCTATAGAGTGCCCCCTCCCGCCCCAAGGCCCAGAGCGCTCAGCCTTGTCCATGGAGTGGTTCTCTAGATGCTTGCTGATTTAATAAACATAATTTATTATAGATCAAACCTAAAATTGAAAGTCCTAGATAACAACTGCAGCTCAAGGCAAAGCCTGGATCTTTTTGCATACTTTGCACACCGTAGGTGAATCCGTTGCCTTGAGCTATCTGCAAATATGACTGGATGGTACCAGAGAGATAATATGGAAGAGGCATGTGTGCAGAAATAGCAAATAGGCCGTCATGCAGAAAATGGTGGTAAGGGAATCCAAAGAGCTAGTAGTTAAGGTCAGAGATATGGACAAAAAAGGCCATTTCAAACATGAAACGTTGGCTATTATTCATTGCTAACAATCCAACAAGGAAAGACCAACTAGCAAATTCATTAAATGATCCTGCTTCCCCTTAGGTCATGGTTATTGCTTGTTAAGTTATCACATTGACCAACATCTCCCCTCTTGGGATCCATTTGGCAGGTTCCACAACATTTTTGAAGTTAACCTTGGAACTAGAGGCCTAATGTTTAAGTTAAAAATTGATGATGTTAATTGAATATTCATCAAAGCTCCCATACATAACTTATTAAACATTTTAATGAAAAAACATGTCACATTATTTTATAATAATAGCTACCATTTTATAAATGTGGTGCTTTATTATACATTAACTCACAGAATCCTCACATAACCCTATGAGACATTTTTTACCCCATTTCCCTTGGAGAGGAACCAGGGTTCAGAGGGGTTAAGTTACTCGCCCAGCATCTCTTAGTCACCAAGTGGTGGAGCCCAAATTCAAATTTCAGGGTGGTTTCACTCCAAAGTCATATTTTTAAACATAGAAGTAATTGAACCTACATGGATTGATATATATTAGACAAATCTGTCATCTAAAAGCAAGATTGTTTTACTACCTGAAAGTGATTTTTTGGGATGGGAGAGGCATTGTGGAAGAGACAGTGTATGAATATTGTATGTGAACATATATGAGTTTTTCTAAAAATCTTATATAGGTTTAATTATTTATACATATATGCATATGTACATAAACTCATTATTAATAATGAATAAAAATACTATTTCTATCCAATTTGCTTAATGGTCCTTAGTTATATCAGTTTTATACACTCTCACATACATGTTAGGGTTGCAAGATATATATTTATTAATAAGTACTAGGGGAATGGACAGAATCAAAGATGCAAAGTTTACTTCTCTATTTACTTACATAAACTAACAAGTATAAAATGAACACAGGACTCTTAGTGCCTTGAGTGAGCTCTGGAGATTATATGTAATTTTTTAATAGTTGTTTTATTTTCCTACCAAAAGCCCATAGGTTCATCTAGAAGCTAACGAAAGTGGTCAAGGGTGGCAAAGACTAACAATTGACTTTGCATTTAAAACAGGATAACAGGGGCACCTGGGTGGCTCAGTGGGTTAAACCTCTGCCTTCGGCTCAGGTCATGATCTTAGGGTCCTGGGACCGAGCCCTACATCGGGCTCTCTGCTCTGCAGGGAGCCTGCCTCCCTTCCTCTCTCTCTGCCTGCCTCTCTGCCTACCTGTGATCTCTGTCTGTCAAATAGATAAATAAAATCTTTAAAACAGGATAACGTGTATCTTTTCAAGTAGTTCTCCTGTCCTCAGAATCATAAAATAGAGTCTCTTTCCTTAGTCAGTTGTGGCTGCCCTTTTTCACAAAATGACTGGGACTCTTACTAAAGTGACGTCATTTTGACTGAGGCTATTTCTGGTGTTTCTTGTACTTCTCCCTTTTTCCTCCATCTAGCAGGCTGGGGGAGAAAGCGTTTGCTGCTGCCACTCGGGATGCGTGGCTCCCAGCGTGTCCTGCTGGAGGGCCAAGGGTCACTCAGCAGAAGGGCACGTTCCTGGGGCAGCATGTCTGTGCCTTCCCGACCTGAGAGTCTGCGCAGGTTGCCCATGGTTTCTACTCCTGCTGAGTAATTCTCTTGCTACTGCCCTGCTTTCTCAGTTCATTTAACTTAAAAAATTTTAGAGCAGATCTTCAAGATCGCCTGGTTCCCTGTTTGATTTTATTGACTTGTAACTGAAGGCCAGGTAAGCCTAGTGTTCCCCCAATGTAGGGACCAGCAGCATCTGTCTCCCCCGGGGACTTCAGGGAAATACACATTCTCAGGTCTCACACCACACCTCAGGACTCTAAAATGCTGGGGGTGGGGCCCAGCAATCTGCATTTTAACCAGCCTGCCAGATGATACTGAATCAGGCTCTAGTTTTCAAAGCACTGGCTTGAGGGGCACCTGGGTGGCATAGTTGGTTAAGCCCTGGACTCTAGGTTTCCACTCGTGTCCTGGTCTCAGGGTCCTGGAATGGAGCCCTGTGTCTGGCTTCACATGCAGCCAGACCTTCTCTCTCTCCTCTCCTTCTGCCCCCCTTCCCCGTCCCCCCTCCCACCATGCACACAGAAGCATGCGTATTCTCTCTTTCAAATAAAAAATAAATTCTTAAAAACGGAACAGAACACTGGCTTGAGCTATTTGTGCAAGGTCACACAGCTGCCAGCAGGACACAAAGCCGGGTTTCCTGACACCCACTGGAGAGCTCCATGGCTTTGCTGCTGCCCCTCCCTGAGCTTCCCTCACTGCGTGGTCCCCTCACTCCACCCCTTGGCTTTCTTTTGGAAACTGGCGTTTGTTCATTTAGTTTTAATGAGGTCTGATCTAGCTGCCTTTCCCCTCTCTCAGCTTGCTGAAAGATCTAAGTTCAGGAGCTATTACCTAATTATATTAATTTCATGTCTGGGGATTTTAACAATTTCTTCAAATTGAAGTTTTAATATTACCACAAATCCTTGCCCTGAGCCGAGGTATCGTTAGTTCCCCTTGTTCCTAGATTTTTCTTTGCTTTTCAAGCAAAGTTCAGCTGCTGAGCCGGGTGTTTTCTTTCAGTCTTCTGAGTAGACAAGAAAGGCTCCTGCTCTTTCATGAGCAATATTCTTTTTCTAGTGACCATTTTGATCCTATCCTGACAAAACTGCATGCCAGGATTACCCCTTTCAACTCCATCCTCAAAGCACCAGCTTCAGTGCCACTCCTCGACCTCCCATGTTGAAAGAATGAGGCTCTCCCTCTGCCCCATGGACCGTGGGCAGGACAGACACCTCGTCTGAGCCCCCCCCCCCCGCCCCAGTTCTTCAGGGATGGCCTCCATGTGGCAGAGCTTCCAAGGGGCTCCACTTCCTTTCATTTCCCTTTTCTCGGCCTGCATTTCCTCTGGGCTTCCGTCCTCAGGCTGGGAGCCTGTTGTGGTCACAAGGCCGTGGCAGGAAGCTGTGTGCTTTATGGCTTTTGTCTTCCATGAGAGAAGTTTGTAGGGAAGCCGAAAGGCACTTTTGAGCTCCACCAGGCTTCTGCTTGGTACAGGGCTTCCTAACCTGGGCCTTGAGAGAAAACTCTAAGGCCATGGAATATTTTCTTTTTTCACCTGTGTCTTCCTCTTGTCCCAAGGGAACTCTCTTTCAATTTGGACCTTCTCCATTTGGCTAACCTAGGCCATATCCAAACTGGAGAGCTCTTAGGTGGCTGGTGGACCTTCCAGGGCAGAACTCTGGAAGAAATTATACTCCCAGAGGCCCTGAACAGACGCCCTGAGTGGGCCCAGAGGGCCTGGACTTGACCTGGCTGCCCAAGACCCCTCAGGGTGAGGCTGGCTCTGGGGACTGACCAGCACCCAAAAAGCCACAAGGAGAGAGAGGGAAATATTTCAGGAAATTTCTGCTAGTTATTTGGATCCATGACATTTGTCTACTTGAGGTCAGATTTTCAATACTGAGAACTATAAATACTAATATTTGTTCAGTGCCTCTGGGCTTGGGTTTAAATAAGTAAACCCTTGCATGATTCTGTTTGCATTAGAAGCTGTTATGGAGTCCCTGTTGACATGTAGAGAATGACAAGGATAATAGTACTCTTAGGGAGTCCATGCCATGGCTTTCTGTCACAGGAACATTATAGACACCCACCTGGCACAGTGGATCCTATTAGCCTCATTGTCCCAGTGAGGAGACAGAGACTGAGATTAAGCAATTTGCTTAGGGGAAAACATTAACCAAGGAAGGAAATTTAGCGACAGTTTTCTTTTTTCTGTGGAGTTTTGGTATGGAGGTTAGGGCACAACGACTCTGAAGTTCAAATCCTAGCTCTGCCACTTTGTACTGTAAGAGGAGGCTATACTTTTAAGCTCCTTCTACCTCAGTTTCCCCATCTGTAAAGTGGACATAATAACGGCATCTACTTTAAAAGGTTGATGTAAAGATTTAAGAATTAGGATACATTAAATATTTTAAAAACACCTGGCATAAAGTAATCACCAAATGTATGTTGGCAAAGAGAATGGAAGGCGGAAAAAAAGCACTTTCATACACTTTGCCAAATGAACTAATCCTTTAAAGTAGGCTTTTCTACATGTCTAATACTTACTTTCTGGCTCTTTTCAGTGCTAGGTAATAAAACAATTCAGTGCTGTGTAGGAGAGTCCAGGAGGGGATATGTAATTTTTACTTAGAACAAACAACCTATTCATCACTCCCGTCGCCCCCTCCCCTGCTCTCCCGCCCCTCCCAGAGTGCTCTCTGGGCTCGCAGCACCTTTGTAACTCTGGTGGCTGCAAATCACACAGCAGCCTGTGCTGAATCCCATTTGCAGTACAAAGAGACTGCCAGGAAGGAATGGGCTTAATTAGTAAGAGATGTTCAAGGTAAAGGCTTTACAAAAGCGCTAACTGTGCTATGTTAAAGGGAAGAAATATGATGAAAGCCGCCATTAGGAGAGCCAGGATGAAGCATACATTTCCTTAGCCTTTGCCTGCCAGAGCACATCTGCTTAGATGTCCCCGCTGCAGTTGCAGGCTAGTTCAAAGCTTAGGCTTCTGACTAGAAATCATGGAACAGCGTAAGAGCCATGGAGCTTATGCCGTCAGATCTGTAACAACTTTGGCCAATTAACATGCCAACTTGGGGAAAATGTAAGTGAAGAACACAGGGACCCATCCCCCAGAGTGAGATGTGAGAAGCAGACATGGAAGTAGCCTTTCCCAAATAGGAGGAGAAATTTCTGAGCCTGAGCCTGGAGATGAGCACTATGGGGGGCAAACATTGAGCAATGACTTTGGATGATGGGCTGGAAACAACTAAACTGAGGTGGCAACAGCTCTGCAGAGCTGGGACTTGACCAGGTTCCTGGGTAAGAGGGAAGGTTAGCATAAGCAATAGACTCAGAAATCTTAAAAAAAATTTTTTTTGGAAGTATTGTATCAGTGTACACCTGTGAACATGACAGTTGTACTCCAGTTATGTAAGAGACCTCTAGTCTTAAGACATATACACCAAAGTATTTAGGGACAAAGAACCACATGTTATGCAAGTTCAATGCAAGCGGGGGTAAAATGTTAACAACAGGCAAATCTGGGTAAAAGGTATTTGGATGTTCCTTGTAGATGTTCGAGTTGGTTGCTGTCTCAGCATAGCCCATATTTTCTTGACCAGAACAGATGGAACTGGGACTGTGTTGCAGGGCTAGCAAGTTAACTGAGAGGATGAGGAAGGAGTTCCTAGAGGAAGATTGTTTAAAAAATAAGGAGGAGTTAACCAAGTGAAGAGATAGGAGTATTCCAAGCAGAGGAACTACGTACGAAAGCCAGTAGTGAGAGAGAGTACGGTACATTCACAGAACAGAAAGAATTCAGCATGGCTGGGACATAGAGGTTCAGCAGGGAAGAGATGAGAAATGAAGCTGGAAATGTAGGCAGGGCCAGGTTCTGAAGGGACACATAAGCCATGTTAAGTTGTTTAAATTTTATGCTGAGGACAATGGAAAATCATGAAGGGTTTTAAGCAAGAGAGTCCCATGGTAATGGTGACATTTTAAAGTGGATTGGAAGGGAAGAACACTATTTCAGGAAAGGTCAGTGGGATAGTGGCCAGAGGGATAGAGAGGTGTGGGGGAGTTGAAATTTGAGAGCTGGTTAGGAGATGAAGTCTGTGGTCCTGGGTGGTTGATAGGTGAGAAATGGGAGGTATGAGTAACTCCCTAATTCTGGCTGGGGGAATCTGGTCATCCTCGAACTAAGAAACTCAGGAGGAGGGTCAGGTTTATCAAGGGAAAATAAAGATTTCAGTTTGGACATTTCAATCGGGACATCCAGTGGAGCAATGGTCAGGAGGTGGTTGGATGTGTAGGCAGGGAGCTCATGAAAGAGGTCAAGGCTACAGGCAGAAACATGGGAGTGCTGAGGTCACCAGGAAGAGGGTAGAGTGGAGAAGAGACCCTAAGGCAGAACCCAGAGGGCAGTGGGAGTAGGACTTGAAAATGAGATAGGCTTCTTGCCACCCTTGTGTCTCAGTTTCTGCCCTAGCTTACTGGGGTAGTAAAACTCCGCTAATTGATACTTAGATGAGGAATTAGATTAGATTTGGAAGCATCAGAACAGCATGTTTTTACATTTACAAGGTATTTTTGCATGTTTAATGATTAAAGGATTTTCTACAGTTAGTGAGTGATCTGTTGACACCTCATTTTATAGATGGGGTCATGGAGCTCTAAATACTCTGCTTTCTGTGTCTCAGGGATTTGGCTGGCAATCTAGGGATGGGGTGCCAAGCTTTTGGCATTTAGACTTAGTAATTCCAAATTAATTATTCACAGGTCAAGACATGTTACATATGCCTTTTTATATTCCTTTTTGGGTTTTAACCCTCAATTTTTCTGGTTCCATTAGCCACTGCTGTCTTTTTCACTGATGTGTTTTTTGGAAGGCTATGTGGAAACACAAATTTATAGTCATTCAATTGATCACCATCATTTAATCCCTGATTCCTCCTCATGCTTCATGACCAGGTTCAGATGTGCTCCTGGAAGCATTGCTCACTCTTCCTTCCTGAGCTGCACCAAGTGCCCACGGGCAAACTTCCAACATTCTGCTGACAAGGTCTGTTTCTTGTGGTCCTCTCCCACTAGCCTTTAAGTACCTTGAGCATCGGGATTGGGTCTGGCATGTTCAGCTCTGGATCTCCAGCACTATGAGTAGAGATCAGAGAAGATGCTCATACTTAGGATTTGCTCCATTAAATAGAAGTGATTGAAAACAACACTCCTTATTGAAGAGACTGAAGGCTCAGATTGTTAGAACATTTATGAATTTATGTGTGTAATTATATTTGCACTTGTATATATTGGGGCTTCATGTTAAAAATTTTTATTTGAATGTAGATAGAGATGGTGGGTTTGATTCCTTTGTGGTCCTGTCACTGGCAATTTCAAGGCAGCAGAACAATCCAGGAATCCCACTCTTGGGTATATATCCAAAGGAAATGAAATCACTATCTTGGAGAGATACTTGTGGCCCCCACGTTTATTGCAGCATTACTTATAATAGTCAAGACATGAAACAGACTAAGTATCCATTGATGGATGGGTGAGTAAAGAAAATTTCATACACACACACACACACACGTATATATACACACCTATATATATTGAATGGACATAATATATATTTCATATGTGTACCTATTTTATATGTGTGTATGTATTTTCAATAGAATATTATTCAGCCACTGAAGAGAAGAAAGTCCTGCCATTCGTAACAACAGAATGAACCTTGAGGACATTATGCTAAGTGAAATGAGTCAGACAGAGAAAGACAAATACCGTTTGATTTCACTTATATGTAGAATCTAAAAAGAACCAAACTTGTAGACACAGAGAGTAGACTGGTAGTTTCCAGATTGTGCTGCGGGGTGGGGGTGGAGGAAATGGGTAAATGTAGTCAAAGGATACAAGCTTCCAGTTATAAGATGAATTGGGTCTAGGCATCTAATGGAAAGCATGGTGATCATGGTTAACAATACAGTTTTGTGTACTTGAAATTTGCTAAGGTCTTAATTCTCACCACCCCCCCCCAAAAAAAGAGAAGAAAGTGAGGTGGTAGATGTGTTAACTAACCTTATTGTGGTAATCATTTCACAATATATGTGTGTATCAAATCATCACCTTATATACCTTAAACTTACACAATATTATACATCCATTGTATCTCAATAAAGCAGGCTTAGCCCCTAATTCCTGATGAGCTTCCTTCCATGCAGTTGTCAACTTTCAGAGTGGGCCATTGAGCCCCAACCCCTCACCTCCATGGGTTTCTTCCTTCTACATCCTCTCTACCCTGTTCAGTATCTGGCTTTTGGCATAAAGTAATTTGGCCTTGCCAGCAATTTATTGGTCTTATCCTATAGGACACAGGTGGTCAGTCATCTTTTATAAAACTAGCACATAGCAGACACCTAATTAATGATGATGATGGTAATAATATAGTGGGGATTGAACTAGACACCTTCTGTTAGTATTGTATCCTGAAGGGACAGCTGTCTTCCTTTGTTTGGATCAATGTCTTTGTTCTACTCCTTGAAAGACGATTCTGTGTGTCATGGAGGTGACTATCCAGGTAAACCAGCAGACCTGAGCCCAGAAAGGTTAAGTAATTGGCTCAAGATCAGATCCTTAGTAAAGTGACAGAGATATGATTCAAACCCAGGTCTGAGGGACTGAAATGCCTGCTCTGAGCCTCAGTCCCACCCCCAGGATGCTGCAATTCTGAATGGCTGGCTTGATCACATAGTCAGAAAGGCCTGGAGAGATGCCTGTAGGCCTTTCTTCTTACCTGAAATCAGAAAAACTAGAAGCTGGTGCCCCGTGTGAATACCTTGTGATCACTGAGGAGTTAAAGGCAGATTTAAGGATTTGCCTGGAGCAGGCAGAACCTTTGGTAATTACTTCACAGCTGTTCTCAAGAAGTGAGCCTGGGCATTCCTCTCTTCCGTCTTCTTTCAGAATGTTCTTTCTGGCTCAGAAATATTTAGTGTGGCTTTATTCGAACTGTTGAAGTTACAGCATCTGGTATTTTGTGTGCATTTACTCTGAAATTAAAAAAAAAGAAGAAGAAGAAGAAGAAGAAGAAGAAGAAGAAGAAGAAGAAAGGGTCTTATTGTTCTCCCTGCAGTAAAATCTCTGTCTCGTTTTATGCCCACCCTCCCCACCCCCTTTTTAATTTTAAAGCATTTCCTTGGCACATTCTCCTCTCTTCAGGCTGTATCTGCCTTGATGAAATTCAAGTTTCAAGAGTGTCTGCTCTGGTTCCAGCAGGATTTTGAGGACTTTTAAATTTGCCAGCCAGTTCCTCTAAGCAATGGGCTACCCTTTCAATAATTAAAGGAAAAACCCCAAAGCGACTAACAACCTGCCCTTCCTCTTCTTTTTTCACACTTGTTCCAGCATTTTTTGGTTAATACCGCTGCTGATAAATTAGAAAACAAAATCTCTGTGGGTGACCAGGCAAAATTTATTAATCATATAACCCTAGCAGACGGCATAGCCCTAATACAAATATTTGTGCTTCTGTCACTGGCACTCATCTGATCACTGCCAAACAGTGACAGATTTTAAAGACAATCACATTAAGTATTAATCAAGCTTGAAAGAGGCAGTCATGCAGAGGCATACTAATGAGGAGGCATTTCCCGCCTGCTTTCTGCACTAAAAGCATCCTATGCCAGGGTATTATTGAAAATGTTCTCCTCCTTCATAAAACATCACTTTCAGCATGCCTGAAAAACCTAAAATGGCCATTGGCTGATGGGTGGCCTCAAATGACCCAGCTCCTCCTGGATTATACCCTGGGCTCCAGGCCTCCCTGACCATGCTCACCTTCCTTATTCTAGTTTCTCTCTTGATGCTGGGGTACCAGCAGGTGCTAGAGGTTTGCTATGAGGATTAGAGAACTCTGGGAGGTTAGAAAAATGAACCAGTCCACAAAGAAGGCTGGGCCTGGAAAGAAGGGAAAGAAAATTGCAGGAGAGGGGACCTGAAAATGGCGAAAGCATGGGGTTGGTCAAATTTGCCTGGCTGGGGTTGGAGCATAGCAAGAGATAATATTTGCTATGTCACGTGGGCTGGCAAAGACAAGAAATTAAGAAAGAAATTTAAATTGCTTTGATGAAGACTTCCCTTTGCCTGGGGAGGTTCCTCAAAGATGGAAAGTATCCTGGAGGTCAGGGTAGCTAGTCTGTACACTCTGGGAAGTTTGTCCCCAACAGAAGGGAATCAGGTGGGTTTAGATGAACAATCCAGGAAGAGTCCAGTGGTGCTTGGAGGATACAGAGAGGAAGAATTAGGGGTCTGGTCCCACCACAGAGCCTCCTCGAATTGCTCAGTCCTTACCCACAGCAGAGGGACCCCAGAGGCTCTAAAGCTGTTCATAGTTCCTAGGTATTAATATCGAGGAAAGACTAGACAGAATTACCAAAAAGAGAAGTGGGCTGGCAGCTCAGTCAGTGCCCCATGGGACCTTGCCCAGCTGGGATCGGCTTTTTAGCTTTCTGATTTCAGAAACAGATTGTTCTGAGAAGTCCAGGCTAAGGGAATTGACTCACACTCACCAAACTCATATGAGTTTGATGTATAAGTAGAAAACCTGAGTTACTTCTATCTAATGAGAATATATAATTATTGGGATGGGGTGGGGGGAAGTATGTACTTATGTGTATATTAATCTGAATTGGCTGGTTGGCTCCTTCTGTCTGTGTAGGTAAAACCACAAGTTATAATTTAAAAGTTATTCATTAGGTAAAGCCCATAAAAAGGATAATTATCCCCTTGACTGTCCTAAAAATGTACCAGTAAATTCTAATTGTTTGGTCTCTATCTGTTTTGACTCCTTGAAGACCACTTTCACTAAATTTTCATACAACCTCCGTACAATTACTTTGGTTCCAAGTCGTTTCTTGGTGATTAAAACCCCTTTAGTTAGGTTTTTGTTTTTAGGGGATAGGCAGGAGTTAGAAGACCGCAGGTGAGACACTAGGTAGAGAAAATCAGAAGATAATTATCTCTTGGTAACTCTGGTAAGCAACTAACCCTTTTAAGCCCCCAATATTCCCCTCTTCCCTTATTATTGGGAAAAAAATCTTAGAATTATAGAATTTAAGAGCTAGAAATAATAGGAGTTAGGAGTTAGAAATAATCTAACCTAGCTCCTTGGGTTCATATAATTACTTGCTATTTTGGTTACTTGAATTAACTTCTCATTTGTAAATCTCCATCTTTTCCTTATTCTTTCAGATGAGGAGTGGGTGTTCTCCTGTCAAAACTAACTACTCTCCCTTCTATGTGCTTGATCTCATTTCCTTTATTGTGACCATATAACTTACTGTTCAAACTGGGGCACTAGTGAGAGTCAAAGGGGCTTATTATTAAGAATGAAGCCAGGACCACCGGCAAAACCAGGACTTTCCTGAGAAAACTTGAACACATAGTCATCACCATTTCTGAAGCTCCCTCCCCACATTTAAACCTAAGTTCTTGGGGCACCTGGGTAGCTCAGTCCTTAAGCGTTTGCTTTTGGCTCAGGTCATGATACCAGGGTCCTAGGATAGAGCCCCCGCATTGGGCTCCGTGCTCAGCGGGAAGCCTGCTTCTTCCTCTCCCACTCCCCCTGCCTGTATTCCTTCTCTGTGTCTCTCTCTGTCAAATAAATAAAAATCTTAAAAACAAAACAAAAAAACCCCTAGGTTCTTGATTTGAAATAGTCCTTGTTTGGGTTGCCTTTTCAGTTTCTCCTTTTCATCTGCTTCCTGGTTTATTTGAACCATGTTTGTGGATCACCTCTAGGGGTTTGGGGTGTGGTTTGCCTCTTGGGGGAGACTCCCCTCCAGCCTTGTGGAGGTGAGAGGAGGGGAGGGAGTAAAGCACAGAAGCTCTTTTCCCCAGTGCTCCCCCAAAGAAAGATATTTCTCTGGTAAGAATGCTGAGTAAGAGGTTCAAGGTAAGAATGCCCAGAGAAATCATATAGCTGTAAGCAGTCTTTGCTGCCTCTGCTGCTTCTTCACCCTGCACTCACCCGTGCCTGCCGGCTTTGGACCCTACTCAGAATGCCTCTGATTCTCTTCATCCTCACTCTGGGATTCAGGCCTGGGACTCCCCCCTCAGGCCACCCCTTCTTCCTCTGCCTCCACTGACAGTTGCTCTGCTCTCCAGGGAGAGAGGTCCCCTGTGCAGTGCAGCTGTCCTTGGGGCGTGAATGCAGGACCCACCTCCCTCACTCCGCTTGTCCCCAGGGCAGGTAGCAAGGAGCCCAGCCTTCAGGGACTGCTCAATAAAGACAAATCAGTTGAAATGATAATGTGGGGCTGTAAGTGGATCTTCACTTCAGGGTTCTGTTTTAGCTCTCCCTCATTGTTCTTCTTCAGGAAGACTGAATATTTTTGGTGTGGTCGCCTCTCTTCCTGGAGAAAGAAACAACTAGTGTGCTTGGAGAGTCATTCATTCACAGGAGAGGGGTCAAATTTTCATCAACTCACTGACTCTCCCAATTTAGTGCCTCATGGGAGATAAAGTGCAAGGATCCCCAGGGTTTGGGGGGCATTCTGATTTCAGAGATGGATGGAATCAAAAGTTACATGGAAGCTTCTTTCAGTTTTGCAGTTTGGGCTCTTCCTGTTCCTTAAAGGTTAAATGCCCCACACAAGCCCCCGAAAATCAGAGGATGTCCTTGGGGGGGCTGCTCTGTAGATCTTGGCTGAAGCTGTGTTGGCCTCAGGGGTGAGGCTAGAGAGATCTTTACTGAGGATTTGTGAAATTTGTCCCAAGAGTCCGCTCTGAGGATTTGTCTGTTAACAAGTTCGGAATCATTTCCTGACCCCTTTCCATCTTCTGCCAAAAAATCTCCCAAAGGTTCAAGAAGAATTGAGTTCATTTCCCCTGAATTGCTTCCTGTTCATTATTTTAATGTCAACCTCATCCCGATTTCTCACTCACAGCTTGACTAGCAATGAGGAAGGAGTATTGATCGTTTCCTAAGAAGCTGCTTTGAGATTATTTAGGGGCATTGGACCTGTAGCTTTGGGGGGCAAGACCAAGAGTTCAGAAAATCCTTCAGGCTTCTAGATATTTAGTTGCATAGAATCTTCCCTCTTATAACCTGAAATAGATGATGCACCTTTTGCCATGGGCAGATTGAGATCCAGCCCCGCCGTGTGCCAGGCTGGGATCTGCTCCTGACTTCCAAGTATGTATAGACACTCCTTTCCCAGTTTCGGTGTGCTTGTGTTTCCATCACCCCACCCCTGCTTCCCTTCCCAGAAGTCTGCTTCCAGCCCCTGGGGTTCCTTTGCTCCCACACAGAGTTTAGGGTCCTGATGGGGCATACTTCATGCTCCTGAGTTTGCTTGTGGGATCAGGCAAAGGTAACTGTCTGTGGTGTTTTGCCTGAAATTGCAGCCCACCTCGCTTGCTTTCTCTTCCTGTTCTCCTCTTCCTGCCATCTGGCCTGTTTCTCCTGGGAGCCTTTTGTGCTGAATGACTTGCTTGTGAATCCTGTCTTGGGCTCAACTTTTGGGAGACCTGACCCAAGACAATAAATATTATCTCACCAAATTCTCCCAGCTGCTCTGTGAGAATTAAATTTTTAAAAAATGACTTTCATTGTTCTCATTATAAATGAAGGAACTGAGATTCTTAGAATTTAAGTGATTTCCTCATGACCCCGTAACTAATAAGTAAAGTGCAGAGCTGGGACTTAGATCCGGAACTTCTGACTCCATATCTTGGATCTGGTTATTCAGAAGAATTTTGGTTTGGGGGAAGAGAGGTTTGTATGAATAAACAAACAAACAAACTCTTTTTTCTTTTTTTCCCCTGAAATGCAATGGCATGCAGCTGAGCGAAATTAAGTTTAATTTTGTATTTTCTATCCAGATAAGTTTAATTTTTCCAAACTTTGTGTCGCCTGGGGCTGTGTTCGCATAGCTTGCTCTCACTGGCTTTCAACAACATGTAAAAAGTGTATCTGCACAGAGCTCACTGCTCCCTTCCTCATGCCCCAAGATCTTGGCAAGGCTTCCAGGTGTCAGTCAGCAGTCCCTAGTTATAGAAAGAGCAGTGGCAGCTACAGTTTCCCATTGCAGAGTCCCTCATTAAAAATCTGTGCTCGGTGGAGCAGCTGGTCCTAGATCACAGATTCCTGCTCACGGTGGGGAGCTCCCTGGGTGGATACAAGGAATGCACACAGCTTGTTAATGACGCTGTCAGAAGGTGGGGTTCCTTCCAGGTATTTCTAGAGAAATTTGGGTCATTTATAACACATACAGACATTTATTCACTCATAGCTCAGCTCTCATATTTTTTTTCCCTGTGGGAGTATTATTTAATAAGCAAAACTTTGAAAGTTTTTCTAGTTGCTCACTAGAAAGAAAGAAGTGTTAGAGTCTAGGGGAGGTTCCAAGAAGTACAAGACCATTCCCTGCCCTTAAGAGAATCTGCATGATTTAATTATTATCAAGAGGTAATAACAATGGTGATGGCAATTGTAATACTCATCCACGAGCTGCTGTCTTGCAGTTGACAAAGTATTTTCACCTTTATTAATTTACTGTTCCTGTGGCCCTTTCCCTGGAGTGGAAATTCAGCAGTTTTGGTCCATACTGATTTATCATCAATAAACAGAGAAGCTAGCTCTGCTTTACTGAGCCAATCAAAGTTTCCAGGACTGTCACCTGTGAATGACTGAAACTATATGAAAAAAAAATTCTCTTTCTTCATCCATCCATCCATCTTTCTATGTATCTTCAGACATATGAAGTTGGAAGAAGTAAAGGCTAAAGCAGGTTCTATGGATACCAGTTCTCTCAAGGTCTATTTGCATGAATTTTTTGTGGAATCAGAATTCTAACTTTGGAAATGTATGCTCATACCCAGAACCTCAAAAATCTGGGATAAAAGATTTTTGCTTGATACATACTTGATAGTGTCAGATAATGATTTTTTAAAAATCATTGTGTTGTGGCCTCACTAAATTGTAATGGTTAATGATAATGGTTAAGATTTATCGAGTCCTAGGGGCACCTGGGTGGCTCAGTGGGTTAAGCCTCTGCCTTCGGATCAGGTCATGATCCCAGGGTCCTGGGATCGAGCCCCACATCGGGCTCTCTGCTCAGCGGGGAGCCTGCTTCTCCCTTCCTATCTGCCTGCCTCTGCCTACTTGTGATTTCTCTCTCTGTCAAATAAAAAATTAAATAATTAAAAAAAAAAGATTTATCGAGTCCTACTATATGTTGGAAACTTTGCTGAGCACTGTGGATCGAAGAGGTATAGTATAGGGTGAGCTCCACTCCCTCAAGCAGTTTGTACTCAAGTTGGGAAACCCCACTTAGGCTAAGTGGTGGATGCTTGGTAGGGAGGAAAAGCTCAGCGGGTGGAGAAGTTGCGCTGGTCTGGTGCAGTTTTAGATGACGTAGAGAGGAGATAGGACAATGAAAGTCCTTCAGTGAGGGGTACTACTTAGGTGGTTGAGAAGCATAGGAAGAATGCTCCAGGCAGGGGTAGCAGAGGGAGCTAATATTTTGAGCTGAGGATGCATGAATCATATTTAGAAGACAACGAACAGAATATGACTGGAGTGGAGTGTTGACTAAGAGAGGGCAGAAATGTAAGCCTAGGAATCCAGATAAAGCTTAAACACCAAACCAAAGAAATTGGATCCCTGTGACAGCCACCATATATGACAGGGTAATCACATGTGGTAAATATGATAGGAATGATGACTGGTGCCTCTGATATTTGCCTGGTCCTACAGTTGATGCTTCACGTGCCATCTACCAGTCATTCTTTAAATCAGTAAGTATTCATTGCTTGCTCTACTCTTCAAAGCAATCCAATAAGGTACTTATTATTACTTCCATTTTAAAGATGAAAAATGGAGACTCAATAGGGCTAAGTAACTTCTCTGCAAAGTCACACAGCTAATTAACAGCAGAACCAAGATTTGATCCCATGATTGTCTGACAAAGCATGCATATATATATATATATATATATTTTTTTTTTTTTTTGTATGATGCTACCCCTCAGGTTTCTGAGTCTTTTTAGAAAGGCCTGAATAATAGAAGTTGTTTGGGGGAGGTCAGGCAGTCAGAGTGGTAGAGTCTGGAGATAGGGCAACTACTCTAAGGAGCCAACAGTGAAATAGTTATTGCTACGGGAAGAGAAAAATGAGAAAAAGGGCCTTGTGGTGAAAGTGGAGGCAAGTGGAAAGGAAAAGATGAATTCCAGACACAGTGATGGGTTAAGAATGTTCTGGACTTTGTGTGTGAGTAGAGGTTGAGAGAAAGGGAGGACACTGATGTTTCCAGAGATTCAAGCATAGGACTTGAATGTGGGTGAGAAGGGCTTATAATAATCAAGACTCCATAATTTCTTTAAATATACTAGAATATGTGCATCTAAACCAGCAGGTCCTTCAAAGTAGCTACCCAGGAAGATTTTTGTGGTGTTCTGGCAATACCGCCATTAGTAAAGGTATTGGAAACTCTTCCTTCAGGACTCCTTTCAGCCACACAGGAAAGGTCCCCTAACTTTACTCAAGGATGTCATTTCCAGGGGTGCCTGGGTGGCTCAGTCAGTTAAGTGGCTGACTCTGGATTTTGGCTCAGGTCATGATCTCAGGGTCTTGAGATCGAGCCCTGTGTCAGGCTTCGCGTTCTGCGAGGAGTCTGCTGGAGATTTTCTCTCTCTCTCTCTCCTTCTGCCTCTTCTCCTACTTACGAACATGTGTGAGCTCTCTCTCTCAGCTAAATAAATAAATCTTAAAAAAAAAAAAAAAGAATGTCATTTCTTTGTCTGACTACCTGTCCGATTTTTCAGGGTTGGCTCCAAGTAAATCATTTACTTATTTAAAAATAATAACAGTAGGGGATTATATTAGTCAGGGTTCTCCAGAGAAACAGAAACAACAGGATATATACATCCTAGGGACGCTTACTGGGAAAGCCCCTTGAATCTGAAAGTCTGAGAACCAGTGGAGCTGATGGTGTATATCTCAGTCTGAGGGTAGAAGACAGCAGACAGGCAGAAAAGGATGAAGGAAAAGTGAATTGGGGGAAATCAGAGAGGGAGACAAAGCATGAGAGATTATGGACTCTGAGAAACAAACTGAGGGTTTTGGAGGGGAGAGGAGTAGGAGGTTGGGTGAGCCTGTTGGTGGGTATTAAGGAGGGCATGTATTGCATGGAGCACTGGGTGTGGTGCATAAACAATGAATCTTGGCACATTGAAAAAATAAAATACAATTAAGATGTTAAAAAAAAAAGTAAAAGATGAAGGAGCTCTCCCTTCATCAGCCTTTTGTTCTACAGTCCCTCAAGGGATTGAATGATGGCTCCCCGCAGTGGGGAGGGCAGTCTGCTTTACTGAGCCCAATTCAAATGCTGACCTCATTTGGAACACATCACAGACACACCCAGAAATGAAGTTTAACCAAGTGTCTGGGCACCCCTTGACTTAGTCAAGTTGACAGGCAAAATTAACCATCACAGGGATGTGTCAGTCTTGAGGGTATCCTTGGGCTCTTCTTACTCCTGGGGAGATGGCTTGAGTAACCCACATGCCAGGCAGTCCTGGGTTTGAACCTGATAAAACCAGTTCCTCACCCAAGTTACTTAACCCCAATGCACTTAGGTCCTTCCACTATGAAATGGACATTACAACCCCTTCCCCAGAGCGCTGTAGTTTTAATTAGGATGCTTTCAGCAGCAAATAACAGAAAAGTCAGCTCAAATGTGCTTAATGTGGGAATTTGTTTGCTCACCTAGGGAGAAGTCCAGAGGTAAAGAGGGCTCCAGGCAGAATGTAATTGGGGCCCAGTTTAAGTTTTCTTCAATTCTCTTGTCTCTGTCCTCTTCGGATTGTCAGCTTTGTTGTCAGGCTGGCTCCTTTTGAGTTGACAAGAGGGTCAGCAGCAGCAACTAGGGCAGCGTGCTTTCTCCCTCTCATCCAGTGCAGGAGAGAGAAAAAGCTCTTCTCCTGCAGTTGAATACACACACTTCTATTCCATCTGTCTGGACTCTCTTAAGGTGCGTGCCTACCCATGGACCAATAGCCAGCAGTCAAAGGCCATGCACGGGTTGGGCTAACAGAGGGTGGACTGGGTATTGAAAAGGATCAAGTAGGAAACCCATGGTCATTTCTGGCTCATGTCTAGCACTCAATGGAAGTTCGTTATTTTTCCTAATAACAAAGAAAATATTCTTTGGGTCAGTTACACATGCACACCTGCCTGTATGTGGAATGTCCTTTCTCTTTAATGTTTATCTTCCCTCCCTCCTTCGCTTCCCATCAGTGTGGACTATAGTGCGGACTGGGATGGTAGCCCGGGGCTCACGCCGTGCATGAAAGGATCTCCAGTTTGAAGTACAGAAATGAGGACTTATGACCAGGAAAGGAATGACGAGTGGGGGCTGGGAAAGGGGAGGAATTGGGAATCAGAGGCAGAGACATCAAAGCGTACTGTCTTGACTTTTGCTCTATTTTGCTTCTGGTGCTGTCTCTGCCTTCACAAAGCCTCCCTGGGGGAAGGGAGGTGGGTAGGGTGGCTCTTACCAGCAATTAGAGGGCAGTTTTAAACAACTCATCCATCCAGGCTGCTTGGAACCCCATTTCATCTTTATGTATTTGGCAACTAGCTGGGAAAGACCAGACCTGAGGCTTTCACACCTATTTAGCACCTGGTTAAATATCACTTGGCACCTGCCAAATGGGTCTCTACCATTTAGGGGGAATTTGCACTGATTACTGTACTAATTAAGCAAAAGTCATTGCTACTCACAATCATTAGGCTAAATCGGTTTCTGGGGAAAAGACTTGATAAGCAGCTGCCCAACTGAAATGGATTTGAAGGCACCCCACACATGCAGACACGCTCACTGGCAGTTCCCCATGTGCTGTCAGCCAGCACAAGCTGGATTCTTATGCCCGGGTTCTTGATGGTCACTGAAGTCAGGGGTCACTGGCAGTCCCCAAGTTAGGTGACATGGCTTGGAGAGTCTTAAAAGGTGAGATGCTCAAACTTCATTGAGGTAAATTACACTAAGTACCAAGCTGAAGGGGCAAATTGAGTAGACATTTTGTACATGCTTTGGCCTATAACTCTCTTTCCTTTTATTTCCTTTGTGCACACGCTTTTGGGGTAGGCAATTGCCTGCCCCAGTGACTTTCTGCATTGCCATATAAGTTACTTAGAGAATTTTATAGACTCATTGTGTGACTGCAGTGTCATAGATTGTCTGAACTATGATTCTTAGGATTTATGTGAACTTGGCATTTGTTGGACAATTTATTTGAGAGGAAGTATGTGTGTGTATATGTGTGTGTGGTGGGAAGGACATACAGCAATAACTTTGGTATCCAATACATTGGGAATGCTTGTGAGCATTCTGAGGACCTTTCCTGTGGGCAACAGTCTCATAAGAGACCAAGAACTTCTCAATAACAACATCAGATACGATGCCTGAAGACACGCACTTTTGAATCAAGGCACAAACCGCATCTGAAGACTTGTCCTTCTATCTTTTTTAATAACACAGCTACTGCTTTTTATAGAAAGTTGTTTTGGAAGTCAGGAGAATGTGGAACTAGGTGGGTATTAGAAAAAATACGATGTGGGTAATATGGGGAAGACTCTGACCCATATATATTTGGGGACAAAATTTACTATTGTGGGGTAGGCTTGAGATGTTGTATTGGCTATTTCTGAAATGCTGACATGTGTCATGAGGCCAGTGCATTTTCCTAATATTGCACAGGCCAGATATAGTTCTGTCTTCATCAGATTTTCCTGGGACCCTAAGAGAGGTTTATTTTGGGGGAGGAGGCAGAGAGCTCCACATCATTAAAAATTGTGATGATCTTTTGGGGCAATTGCATCTCACTTTCTGGAAGGTCAGGGGAAAGAAATTTAATCTGAAGCCAATGGAAAATTTCAAACATGGGTGCAATCCCATATAGCAAATACCACCGCAGTGAAACTCTCTACATCCCAGTGATTCCCAATGGCCTATTTGTATCAATGAGCAGTCTCCAATGAGGGGAAAATTTGTCCTAAAGAAAACTGTGGGCTGCTTCTTGGAGTTTGTTCTAATGGGAAACTATTGCCAAATGTCTTGTGAGAGTCGGGTTGGGAGGAGTGAGGGAGCAGTGATTTGGAGAGGGAAGCTCTCAGAGGAAAGTGAGAGTTTAATGGGGAGGGGAAACCGGATAGAGGGATGACCATGAGTATATGAGCCCTTCCAGAAGCGCATAGAAATCCTGCAGTTTAATGGAGTGAGGGAGGGACATTCAATTCACTTTATTTTTCAGACTGAAGGGAGTAGTGACCTGGATAATTTGGGACACACAGGGAGCAGACATGTGGATAACATTGAAGTTCCATTCTGCTAGGGACTCCCCTCCTTTAGTGCAGTGCTTGGTACCTGCCAGGCATATATTAAATAATTACCATGCATGTAAAATGAGAATGGACACAAAGGTGCTACACAGAAGTTACATATTATCACTAATTATAAGATTTTAATGACTTACAGAGTCCCCATCCGGGGAGAAGGTAGGATGGGACACAGGTGGGAGATGATGCTGGAAACAGGGAAGGAGCACAGAGATGGGCCAGGAGGAAAGCTGAAGACTTCGCTCCCCAGGAGTAGCTTTGAGAGGGACCCTGCCTCCCCTCAATTTTGGAAGAGAAGAGCATGTTCCTCTTTTCAGTGACCCTTTCTTGGGAGCCTGGGACTGCTTGAAGCCTGCATCCGATCAAAGGAACGGTGCATCTCGGCAGTCTTGTTTTCTCTCTGTGTTGAAAGACAAATACAGCTGGCCCAGTAACTCGTTCTCTCCCCTTCCTGGCAGCTTGGCAGGTGATGGCTCAGCAGGCATCACATTACTCAGGCAGTAAGCTCAACAGCTGGACAGGCCACTGGGCTTCAAGGCCCCCTCCCTTCCAAGGCCTCTGGGAGCCATGTGCTGCGGGAACCAAGCTGTGCCCTGCCCATCTAACTGGACAGAGTGTTCTGGGGCTGGGTCCCTCTGATGGGAGCGCTGTGGCGGGGGGCGGGGGGCGGGGGGCGCATTTGCACCCTCTGTATGGGCATGAGCTGTGTGATGGCGAGAAGTCCAGGGGTCACATGCGTTCAGCTGCTTTTCTGTTTGTAAACTTCCCTCCTATAAATCCCATTTTATACCTGTATTACATGATCCCTTTGCTCCTTGGGAATTTGGGGTTCCCAAAATCAGGGCCAGGCTTTCCAGGCATCTGGAGTGGCAGAAGGACTATCCCTGTGCTGCGAGGGATTAACAATGAAGAAAGAGACCTGGCCTGCCAGCTGCTGAAAGAGTAGGAAGGAGAGAGGCAAGAGAGAACCACTGATCTTTTTTGATGCTGAAAGAGAAGTCATTTCCAGCCTTTTCCTTTGAAAGGATGTTACTGATGGACACTTTTCTCCCCACTTCCAGAAGCTTCCTAAAGTTGCTTGGGTTGCTTGGGGCTGGTGGGGTTTTTGTTTATTGTCAGGGAAAGCAGAGATGGGGTTGCTGAGAAGGAAGGTTCTCTCTGGCTCCTAAGTGAGGACAAAATGAGAAATGTCCCTCACAGGAAATCACAGACCAGCAGGGTGGTTTCTCCATCATGATAGGAAGACACCCGACAGAGTTATAGGCACAGAGGCTGGAATGCGCACGGCTTATGTCCGGAGGTGTCATCTGTCCTTCAGTGGCCCCAGTTTCTGTTTCTTCCAGAAAGTGCCCTGGAGGGCCCACCTGAGGCCTCCAGGCAGATGCCCTCCCTGTCCTGTGCTGGGTGCAGTGCCGGATCCTGGGCCAGGGACACTGCCTTGTCCTCCGGGAGGGCTGGTTAAAGTAACTACAGAAGGGCTTGATTTCTTCTACTGTTGAAAGGCAGCCTTCCTGCAGATGGAAGGTGGCAGCCATTGATCCGAGAGTATCGATTTGCTGCATTAAGCTGCTCAGGTTGTAGAAAAACTGTGCACAGTTGTCTAGCTAAGGATGCAGAGAGGAGACTCATCCAGGCGGGCTCAGTTTGGGATTAGGGTAGATATGAGTGGAGCGTGGGAATCAGCCCTGGCTTCCAGGAGCCCTCAGGCACTGGCTGTGTGGACTTGGTTGGGTACTTAGTCTGTTGTTAGTCACTGTCATGTTCAAGAAACTTTTATTGAGCTCATACTATACACGCCAGACCCTGCACTAGGCCCCGGGGAGGAGGGGTGAGCACAACAGTTCACTCCAGCTGTGAATTCCAGCCAACACTAGTATCCTTGCCTGGGATTGCTGCCTGTGCATGCCAGCCTCCATTCCTGGGAGACTGCTGTGTCTTCACACACCTGTGAGGCAGGTTTGGCTCCATTTCCAGGTATGTGCAAGCTGCCAAAGATGCAGATGGGAGGGAGGCTGCCGGCTTTCCTCTCTAGCAGTTTAATTGGAAAAGAAACTTGGACCTCAGGTAGCCTACCGTGTTCTGTGGAAAACGGTGTTTTGTCTTTCCTCAGAAGGAGTCTGGAAGTAGCCAGAAGCTCTGCCCAGGTGAACAGAGAGGCAGCTGTCACCCTAGAGAGGCCCTAGCATAAATCATGTGGGTGCTGGGGAAGGAGGGCAGGTTCAGCTAGAACATTAGGGTACTCTGGCTTTAATCCATTGACAGCCTGCCAGGGAAATGGGTTGTGTCTCCTTTTCATTTGCCTACAAATCAGACACCTTCAAGCTGAAAACCCTAGCCCCTGCTGCTGCCTTTCGCACAGCCCTGGACACCCCATCAAACTTAGATCCCTGTCCTTTTGTGCCAGTCTTTCCAGGGCAGCCACTGGGCCATCTAGCACTCTTGCCACCTTCCGTCCTGGGTGACCTATTCCCAAATCACAGTTCCTCCCAGTGAAACCCAGCAGATGAACCCAGGCAGTCAGCTCTTGTCTTCCTGAAACCTCGCGGAAATGACTGCTGGAGAATACCACGTTATGAAGGGCAGGATAGAGGAAATGTGGGAAACTATGAAAGATGTCAGTGCATTCTTGGAGGATGGAGAGCAGAGGAAAGAATGGTGACTGACACCCGTTGGAGAGGGTAAAGCTATGGCTTCAGTGCCCATAGAGGAGCCCTGAGGAGAAGCAAGCCCACGGCCCTGGCCAGGACACAGGGAGCCTGACACAGGGGCTGAGCCAAGGGATTGACTGAAAATCTGTCTAGGTTTTGTTAGAGCCACAGGTCCCTCCTTAATTCCTGCAGAGAAGTGAAAACCACACCCTTCCCCTCCAACACTCCCAACTTCTCCCTGTAGAAATTGATGCCGGAGAGGCTCAGACCTTGAGAACGCCGTGCATCACCAGTGGTGGAGGTGACACACAGCTTGAATATGCGGCTCAGTGACATGTCTACATTCCAGCTGAGAGGGCCTTGCAGCCACCGTCCCCTGCCCTGCCCTTCAAGGGCTGACCACCAGCCCCTACTCCCCACCCCCCACCCCCAAAACAGGAGAGGCTGCTTCTTCTGGGGAGGGGGGAGGTGGAAAGCTGAGCAGGACATGTTTACAGTTCCTGATGTTTGAGGATCCCTTTAAACCTTAGAACTTCATAAGCCTGCTGCAGACATTCCCAATTTCTCATCACTACTAATTGTATTAGTTACTTCTAATTAATTACTTACTTACTTTAAAAAATGACCAAGAAGTGAACTTGCCCGAACTCAAACTGCAGACTCTGTCTTCCCCATGGTGGGCAGCTGCTGACTTCTCAGTTCCATGTTTCAGCCTTAGCTCAGCTGCTTAGACTCTGCCTGCACACTGGGGTTCAGGAGGTGGTCAGAGAAGGGGTGGGAGTTTATACATGAAGTTTGGGATTCCCTGTGTCTGAGTCTCTGAGCCTCTCCTTTCCAGATTGCCCCTTACTTTGTTGCTGCCCAGGATTCTGATTCTTGAAGCCAGAGAGCCTGGGGGTTCTATTAGAATTGTCACCCTCTGCTTGGTACAGAATGGGACCTGTTCTCAGACTAGAAGCTGTAACAGAATGAGAAATGACTCAGTGCTTGTCAGCTCTTCTCCAATAACTGGCTATTTGGTCACTCTTCAGTGCCTTCAGATAGTTGGTTTTTTACATTTTTTAAATAAAGGTTTATTTATTTATTTTTGAGAGAGAGAGCCGGCTGGGGGCAGACGGAGGGTGAGAGAAGCAGACTTCCCATTGAGCATGGAGCCTGAAGCGGGGCCCTATCTCATGACCCTGAGATCATAACCTGAGCCAAAATCAAGAGTTAGATGCTTAACCAACTGGGCCACCCAAGTGCCCCAGTTTTTCACATTTTGTTCAGGGTTTATGGTGGAGATAACCTCCCGTCTTGGTCTGTAGACTAAGAAGAGCTACATTTTGGTAGTTAGAACTTTTTGGTGACTTTTACTCTCCCATCACTTTTTTCCACCTCACTTTTAAATATGAATGAATGGGTAGGGATCAGCAAAAGTGTGAGGAGAGTATCTAACAATAAAAGAGAAATGACATGACTGGTCCCCTACAAATGGGGGAAATATTGGGAGGAAATACTCAGAGGAAACAGAGATATTGCCCAGAGCAGAATAAAATTAAAGAATAAACTTTTCTTTTTTAAAAAGACAAAGATATGTAGTGCACAAAACAAAAACAGACTATTGCTTTTTAAAAACAAAAAAAAAAAAAAGGAATGGGGGAAAGAAAACAATCCGAACAGCAACAACAGGGGCACCTGGGTGGCTCAGTTGGTTAAGCAACCGCCTTCAGCTCAGGTCATGATCCTGGAGTCCCAGGATCAAGTCCACATTGGGCTCCCTGCTCAGAGTGGGGGGTGGGGGGGGGGTCTGCTTCTCCCTCTGACCTCTCCCTTCCCATGCTGTCTCTCTCGTATTCTCTCTCTCTCTCAAATAAGTAAATAAAATCTTAAAAAAAAAAAAAAAGAACAACCAAAAAGAATCAGAGAACAAGAAAGTTCTTAGAAATTAAAAATAGAGTTATAGAAATATTCAATAGTGGGAGGAATCTCCCATAAAGTAAAACAAAAAGACAGATGTGGACAATAAGAAAGAAAAAATAAGAATATTAGGGAATCAATCTAAAAAGGCCAACACCTGACTAATAGGGGATCTAGAAAGGGAGTATAGAGAAGATGGAGGGGAGGATATTATGAAAGAAATAACACACACAAAAAAATGCTTCAGAACTTAGGGCTGTGAGTATCTAGAGTCTAGAACAGGAGTTGACAAACAGTGGTCCATGGACCAAATGTGGCCTGCTGCCATGTTTCGTAAAGTTTTATTGGAACACAGCTATGCTTCTTTGTTTCTATGTTGTCCGTGGCTGCTTTGTCACAATGATAGAGTTGAGAAGATGTGACAGAGACCATATGGCCCACAAAAACTGAAATACTTAATATCTTGTTCTTTGCAGAAAAATTTAGCTGATTTCCGGTCTGGAATCAAAAGATCCGTGGTTTGACCAACACAATGAATATGAAAGTCTCAGGCCAAGGACATTACTGTGTGTTTGTAGAACACTAGAGATAAAAAAAAAAAAAAAATCCTAAGAGATTCCAGAGACTAATGAAGGTCACTTACAAAGGATCAGAAATCAGACCGGGACTGAACTTCTTAAAAGCAGCCATGAAAATTACAAGAAAGTGGAGTGACGCCCACTTAAAATGCTGTAGGAGAAACAACATTCAACCTAGAATTTAATCTGGTGTAAGGATAGGATCAAGGTGTTTTCAGATAGCTATGACTCAAAGTGGTAGTTTTGTCTTCTGTGGGTAATATGTTTTAGTACAGTAAGAGAATAAGCCGAGAAAGAGGAAGCTACGGGCTCCTCTGTCCAGGACAGTGATGGCAGATACCAGGGTGACACCTGTGTCCCAGGGCTAGGCAGGAGCACAGGGGTTGGAGGAAGGGTCTCTGGGGGAAGGTACATGGAACTGATGGCTTGTCTGTGTAGAGGAGGCAAGCTTCCTCCTGCCTCCTTAGATTCTGGGGCTGGTCTAAGAATAAAGCTGATATAAGACAGAGTAATGGGAGAAAACATGTAAATTTATTTAATATTTTTATGTGCATGAGGCAGATTTTAAAAGATAAATGAAGATCCAAAGAAGCCATTAGGCCCCAAAGCTTTATCTACTTTTTTACATAAAGAGTGATAAATTGTGAGGTTGTGATGAGACAAGGGGGCTTAGGTTCAGGGTGGTGAATTGTGGGACAGGGACTAGGAAATAGATGGGGGAAACCATGGCTTACTTTTGTAGGATTGTTTGTGTAGGTCCATTCTGTCATCGACTCCCAGACTCTCATGACCGGGCTGTTCTTCTTTTCCTGATGCAAGACAGGTACCTTCTTCGTTATGGGGAATTTTATGATCTGCTTTTAGGTAGTACATACAGGGAGCACCTCCTTCTCTTTGTCCTTTCAGTGCTGAGTGAGGTGGGAGCTGGAATTATTGATATCTACTCTTTCAGAAATTCTAATACCTTCTAACTAATATCCTATATTAAATTTCCCTCTATTGGATTATCCGGCATTGGTTTATGGAGTCTGACTGGTATGGAAATCAATTAATAATGTCTACAATTAATAAATCAAGAAATAGCAGGGTAAACATCATCTTAAAAAATATGGAAGTAAATACCAGGAAAAAAAATGAAATAGAAAGATTTGAAAGTTTTTGCCTTTCAACTTGGCATTGGGATAGGGTAAGAATGTACTAGGCGAGACTAAAAAAAAAAAAAAAAAAAAGCAGGGGGGAGAATAATCATTTTAAGAAACTGGCAAATAGCCTTTTTGATTCTGAAAGACAGTATTTTGGTGTAGTCTGAAAGACAGAGATTATGACAAAAGAGGCCTAGCTGCTTTGTTCAGGCAGAATTATCGAGCACCGCTGCCCACCTCTGCACCTCCCCACCCCCCCCACCCCCCCACCCCCCCCACCCCAGTCTGTCAGTGTGGGAGACAATGCTGGGAATCTGTCCAGGGAGAGCAGAGGTGGGAGAACCAGCCCAACCACCTGATGGGATGTCAGAGCTTGAAGAAGGATTGGTCTACCATGGGTGTCCTGTGGCAGGAATGGTCCAGAGGCTGGCGGGGCAGTGATGTCCACCTGACTCCCTGAACAGTGCTGTGATCTTCACCTGCTGTTGAGAAGAAGTGGGCTTCATTCGATAGCCTGCACTGGCAACGTTAAGGGGACTAAGAGAGAAAAGGGCCTGCGTGCATGTGTCTACACGTGGTGAATAAGACTCAGGAGAGGGTTTGTGCCTGAGCAGACTGGAGCTCACAGGGCAGGAGGGACAGTAATGAGGGAACAGAAACTCCAGTCCTGGGACAGAGCTGGGCCTCCTGCTGTTTGATCTTTACTGGATTTAACAAGTATGTACAGAATTCTTTCTATATGCCTGGACCTGCCTGGGCAATGGAGACACAGGGTAAACAAGGCAAAGTCTCTACCCTCATTTTATCTCTCTCTAATCAGGTCCAGTGCTTTTGTCTTATGAGCCTCTTTGTAAAATGCCATCTTTCATGTGATTCACCTCACTGGCTAAGTCCAAGCTACAAGCCCTCAAAGGCCAAGTCTCATAAGCCAGATATGCTTCTGCTGGCCTCATCGATGATGACCACCTCCTGCTGTTACGTGCTAACCATCCCATCAAGCCCCGTGTGGATCTGGCTTCACTGGACAGCGACCCAGGTCTGTTGGACTCCAAAGCCCTGCCCTGGACCATTTACAGTCATTCGAATACCAGCATCGCAAATGCATAATGTGCTTTCCAAGGAAAATACTTCAGACCCAGCCAGTAGAGGGTTATTTTAGAATCCACATCTTTGGGGAAGGACAGTTTTTAAGCATTCTTTTTCCCAGAGGAGTTTTTTTATTGTCCTTGAGATCTAGTATGCCTAGGCTTACACTGTATCATTGTTAGAATATGATCTTTCAAATGTTAAGATATTCCATTTCAAACTCTGGTCCCTTGTTTACGCAAGTCTCTAGATTGTGCTTTCTGGGCTGCCACCAACATTTAACATGTTAATACACAAGAGAGTGCATCTTTAAACACAGGCAGTGGAATTCAATTTCCCACTGAGCCTCCTGAAGGTCAGATGGAACATGACATGGTCTAATAGTCTCATGCAGAATGTCCCCATGCTTATTAGGATGTAACTTAGAGCATCTCCAGGGACTGTTGCAGAGAAATCCCTGGGAGAAAGAAAAATGTTAATTTCTTATTCCAATTACCAGTATGCTCTTTATTCAAATGAAATGTCTCTGGTGTGCTGGATGCTTTATGAGATCCATCAGGAAGACATGCCCCAGTCCTCATGGCATTTCCATCAAGCAAAGATATGACACATTCTGGAGCCATCAAAGATCAGACAAATAATACAGAGGAGAAGGAGAAGGGCACTGGAACATTTTTTTCCCCATGCTAGAGACTGGAGAGCCTGAACCCTGATTAACATTTCTCCTCCTTTGTGGACTCTTTGGCTGTGGGTAGAGAAAGAGGGTGGATGGGGCAGGAGTCCCGGTTCTTTTCCTAGTGTGCACATGCTCACCTGGAAACCAGACCTTCCACTGTCAGCATATACAAGATAAGTAAAAACCACATTGACTCTTCCAGCTTCCTCTCCTGCCAAAATATCTCAGGAATTTGCAAGGCAAGTCAACCCTTTTTGAGCAACTGCCCCTGCTCATTCTCTGCCATGGGGGGTGATGAGTAGGACAATGGCCATGTGTGGTGAGTCCAGGTGGCACCGATTTGATCAGAGTCTGCTAGAATGAGTGATTTCTCCTGCTTTGCTTTTCTGTGGTGGTTTTGGGGGGTCAGGGGGCTTCATCTCTTGTCTAGGTACCCATTTACCTGGATGTGGTCACGCAAAGTATATGCATCGGTCAGGATTGCTTTAGTAAGACTGCAAGTCATAGAAAATCCTTATTAAAGGATGTAACTTTTTTAAAAAGATAAATGTATGACTTCCATACAGATAGAGAATAAACACATGCCAGTGATTTTATTTAACCCATTAATTGAAGAGGACAGTAGTAAGATATTACCACCAATTCCAAGGAAATTCTGAAGAGCAGAGACATATAGAGGCAATCAGGAATACTAAAATGAATTTGCTTAGTAGAGCAAAACTGTGGGAGATCAGTCACACCTCTGCCAGACAAGATTCATTTGCATGTTTATGGACAAAAATCATTTGCATTGCTGGCAGTTCCATGTAATTTACAGAGCTGTACAATAGCTCAACAACACTGAAATGTGCAGAGACCCCACAGAATCAGATAACCTGGAAGGGAGCACTAGACAATGCCTAATTTTCCTTTGAAGATAATTGGTCCATTTCAAAGTCTTCCAATTTTTTCCCTTTACCCTATGGTGACTTAAACCAGTAAGGGGTTTATTTTTCTCATGTACTAAGAAACGTGTAGATAAGCAGTCCTAAGCTGGCACAGTGGTTTATAGAAGCATTAGACCCAGGCTCCTGCCTCCTGCTTTCCACCCTTAGTTTCCTCTTGGTGGGTTCCAGATGGCTGCTGTCCCTCCAGGCACTTCTTTCTGAATTTCAGGTAGGAAGAAGGGGTGCAGAGCCCTGATTTTTTTCCCCTTTTGAGATTTTTCTCTTCATATTTGGGGAGGGAAATCCACCTTAGGGGTTATATGGCTACCCCCAGCTGTAAGACAGCCTGGTAAGGTGAGTGCTCTGGCATTCTGCACCTGTAGCCCGGGAGAACAAGGGGTCCCCAATGGACCGGGGACAGCCAGTCTATATCTGCCATACTCTACTTTTATCCCTTATTAAGAGTTTCATATGGGGAGCCTAACAAGAGTTTCTTCTCTTTGTATTATAGATAAACCTTAATTTAAAGTTTTAAAGACATTTAGATTAGGTATATGCAGCTAATTACAAGTGTAATAGCAAGGCTACAAAATATTGAACTTAAATATAAAAACCCGATTTGCTACTGGGAGGATTATGAACCAAAGCTCCTAGTTCAGAAAATTCCCCAGGCTTGCAGAGCTATTTGGAGGGAAAATTCCAAGAAGTTGAGTTCATACATGGAAGGAATTTTCCCCCTTTCTTCTTCTTTTTCTTCTTTTTTTAAATTTTAGATTGAAATTGAATCTGAAAATCTGACAGCTCGAGGCATTTGTGATACAGGTAGAATTTGTAGCAATGGAACATTTGAAGTTTTGTGTTTGATCCAGGAGGGTTATACTTTTATGCTTTTCCTCTTAGATTTTCTATTCTTTTTGATAGGGAAACAGGTCCAGATATGTGAGCCATACATTCCTAGGTAATGCTCTGGAAAGCCTTACCTGTCATCTGGAGTACTTTGCCTTCCACTCTCGAAACATAGCAGCTCAACCCCACTGATGTGTGTCACTGCAGTCTTCTATGTCCAAATCTCTATCCTGTAATCCTTGTTGCTTCCTGTGCATAGGTCGGGGGTACTCATAGTTGGCTCTTTGAGAACAGGCTTCAGTAGCATCAGCCTAGTGTGTCCCCAAAATGTCTCAAATGATATTTGACATTTGGGTGGGATTTTAACTATGATTTACTGAGTGTTATTATTTAGATACCTAGAACCAAACCTACGTGTCTTGTACCATCCTTCCCTCCTCACTTAGGGTAGTGGTAAGAAGTGTCAAACCGTGAAAGTCTAGATGAGCAACTCCTTTCTGTCACGAAGGCTGTACCATCATCCCTGGCTAATGTGACCCAGAGGAAGAGAAAAATTCTTTTTCTCTTTATGTCTTAGTCCGTTCAGGCTGTTATAACAGAATACCATAGACTGGGTGGCTTACGAACAATAGGAATGTGTCTCTCACGGTTCTGGAGGCTGGGACGTTTAAGATCAAGGCAATAGCCGAGTCAGTGTCTGGTGATGACTGCCTTTTCGGTGTGTTCTCAGGTGGCAGGAGGGGTGAGGGATCTCTCTAGGGTCTCTTTTATGAAGCCACTAATCCCATTCATGAGGCTCCCCTCTCATGTCCTAATCACCACCCAGAGGCTTCCACCTCCTAATACCAATGCACTGGGGGATAGGTTTCAACATAGGAATTTTGTGGGGACACAAACTTTCAGTCTGTGGCACCATTTGAGGTTCACTGGCTAGGCCTTTGTAAATTAGACTGACCAAAGATAGATTAACGTGGGAAGAACAAACAGAAGTTTATTGGCATCTGCATTGATCCTAGTACACATGGGAACACTTAGTAATGACTAACTCTAAGGAGCACTTAGACCTTGGGCTTGTAAGGCATCCTAACACAAGAACAGCATATTTTCGAGAAGTGACAAGGAAACAAAAGGACCTTGAGTTTTTAGGGTGACAAATTGTGGGAAGGTAAATATGTGGGGAAACTAATGGAAGATAAGGGCTAGTTAGTCAAGTTTGTTGTGTAGGCTCCTCTGGTGCCATGTGTGGGCTGATAAGGGCACAAAATTCTCTCTGGTGACCACCCTCTGTCCTCCTTGGTAGAGAGTAGAGGGAGACCCTTTTACAAATACATATCCTGCTTTTAGACAACTAGAAGGAGGGCAGGGAGCTTTTCTTGGATCTGTTTCTTCTCAATTTACTTCACTCAAGATAATCCTTATGCCAATGTGCCATGTTTGGAGGCGATATATTCTGCCGTACTTCAGACCCATGATGTTACTGCTGGGCGGTTCTGTGGAACAGCTGTCATCTCCATCCTCGATGCTCTTTCTGCCATGTGAGCCTCGCTGGCTCCCAATTCTATTTTTCAGCTTTCTCATTTCCTCCTGGTTTTTTTTTTTTTTAATTAAAGATTTTTATTTATTTATTTGAGAGAGAGCGAGAGAGAGCAAGCACAGAGGAGGAGGGAGAAGCAGACTCCGCTGAGCAGAGAGCCCAGGGTGGGACTCCATTCCAGGACGCTTAACAGACTGAGCCACCTAGGCGCCTCTCATTTCCTCCTCTTTTTATGTGGCTGCTTTCTTCCTCTTTCTCTTGTGCCTTTTCTTATCTTAGTATCAGTTTCTCAGTTCTGAGATTTCTTTTTCCCCTCTCCCTTTTTTTCTTCCTGCTCTCGGAGAGCAAGCTTCTCTATTTCCTCTCAGAATGCAATCAGGAGGACAGTCTCCTCAGCAAACAGGCTCCCTATTTCTCAGGATTCCTGCTTTTTAGATGCAAAATCAGGTAGTTTTCTTTACTTCAAAACATCTATAGCCACAGCTGGTAACAGAGACCTGCGGGGGGTCCAAACCATTGCAGTTCAAAGGCTGTCTGCTGATTAACACCCTGAAGAGACCAGGGAAAATATACCATCAGTTCTTTTAACCTTCCTTGTGGGGGTCATAGTACAAATTGCCCATTTGCATTTTGAGGAACAACGTGGGACTGGAGAACGGTTGGCTCTCTGGAAATGTCGGGGAAAAAGAGGAGTTGCTGCCTGGAGAAGTCACCTCAGAGCTTTGACAGACAGTTAGGGCCAAGGGCTCCCTCCAAGGAACCATGAGCCAACTGGGAGTAAATGGGTGTTTGATGAGAATGGGAAATCCTGGCCTTTCTCTTTCTGAATGTGGGTGGAAAGAACCTTGAACCCCAAATGAGGAAATTTGGTTCTAGGCTTTGCCTCTGATGAGAGGTGTGGATCTTACTTTCCATGACCTCACTGGGTCTTACTTTTAAAAGTTATTAAATCTGCAGTCTGCAGGATCATTTCCAGGTCCAAACAAGTGATTTTATTCTCAGTGAACTATACCAACAGAACCCCACTGAAGAGCAAAAATATTCTTTTTAAGATGGCATGTTTAACAAGACAGACATTAAAATGCAGTCCAAGCATTTCATTAAGGAGTAGCCTTGCTTTATAGCTGACCTCAAAAAGGCCTCTATTTGGAAGCCAGGTTAGAACGTCCTATGCTGTTTCTTATATGTCCTTAGAGAGATAGATTCAAAGAGCTTAAACAACTTCAGAAAAGAAACTTCAAAAGACTTTTTTTTTTTTTGGACTGAGCAAAGGTGTTTAATATAGGAATATTCTGAAACCACATTGGAAAAGATGTTCACACAGGTGGATGCAATGGAAATCCAACTTGGAGTGGGTGTCCTTCGCACACTGTAGGGCCCCAAGCATTTAGGGTCTTTATCTTTTATTTAAAATTTTTTTTAAAGATTTTATTTATTTATTTGACAGAGAAAGATCACAAGTAGGCAGAGAGGCAGGCAGAGAGAGAGGAGGAAGCAGGCTCCCTGCTAAGCAGAGAGCCCGATGCGGGGCTCCATCCCAGGACCCTGAGATCATGACCTGAGCCAAAGGCAGAGGCTTTAACCCACTGAGCCACCCCGGTGCCCTATCTTTTATTTAAAAAAAAAAAAAAAAGCAGAAGTTCATCAGACACATGGCTGAAACAAAGATCTTGGACCATCAAGAGTAAATATATCCATGTAGCAGATAAGTTTAGGGAAAAGGGCAGCAAACAAAAAGACAGACCCTGATGTAATGAATGTGAACTTGTTGAAGCAGAGTATAGATGAAAATACAACTTTAAATTGTAAGGTAAGAGGAAAGCAATTCCCTTTGATCCAAACGATACTGCAGTTCCTGATAACACCGGCAATAATAATTATAATTACTAGCCAGTATTTATTGAGTGCAAATGGTGAGATCTAGTGTGTGAGTGCTTTCCTCATTTGACCTTCACACCTGCCTTATCAGGTAGGTAATATTACATAAGTGAAGAAATTGGGCTCAGAGAAGTTATATGCTCAAATCCTCAAAGTGAGTAAGTCAGTGGCTCCAGATTTGCACCCAGATCTGTAGGTGGAATTTGTAGTAATGGAATATTTGAGTTGTGTCTGATTCAGGAAGGTGATGCTTCTGTGCCTTATCTGATTCTAGAGGTCATGCTCTCAGCTGCTTTGGTCTGGTGCCTTGTGAAGTCACTGGTTTCCTCCAACCCCCATTTTAAGTTTGTAAATAGTTTATTTTTGCCCTCGAGTTCAAATATTTTTTTTTTTTTTTTACTATCCTCCAAATTACATCCCCATCTTTCTTTCTAATACAATTAGAGTCTGTTCCAGAAAGCTAAATCTGCAAATCTTTCTGGCTAAAGCAGAAAATTAATTGTATTTGTTTAATTGTAACCCGGGTAGAAGACACCATGAGGATGAGATTTTTATTACAATTCCCATCCAACCTACATCTCTAATCCCGTTGTCCTATTTTTCCACTTAATGCTGTGTGGTTGTGAGACGCTCCCTCAGGAGGGGTGGGACAGGGCAGGAGGAAGGGTTTAGGATGACCACCTGGGCAGGACTTGAGTATCTCTGAGTTCTTCCTTACGGTTCCATCAAAACATGATCCCCAGTTCTTACAGTCTGAAGATTTCAACAGTGTCCCTGCAGCTTTCCCCATTTTCAATGGAAAGTTTTTAGCAACAAAGGAAGAAGAAATATGCTTTTCTCACACATATAACTTTCCAAGGGTTATGTTTTAGATTTGAGTGTGTAGGTAGATGTGGTATATACCAGCCAGACTCTCACGGTCAAGCATTTCTTTCTTTCTTTTTTTTTTTAATTGTAGTATAGGTGACCTATAATGTTATTTTACCTTCAGGTATGCAACATAGTGATTCAACAATTCTATACATTACATAACGCTCACCATGATATGTGTAATTACCATATCTCACCATACAAAGTTATTCAATATTATTTCCTATTCAGAGTCCATGGGTGAGGAGGCTAGAGAAATAGGTACAAGATAGGGCCACAGAGGCACTTGAAAGGCAAACCAGAGTCCTTGGATTTTCTTTGGTTGAGTTGTCACAATGTCGGTGATGGGGGTCCTACCATAGGACAAGGACAAGCGTGTGGAAGCATAGGCAGTGTGAGGAAGGAGCCTGGGCTGTGACAAAGTGGTCATCCTTACCAAGCTGCCATCTTTCATCTCCATATATATCTTTTAACTTCTCTTTTTGGGTAGTTCCTTTTCCCACCAAATTATGAATGATCTCTTCTGGTCCTGTGGGGAGAGGCTATGGCAAGGGGGATGAGATGTTTGCACACAAGGGGAAAAGGACCTTTACAAATTTTTCAGTGTCCAATATTAAAAATTCTTGTTTAGAATCTCCTGGATACATGTCTCTAAACAAAGACTGATTATTTGGAGGGTTAGACCTCCCGTTCTGTTTGCCCTCATGGGCCTTCTCTCCTACCATTTTTGAGCTCAAGTTGAGATTCATTGAATGGATCACTACCAGTGCAAGCCTCTTTAATTCCCTCAATTAAACTAAAATGCTAAACCCATATCATATGCTAAACACATATATTCAGGTTGAACAAATAAAGCATTGGATATTAAGGAATCATATTTTGTTTTCATCCTAAAAATTAGGTAAGAGCTGTAAGGGCAGGAAAGCATGAAGCTGAGAGGAGAATTCCCAGAAGAAGTCTGCTCAGAGAAGTGGATTTCGTACCTTATGTGTCCACCTTACTCTGGTGTGCTGGCTAAGCATTTCAACAAGGAGCTGTCCTTGGGCCCTGAAGGGCTGAATGCTCCTCAAGATGTATTTAAAAGGAAGGACAAGGTGGGCATGGGGTTGTATGGGTGGATTGCTGGGGATTCATCTGCTTGGTGCTCAGGTTTCTGAGAGGAAACTGCCCAGGGTAAAGGAAACAACCCAGTTTACTCAATATCCCTGGAAGTACTTGTGGGATTTGTCATAATCGCTCCCCATGACGTAAATTACACAAGAAGCCTGTCTCTGTCCGTTGCTAACCAGGAGCATGGCAGTGTAGACAAACACAAAGTCTGAAGCCTCTTAAACACACCCTGCTTTCCCCCTACCCATAGCTGAACAGGGCCAGCCCCAGCCTGCATCCTGAAAGGGCTGACAGTCTTCCCAGTAGTTCACAAACATTCTCTTTATACAATAATAAGAAGCCCCAAGATTTGCTTATGGCTTTTTAGTTCATCAAGACTTTTGCGTATTTTGTGTCACCGGAACCTCAAACAACTTTCTAGGCAGATGCCGGCCCTCCACACTGAGGCTGTGCCCTCCTGCTTGTTACCCGACCTGAAGCTGACCTGCCTTTAGACTTTAGCGGGCCCATTTCTTCTTTCTCCCAGTGCCCAGAAGACAGCCTCAAGCATTTGTTTGTACTGTTGTGAATTGAATCCAAGATCGTAATTCTCTCTCAGTTGTCTGTCTAATTAGTTTAAGTCATTAGAGTTAAAGCAGCCAGGAGTGGAAACAAGTTGATTTATTGCTCCTGTCAGGGCCACTGACCTCCTTGCATTTTATTTTATTTTTAAGTTTTCATTTTTTTTTTAAGATTTTATTTATTTATTTGACAGAGACCACAAGTAGGCAGAGAAGCAGGCAGAGACAGAGAGAGGGGGAAGCAAGCTCCCCGCCGAGCAGAGAGCCCGATGCGGGGCTCGATCCCAGGACTCTGGGATCATGACCTGAGCCGAAGGCAGAGGCTTCAACCCAGTGAGCCACCCAGGCGCCCCATTTTCATTATTATTATTATTATTGCATTTTATTTTTAATGAAGTTCTCAAACAACAGGGCTTTTTTTTTTTTTTTTTTTTTTTTTTTAAAAGCATGTTCCTGTAATGGTGGAGTTTGAGGTTTTGTGCCTAGTTGCACTGGGGAATTTTTTGGTATGTGTATGTGGGGAAAACAGTCTTCCAGTTGTAACACTGAAGGCCATCATTCAAAAAACCATGGGATGGCCTTCTACCCTCCACCAGACATTTACTGAAGGTTTTCTATGGCTCAGGCTGTGTTAGACCCTGTGAATTTAATATGAAGATAAGACTCCCCTGTGCTGAGCCTGGTGGGGTAGGAGTGGGAGGTCTAAGGAAGAGACCAAAGGGCACCAGCCAATGGCAGATAATAGTAGGGGAGCAACTGAGGAGGGAATCAGGTGAGCAGAAAGAAAGATTGATTGTAGTTAAGTATATACAAATCAGTCCCTTCCAATGTTCAGATACATATAACTACATGGCAGAATGGTTCAGGAAAATAACAAACCTACAGCCGGCCCTATGTCAATATGGAGTAACAGGGAGAGTACTTTTTCCTCCTGGCTTTATTGAGATATAATTGTAATGTAACATCAAGTAAGTTTAAGATGTACAATGTGATGATAGACTATATGTGTATATTTCAACATGATTGCCACAATAAGGTTAGTTAGCACATCCATCACCTCACATAGTATTTGTGTTTGTGTGGAAGGGCAAGAGCTTTTTAGATTTACACTCTTGGCAACTTTCAAATATATAATACAGTACTGTGATATCATCATACTGTCCACTAGATCCCCAGAACTTATGTATCTTATAACTAGAAGTTTGTACCCTTTGGTACCTTTACCTACTCCCCACCCCCCAACTCCCTACTCCTGGCAACCACAAATCTACTGTTTCTGTAAGGTTTTTTAAAATTATTATTTTATATTCCACATATAAGTGAGATCATATAGTATTTGCTCTTCCATGTTAGGCTTATTTCACTTAGCATAATGACCTCAAGGTTTATCCATGTTGTAAATGGCAGGATTTCCTTCTTTTTTTCTGGCTAAATAACATTCCATTGCATGCACACACACACACACACACACACACACACACACACACACAGTTCTTATCCATTCATCCGTCAATGGATGCTTAGTTTGTTTCCCCGTCTTGACCACTATAAATAATGCTGCAGTGAACGTGGGAGTGCAGCGCTCTTTTCAAGATAGTGAGTTCATGCATGTATATATGTATATGCAGAAGTGGAATTGCAGGAGCACATGGTAGTTCTTTTGATTTTTAGATTTTGAGGAAACTTCATACTGGTTTCCACATAGCTGGACCATATAACATTCGTAGCAACAATGCACAGGGTACTCTGTTCACTAGCACTTGTCATCTCTTGTCTTTTTGTAATAGTCATTCTAGTAGGTGTAAAGGGATACTTCATCGATGGCTTTGATTTTTATTTCTTTGGTGATCAGTGATGTTGAGCACCTTTTCATGCACTTGTTGGCCATTCAAATATTATCTCTGGAAAAATGTCTATTATGGTCCTTTGCCCATTTTTAAATTATATTCTTTTCTTTCTTTCTTTCTTTCTTTCTTTCTCTTGAGTTGCATGAGTTCCTTATAATTCTGGATATTAACCACTTTTCAGATATATGAGTTGTAAATATTTTCTCCCATTTTGTAGTTTGTCTTTTCATTGTATTAGTCATTTATTTTGCTGTGCAGAAGCATTTTAGTTACATGGAGCCCCACTTGGTGATTTTTGCTTTTATAATTTCTGCTTCTTGTGGTGTATCCAAAAAATCATTGCCAAGACTGATGTCAAGGAACTTGCTTCCGATGTCCCTATGTTTTCTTCTAGAAGTTTCATGATTTCAGGTCTTACATTTAAGCCTTTGATCCATTTCAAGTTAATTTTTGTGAGTGTATACCTTTGTGAGTGTATACCTTTGAGTATACACATTTTAACAATATTAATTTTTCTGATACATGAACATAGCATATCTTTCCATTTATTTGTATGCTCTTCAGTTTCTTTCATCAATGTCTTATAATTTTCAGTATATAGATTTATCCCTAAGTATTTTATTGTTTTTGATGCTATATAAATGAAATAGCTTTCTTTATTTCTTTTTCAGATAGTTTGTCATTAGTGTATGGAGGCACAACCGATTTTTTTATGTTGATTTCATATACCACAACTTTATTGAATTTGCTTTTTAGTTCTAACAGTTTCTGGTAGAGTTTTTAGGGTTTTCTAGATATAATATTATGCAATTTTTCAAACAGAGAATTTTACTTCTTCTCTTCCAATTTGGATGCTGTTTATTTCTTATTCTTTCTCATCAGTCTAGATAGAAGTCCGGTACTATGTTGAATGGGAATGGTGAGAGTAGCCACATTTGTCTTGTCCTGAGTATGAGGTTAGGTGTGAGCTTGTTTTATATGGACTTTTTTATGTTGTGTTATGTTCCTATTATACCCAATTTGTTGAGAGGTGTTTTTTTTTTTAAATCATGAACTGGATACTGAATTTTGTCAAATGTTTTTTCTGCATCTATTGAGATGATTGTATGATTTTTATTTTTCATTCTATTAATGTATTATGTCACATTTATTGATTTGCATATTTTGAACCATCCTTGAATTCCAGGGATGAACCCAACTTGATCACAGTGCATGGTTTTCTAATGTATTAATAGATTTGGCTTGCTAGTATCTTGTTGAGGATTTTTGCATCTATATTCTTTAGGATATTGGTCAGTAGTTTGCTTTTCTTGGAGTGTTCTTATCTGGCTTTGGTATCAAGGGAATGCTTTGCCTGACAAACAAAATGATAAATATTAGAAAACTAATGTCAATACGTTAAATAGCAGACACACAGAGCTGAGATTTAGTAAGCTGAAAGACAGATCTAAATAAATTTCCCAGAATTCATTGCAGGGAGACATGAAGATGGCAAATATAAAAAAGAAGTTAAGGGAGATGAATAAATAGGAAGACGAGTTCCAATCCATGTCTAATCTCTCAATTAGAAGAGGGAGGAGAGAAAATATTAGAAGGTATAAAAGCTGAAAACATTTCATAATGAATAGAAGACACCAATCTTAGAATCACTACACTCAAAGAATCCCAGGCCTAATAATTAAAAGAAATCCACACTCACACATATCATTGTGTCTGCACTGACATGCAACTGATGTGTGGGAGGGCAGAACACGACAGTCCAAGAAAAGATCTTAAAAACAGTGAGAGAAAAGAGAGAATACCCACAAAGAAGGTACAACTGACTTCCAACAGCAACAGTAGAATCCAGAGGGCAGCGGAGAATCTTGAGGGGCCAAGAGAAAATAACAAGCAATCTCATATTGTGTGCTGAGTGAAATGATCTTTCAAAAATGAAAGTAAATAAAGTCATTTTTTGACAAACTGAAACCGGAAGGATTTACTGCCTGTAGATTATCCTGAAAGGATTCCTAAATGATGTGCTTCAAATAAAAATAAAATTGTTCCACAAGGAAGGTTTGGGATTGAAGAAGGAATGATGAGAAGATAAAATTGTAAGCACAAATATAAATATAAACAAATATTTGTAAAGGAGTAACAATAATGTTGAATTTTAGAAAGCTAAAATAGCAAAAGAAAACTTGAGTTCTACATAAGAATTGTATATGATTCATTAATTCACTGTGACTGTATATGAGAGAGAGAGGAGGGAGGAAAGAATTAACGTTGTAGTACTTGAGTATTGCTAAGAAAAAGGATTAAAGATCAATTAATTGTAGACTTTATGTTAAAATGCATATGTAATTAATATGTCCAGGGTCAGCACTAAAGGAATAGAATAAAAGGTACAACTTTCAATGGAAAAATGAAATGGAAATGGGGTAAAATTTAATCAAAGAGAAGAAAACTATGGGGCACCTGGGTGGCTCAGTTGGTTGAGCTACTGCCTTCGGCTCAGGTCATGATCCTGGACTTCCAGGATCAAGTCCCGCATCGGGCTCCCAGCTCCTTGGGGAGTCTGCTTCTCCTTCTGACCTTCTCCTCTCTCATGCTCTCTCTCACTCATTCTCTCTCAAATAAATAAACAAAATCTTAAAAAAAAAAAAAAGAGAAGAAAACTAGAATAAGAAGAACAAAGAAAAAGTACAAAATGAGATGTTGGAAATGAATCTAAATTTTTTGGTAATCACAATTGACTTAAAAAATTGAACTCCTTGGTTAAAAAACAAAAGCTTGTCACACTGAATTAAAAAAAAAATCATCCAATGGCTTTTTCTGAAACATGCCTAAAATATAAGAACATACAAGGGTTGAGAGTAAAGGAGCGAGAAAAAAATTATGCAAATTGTCACCCAAGGAAAATTGGAATAGCTATGTATATTATTATCAGATAAATAGGCTTTGAGGCAAAAGGCTTACTAGAGATAAAGAAGGGGTCTAAATATTAAAGTTTCAGTTCACGAGGAAGATACAACAATTTAATCTTGGATGCACCTAATTACATAGTTTTTAATCACTGAAACTTCAAGGAGGAATAGACAAAGCTACAATCAAAATGGGAGTTTTAATATATATCAATAACTGATAGATCAAGCAGATAAAAGAAGAAATCAAAAAGAGCATAGAGTATCTGAATAAGACAAATAGCAAGACTATTTCAGTGAGCACGTAGAGCACCTCACTCGACAATGGGGGAAGATATATTTGTATTAGTTTTCATGGACTTTTATAAAAATTGATTCTAAATAATTAAGTCTACACATTTAAAGACCTTCAATGACTGCAAAGCTAACAAATTAGAAATTAAAAACAAACAAGAAAAACTTAAGAAAACCCACAACTGTCAGCTTTGACACTTACTTCTAAATAATCCATATGTCCGAAATAATGGGAATTGAAAAATATTGAAAAATAAGCAAAAAGCAGTAACTGAATTGAGCACTAGCCAAACTGTTACTAAAAACTTGCACACATAAACATTATATAGATTCTTTCATGAGATACAGTCAGGAAAATGACTTCCCAAGGATACTTGGGGAGGAATTTTTATACAGGTTGAGAGAAAGTAAGATTAGGTTGTTTACCAGATTAATGGACTGACACCTGGAATGATTGCTATGTATTCTTAGTCTGTTTGGCCAGTCTTTGTATTCAGGTCTTAAAGACAGAATTATACTCAGATTAGTACTTATTCATAATGCTATTAATGCTAATTAGTACTCTAAGGCCTCTTGTTTGGGAATTACTGGAAAATGTGGATCAGGTATAGACTGACAGATTGTGGCTTTTGTAAACTGCTAGCAATGTACAGATTGTAGGTATTACTTACAGGATTCTTTTGCATTTAGAAGTGAACAGCAAAGAGTGACAACATATTAAAATGTGTGGTAGTTAGTGGTACTCAGAGGGAAATTTATAGTCAAGTGTATGTGGTACTTAGCAGGAAATTTATGGCCTATTATGCTCATATTAGAAAAGAAGGCTGGAAATATAAATAAGCTTAGCATCCAAATTATGACTTTAAAAAGAATAGAGTAACTTCTGAAAACATAGAAGAAAGAAAATAATCAACAAAACCCAGAAATGATTGATCTAAAAAAAAAATAACACTAGAGTTATCAAAAAAAACTGAAAGTTTTTCTTTGGAAAGTTTTAAGAAGTGGGTCAATCTCTGGTGGGATTACTTAAGAAAAAAAATGCAGAAACCACAAAGTAATAGTATCAAGAATGAAACAGGGACAAAACTGAAGCAGACAAATTTAAGAAAATTATAAAAGAATATTACTAATAGCTTAATTGTAATGAACCTAGAAGTATAAGAAATGTTCAAACTTGTAGAAAGTGTAAGTTATTATAAAGTATAAAATACAGATAAGGTAGCCAAAATTTGACTAACCTTTGTTTGTTTTGTCCATTGCTTCATCCTTTGTATCTGTCATATATTACAGTCTCAATGAATATTTATTTAAATGAATAATTAAATTCAGTTATAGCAGTTGTTAACATTTTGACATATTTATTTTTGTATGTATTTTAAAACATAGTTTATTTGTATATTGATTTTTAAGCACCAAGAACACAGATACCTCCATAGATACTAGATGAAAATGATAAAAAAAAATAATAAAGTGAAAAAACAGAGAGCATCTGGCCTGTTATCCTTTACCACTCAAAAAAGCTGTATGAGTTTTAAAGTAGCTAATCTTATCTCAATTTCCTTGGCAATAAAATGAACAATATGTTCTTCCCACAGCTATGCTTTTGTGGAGAAAAGAAAAAAGAGATTTTTTTTCTAGCAATTCTCCTGGGATGGTAACCTATCCACATGGAGTTTGATCATAATTAGCAAGGACTAGAACAGCATTATTACTGTTTTTTTGATGTTATTAAACAGAATTAAGCAATCACTGGGGAATGGGAAATATGGCTTAAGACCTAGTTTCCTGGCACACTGGAAGGTGTGGAAGCAAAAAGGGAAAGATAATTTGAAACATTGTTTTTTTAAAATTAATTTGACACATTGTGAAGAAAGCTTTCCTCTGACCACAGACCTCATCTGAAAACATACAATACAACCCTGGGGTCTAAACTGTGTGGAGATGATCTGGCGAAACTGTGGAGATGATCTGGGATGCCTTTGTTATCACAATTATTTTCTAAAAGCATTTTTTTCCCCAAGGATCTATGAGTAGTATATTTTTTAGTACTCGTGTATCTGGAAATGTTTTATTGTTTTCCCAAGTAAATGACAACCAATCCAAGTTTAAAGTTCTTGAAGACCTATCCCCTCATTCTCACAAACTAGTATGAAGTAGTCTTTTGGGTACATGTGCGTATATGTAGAGGTACAGAGGAATTCTGGAAGGTTACGTATGGAATTTTCAATAGTTACCTCTGTTATATAAGGAATGGGTATTTTCAGTGTGTGTGTGTGTGTGTGTGTGTGTGTGTGTGTGGTATTAGGGCTGGTTTGTGATCAAAGACCCTGGTAGTGTTAACTGTAAGATTTTAATTTTTTTAAAGCAAGAAGTGTGCGAAGCATTCCAAGTAAAATTGAAACTTAAAGCAATCTCTTGGGTCATAACATTTTTCCTTCAAGATTCTGTAGACATTATTTTATAGCCTCCGTGCACTTAATTTAATAAATTTCTTCAATGATTTTTGAGCACCGGCTATGCATCATTGTATAGGGGACACCTTAATAAGCAGAAATGGACTTCATGGAGCTTACGGCAAACTAGAAGAGAGAGAGAGGCTAATCCACTAATCATAAAAACAACAACAACAAATAACTGTGGGAGGGCTTTGAGAGGAAGTTACTTGCTACTCCAGAGAGTGTGCAGCAGGAGGACTGTGCCCTGGTCAGGAGGTCAGAGAGGAGTCCCTGAAGAAGTGACCTGCACTTCAGGGAGGGTGAGCTCTAAGTGTGAAGTGCCTGCCCTTGGAGGTGAGCACGGCACCTGAGAGGAACTGAGGGAAAGTTGATGTACTTAGACAGCAGCAAGGGTTGCTGGAGAGTAGGTGGGAGCCAGGCTCCCACGTGGAGCCTGGAAAGTCTCACAAGCCACCCTAAGGATTTCACATTTGTCCTGAGAGTCATGGGAAGCAATTGGATGGTATAAATATGGGAGTGACACAGTAGATTTGTGTTACGATGAGGTCATTCTGGATACTGTGTGGAGAATTGTATGTAGAGGGCAGGGGGGAAAGTAGGAAGACCAAGGAGGAGTGAGTCGGCAGTCGGCTGGGAGAGATGTATCAGTTGCTTGGACTAGAGAGATAGTGACTGGAGAGCTGGAGATGGGCCATACTTGAGAGAACTTTGGGAAATAACACAGGACTCTATGACCAATTAGATATGAGGGTTGGTGATGGAGAGGGATATGTCAAAAACAACTCCTTGTTTCTGCCTGAAGGGACTGTGATCATGATCGGACACCCATGGAGATATCATAGGAAGAGAGCGTGGTTTGGAGAGAATTTCTCAAATCCCATTTGGCCAAGGTGAATTCAAGAGTCATTTGAAATGTTTAAGGGGATATGTTGATTAGGCAGTGGTCCTGGAGACCCAGACCCAAGGAGAGGTCCAACCTGGAGATTTGAATCTATGAGTCAGACTACAGAATCCTGAGATCAGGGAAAAGCAGAACTCTGGTCTTCCTGGAGCATACAGCTGTGGACATGGCCTAGACTGCACACAGGTGGGAACCAGAAATCAGAGAAGCTTCCTAGATTTAGCATTTCTATACTGTTATTTCTACCAAGAATATCCCTCTGCCTATTTTGATGTATCCTCAGCCAGGAAACCCCTCTTCATGTTCCTTTAGGGAAACACAACCCAGGTCCATCTAGATCAAGAACCATTCCCTTGTGGGCCAGTTAACTTCTGTCTGTTCCTGTACTGACACAGTTTTGGAAATGCTTTGCTTTTGTTGCAGATATGGCTGACTAAGAGCCTGGGGAGGCTCACCTGAGTTACTCAGTCTGGCAGCCCAGGGAAGGTGATTTGAGTGAGGTCTGTGTTCAGATAGTTGCTTTATCGGACTAGGCTGACCAGAGTTACAGCTAAGTTGTGGGCCCAGATCCCTCACTGCACCCAGGCTCTAGCAATCTCTGATCCCTCAGGAAGGAAACACTTAAACCTCCCTGGGAAGGGAATGAAATGCGAGTTCATGACTCATCAGCTGGGTCAAGGGCTCTCATGACCAGCAGACAGCCAGTCTGGAGTGTAACATTGGGCAGGCCTCCTTCTGTATTTTGTGAGCTGGGACCTGCTTCTCTGAGCATTTGTGGCATCAGACCTGTGGACACGGGACTGAGGGGGCCTGTTTCTGCATCGGTCCCCAGTGCCATTTTGATGAGCCCTGAGAAGCGCTCTCTTTCTGGGAGCTGGAGGAGTCATGCTGAACGAGATGTTAAAAACATAAGCTGTAGGGTCTGGACACTAACGAATGCCGGCATGAGTCATGCTTATATTTCTTATCTCAATTAGATCCTCACTCTTCTTGGGAATCCAGCTACCCCAGCTGCTGGTGCTGGTGTCATTAGCTGGAGGCTGATGGCACCCCTGGAACTGAGCTTATTAAGAATAAATGAACCTTGGGTTCAGAGCCCTCAGGGGTTTGGCTTTCTGAAGCTAGGCACAAATAAAAACTCAGCTGCCTAGGCTTTGCATTATTATATTTTCTGGGTTATATTGGTCTCTAGGGAATCTGCTTGATGCATTTCTAAGTTGTTTGTTTTGTTTCAACAGAGGAGATCAGATTTTAAACAACCCTCAATTATCAGAGAAGCCTCCTCTAGGGTAGGTGTTAGGGGCAGCCCCATGACTGTTTTAAAATGCCCCTTTCTCAGTCAGTGGGTTGTTCCCGAAGCCCAGGCGCTGGCAGCTGACTTAGGTGCGTAGCTGCAACTTTTCCCTCCAGTCAGCATTTGTTGGGCCCAACACAGCTATAGGCCAGAAAATGGTTGCTCATTTTCCTGCTGCCTCATCAGCCAAATGGACAGCTAAATTCCAGTGGCTGAGGCTTTATTACTTTTGAAGGCCAGGGAGGCAGGAAAGAGCACAGCTGGGCCCCTCATCCCAGGCAGAATCGCAGGGCCTGCAGAGAGAGGGGTCGGCTTCCGACTCCTCACTGCGGACAGTTGAATCTGGAGGTGACTGTGGGGAGGTGAAAGTTGATACTCCCAGGGCCACTGTCTGTGAATTACCGGCTCTTTCAGGAAGGTGCAGCGGGCTCAGCCCTTCCTCAGCTAAGTGTGATCCAAAGGTCCCAGGGGAAAGATGTTTTAAGAGGCTCCGCTGCTGGAGTGAGGCAGCTAGATGGGTTGGCCCACTGTGCTTGGCCACGTGGCCCACCAGCCCCGCAGTCTGTGCAGGGCTCCCGTTTCTTGGCAGGGTCACGTGCAGGAGACACTAGAGCTCAGCCCCAGGAAGGAGGGCCGGGTGAAGGAACCACAGCGATCGCTGGTCACGTGTGGTTGTGTGGGCGGAAGAGGCCAGCTAAAGACTTTTCAGACTGGGGTCTTTGTTGAATCATTGGATTATGATGTTATGGCCACAGGAGCACATGTTCCTATTTCCTAAAATGAATGTTTACGTTAGAAAAGATCCCCATTACACTAACAGCACTTTCCCCGGAAGTGCGGGCCTGGCACTTTGGTTCCCTCCGTATGGGCCCTTGCTCAAAATTTACCAAAATGGTAATTTACCGAAAGAGTGTAATTATGCAATTGAAAAGTCTTTAAATTGGGCCATTTAGGGAAATGCTAGGGAGCTGCTCAAAACAAGCCAGGTGTGAGTATAAAGTAAGGAGACCGGTTGTTTACATTTTAATATAGTACACAAAACAAAAGCAATGATTCTGAACTGTGACTTCCTTCTTCCCCAGCTTAACTAGTGTAGTCAAGGCAGAACCCTGGACACTTTTCTGCTAGAGCATGGCTATCTCTAGTTTGTGTTGCAGACTCTCCTCAGGAGTCCCTGTTGCTTCTTGTTTGTTTGCTTATCATCTCTAAGCAGGAGAGATCTCTTTGCCTTGGGGTTTGTTGATGCTAAGGGCACCAGTTTTCTTCTTGAATCCTCCCTGGGCAAGTGGTTGCCTTCAAAATCCTTTCTGCTGCTGAACTGGAGGGTTGATGGGGGCACACATTCGACCTCCTAGCATTTTGTAGCCTTTTGTTGTATTTTTCTAGGTATTTCCCATGACAAGAGTGGATCAGGTTACCAGCTTTCTACTGTCTTATCCAGAAATCTTTCCCCCATTCTTCTTCTCTTTGTTAAAAAAAAAAAAAAATTATTAATTTATTTTGACAGAGGGACCACACAAGCAGGGGGAGCATCAGGCAGAGGGAGAAGCAGGCTCCCCGCTGCACAAGGAGCCTGATACAGGACTTGATCCCAGGACCCCAGGATCATGACCCGAGCCAAAGGCAGACACTTAATTGACTGAGCCACCCAAGCGTCCCTTTCTCCCATTTTTCTAATTACACTTCCTCCTCCCGTCTTGTGACACGTTTTTGAATAAGGAGCTAGTATGGGCCTAAAAATTATTAAAGCTTCTTTGTAGAATATTAAAGGCACTCGAATAGTTACCATGGGCATTTGGCAGCACAGATATGTCTGACATGGGGGTCGCACAAACTAGAATGTACATTTCAACCCACTATTACTTCTGTTCAAACCAATCACCTTGTTTCAGCAATGATGCCATTGCTCAAAGTGCCCACACATCTCGTCTTCTAGAGATTTCCCCCTCCCCCAGCAGGTTGGCAAATCATACAGGAGAGCCTGTAACAAAATGGTGCAGTCTTACCTGTTTTGGGATCAAGACCTGCATATGTTTTTTTCCCATATCTCATGGCCAGATCACTCCAGTCCACTCACATTTATCTATCAAAATGGGCTCCAAACAACCTGGGTTTCTCAAAAATAAAATCTACCTTCAAAGAATGAATATTTATCAGCCACTATTAATGGAATTCTAAAGAAAATGCCATAGGCTATGAAACTAATTCCTACAAGGAAGCTCCATAAATTTTTTAAATGGCAATAGTATTTGACTGGTATAAGAACTCCCAAGGAGAGTTCTTAGGGGCAAATAATACTTGTTTAGATGTGTAAGTTCTGATAAGTTGGTTAAAAAGAGAGTCTCATTTGGTCGGGGAAACAAGATAAGTTGGTTTCAAAGATTGTCTCATTTGATCTGGTATATGAGATAAATGGGTCCTGGCCCCTGCCAGTGAACATGGGCAAAGTGCTTAGCATGTCTAGATTTCTGATTCTTCACACTTAAAATGAAGGGTTTAGATTAGAAAATCTCCACGGACTCTTTTAGCTTCAATATACTATGATTCATTCATCAAACATTTATTGGGCAACTACTGTGTTAGATACTATTGCAGAAAAAAGTGATATAAAATCTTTATCTTAAAAGATATCAAAATTTAGCCAGGAATACAGATGATACACAATTTTTATAGCCTCAATATCATTATATGATATCCCCTCTCATCTAATCTATTATACATCATAATCTTTGTTGCTGTATAAACTGGCTACTTGTTCACCAGATATTTTTCTTTTCTTCCTGGGGACTCTTTTCCCAGACATCCTTGTAATTAAGGAGGTGTGGCGAAATGACTAGAGTCTGGCTATTCAGATGTGGGAAGAAGTGACATATGCCACTTCTAGGGTCCATGAAACCCTCCCATGTGTGAGGCTTCTCTCTCTTTCTCCATCTGTTGTCTCCACAGAGCCAGAGGAATGTGGAGCTTCAAGGTGGAAGGAGCCTGGGTCCCTGAATGACTGTGTAAAACAGAAGGTTAACCCATACGTCCTACCAACCTGCATTGGACTGTGATATAGAAATAGCATTTATTGGGTCAGTCACTTGGGGGATGGGGATAGGTGATTACAGTGGTTAAGTTGCTTGCACAATGCATTTACATTATAAAATAACATTCTTTTTTAAAAATTTTTATTTATTATTTATTTGACAGACAGAGATTATAAGTAGGCAGAGAGAGAAGAAGGGAAGCAGGCTCACTGCCAAGCAGAGAGCCCAATGCGGGGCTTGATCCCAGGACCCTGAGATCACGACCTGAGCTGAAGGCAGGGGCTTTAACCCACTGAGCCACACAGGCACCCCTGCATTTACATCATAAAGGAAGAGGTCTTTAGTTCTTAGATGATGGCTGTAAAGGCATATAGCCATTACAGTGGTGTTTCAAGTGAACAGAGAGCTAATGCCAGCACTGGGGAAGAGGATACGTGTATAGAAAGAAGAAGGTAATATAGAAAGGGGGGGGTAAGCTAGCAAGGAAAAAATTATAGCATAATTACTAGAGTAGTTGATTGTTTAACCCCAGGGTGTCTGTCCAGGAAAAAAAAAATTAGTTGGAAATCCAGCACTTTTAGAAAATGTAGGAAGGTAATGGCCAAATGATTCTCATTTTATCATCTCTCCAACACTTGCAGGACAATAGAAATTCTTTTGAAAACCATTCACTCAAAGCGAAGCCTGGGTAACTGGTAAGAATGTTATCTGAAGTGATGGCTCTAAGACGTGATTGCCTACTGTCTTGCAATTCAGAATCTGATGTGTCGCTACTTAGAGGTTTAAAAAGTCATTTTTTTAAAGGATTTTGGACCATGTTAACAATGATAAAGATGAAACTTAAGTGGATGCTCAAATTACATTTCAAAACCAATATATTTGGTGACTCATAGCTCAATTATAAGAAGGATGGCACTGAATTCAAGGTGGTGTTATATTATGGTATACTATAGAATAATGCCTCTGCCCCTATATTTCCACGTGCTAATCCCCAAATCTGTGACTGTTTCCTTACATGATAATAGGAATTTTGCAGATGTCCTTAAATTAAGGATCTTGAGAAGAGAAGATTATCCTGAAGTGTAAGAGTGGGTCCAATGTAATCACAAGGGTCCTGATAATGGGGAGGCAAGTGTGTCAGAGTCAGAGAAGGAGAGGCAGCAACAGAAGTAGAGGCCAGAGGGATGTGGGACCCTGTGCCAAAGAATGCGGGCAGCTCTGGAAGCTAGAAAAGGCAATGCAGGGGACTTCCTCCTAGGGCCTTTAGAAGGAACACAACTCTGTCAACTCATTTTAGACTTCTGACTTGCAGAACAGTAAGATAATAAATTTGTGGTTTTTTAAGCCACTGAGTTTATGGTAACATGTTATAACAGCAAAAGAAAACTAATGCGTACATAATATACTGTGACTTTTGTGTTCTTTTCTTTTTTATCCATAATGATTTTTAGGCCCTGTTATATACGCATTACCCTCCCTGCCTGCCTGCCTGCCTTCCTTCCTTCCTTTCATACCTGTACCTCATGGATATTTATTCATACTAAGGGTTTTAACAAAGGGTAATTCATTTTGTTCTCTCATAATAAGTATTAGAGTACTATTAGTTAGAAGGAGGGAAGTACTATTATTTCCCTCCTACAGTGAGGAAACTGAACTAGAGTAATTTGTCCAACGTTATTTATCTAGGAGGCAGCAGAGTAGGATTTGAGTTTAGATCTGGCTACTGCAAAGCAAATGTTCTTACCCACCACGATATAGGGAGTTCACTGACTTGAATTACATCTTTAAAACTCTGATTTTTGTAACTACTTTTGTCTTATAAATATTTTACCCAAAGTACTTTCTTGTTGTTGTATGCGTAAGTGAATCACGTAGCTTGATTTTAAAAACTTGGGTTTTGATGTTCCACTTCCAACAATGGCAAACTAGCATATGGAATACCAAACCTCCTGCCAGAATAACCAGAAAACATGGATAAAGACAAAGCAAAACTCCATGTTTGAAATATTGGAGAGCTACTAAAGCAGCCAGGACAGGAGGGCCAAAACCCCTAAGAAAGAAGGGAAACTCATCAAGGTGAGCTGGGTAATCTGTGCTATTTTTCAACTGGGGCATTTGCCAATTCTTAAGTGGTCTGGGAAGAGGGACTGAAGGTATGAGAAAAGGCACCTGTGAAGTGGGAGAGAAGCCAAGCAATTTTCAGCTATGTTATGGTGCTTGGAAGAGGCAGTTGGACTTCAAAGTTACTGGGTAAGCGAGGACTTGAAGATGCTGCTGCAAAGGAAAGTGCTGAGAAATCAGCCCAAGGGTCTGAGTTGCTTCTCTTCGATGCGTATGCCAAGGAGTAAGTGGTCCTGGCCCAGAGAGAAGCAGATCAGGAAACAGCAGCCAAGGGCATGTGTGAGTAGGCACCCTCTGGACCCCACCAGCCCAGAGGTAACAACTACCATCTTTCAGCGGGGGGAGGGACAAAGTCTGCATGGGAGATAAAACCTGCAAGAAGAGACCAATAAGGGGTCCCATGTTTGTGACTTTTAGCCTGATGGCAGACCACAGTTAGTACTGTATGAGAGGATAAAACTCTGCTACAAGACCTGTCCTTCTTTCTGTCCCAAAGATTAGGAGGACAGAGATCAGGAATACCATGGTGACTGGGAAGCGAGATTAAATCCTGGAAAGTAGAACATCAGAGTCCTGAGTTCTGTGTATAAACTCTGCCCAAGTTTCTGGCTGGTCCATGAACCGTGTATGCTGGGGACATACTCCAGGCACCACAGAGGAAACCAAAACTTCAGATGTGAGATTTGAGCCATTGCCTAAAAGACAGAATTAACAATATGAGTCAAATTAACTCACTGACTACTAAAACAAAACATCAACATTCTCTGAAGGAGTAAAAATAAATCCAGTGTCCCTCCAACGTAGCATTAAGAAGGTTAATTCAATTCAAAATTACCTGATATATGAAGAACCAAGAAATGTTCTTCAGTCTTAAGAGAAAAGACAAAAAACACATTAAAACCCTGAGAAATTATTTAGGATCGATTCTTGGAATCAGCATACAGAGATTTAAAAATAAATGGCCATTAAATGTTGTTAATGAAGGAAAATATGGTTCCAATAAGTTAAAAGAAAGGAATCTCACTGTGAAATCTACAGAAATCCAATCCCAGAGAGAAGAGAGACACGGAGGCAGAAAAAAGGATTTAAAGATAGAATGGATCCAAATTCCCCAAATTTATTGAAAGACATAAACTTAGAGATGGAAGAATTCCAATGAAAACCACACATAGTAAATATGAAAAAGTTATGCTTAGGCAAATTTCTAACACTAAAGATGAAGAGAAAATACTGAAAACAGCCAGAAAAAAATGACATAGTATAAAAATGACATGTCATAGCAGTAGAAGAATGATTTGAATTGTCGTTCACCTTTCATCAGAAATGATAGAAACCAGAAGATAGTAGAATGCCATCTTGAGAAAAACTTTATTATCTTGAAATAATTTTAGATACCAAAAAAGTCACAAAACTAGTAGAGTTTCTGTCTACCTTTCTCCCAGCTTCCCTGTATGATAATAGCATGTATAAACACTGTATTTATCTGCCTGTCTGAAAAAATACACTACTCCTTTCAAAGATAACTGAATTTCAGGAAGAAGTCTTGGGCCTAAGTGTGGACCTTAAGTGTAGATATGAGTGTACTTGCTGATGGTAAAACACAGTGAAAGATCAAATGAATGTGCGAATGTACTTAAATGGTTAAAAACTATCTAAAAGCCCAAGTGGGCTTCTGGCTTATCCCCAAGCTTCGTATCATTGTGCCTTTTCCTTTAGCCTGTCGCTCTAAAGGCTCCAGTTCACTGAGTTCTAAGGCTGGCCTCGCACATCCCACCACAGCATCCTGGGGATTCAGGACTCCCAGCAGCCAACCTCATCCGCTGGGAGTTACCTACGCTTTCTCACCAGATGTCCAAGGGACAGTTGTGAGCTGTGTTGCTTAACTGAGGAAAGATCAATGGAGTCCTAGGTATGAAATTTCTAGGTAACGTGTGGTCTGTAAATAACACGTGAAATTCTTCAGTCCAGTTATAAAGCCATGGCCTGAGGTGAGGAAGTGGAGAAGTAGCACTATTCCAGTTTTATCCTGGGCCCCAGCTAAGCTGGCTTGTCAATTCCTACATGATAACTGGAGAAGAATATTAAAGTTCAGGGAGGGAGCAACTCAGTAAAGCCTAACCACGGAAATTTGCACGCAGACCTGGGATAGATTTTTCTCACTCCTTACATCTTCTTACTCCTTACACACAAGGATTTGCTTATACTAAGAAGGAGAGTGTCCTTCCAATATGCTTCTGAGGACAGACAAGAAGCAAGCGTTGAAAACTATACAAGAATGTCTGGCTTTTTGTTTTTCTTAAGTGATGAAAACAAAACAAAACAAAACAACTCCCTAACTTGGCATCCAGAGACAGGAGGAAATGGAAATCTCTTCTTCCATGTCACCTCTTTCTTAATACATTTTTTTTTCCAGGCTGGTTTTGCATAAAACTGGAAAAGGACTCAAAGCAAGGCTACATCTTACACTTTTTGAGAACTTCCTGGGGAAGGCAGAGATTGGAAGTCAGACTGCGCTTCAGTCCCTATCACTTCCTAGCTGTAGGGCCTGTTGTTCATCTAAGAAATGAGGGAAAGGACATAGACAGACCCAACAGAGGTGTTCAAGGCTCCCGCCGAGGCCCAGTGCTCTTTTCTGTCTATACCTGCTCCCAGCACTCTAGGGGAGCTCAGCCACATCCCCACCTTCCATTCCCACCCCTGCACAGGGGCAACTGCCCCCCATCCCCCGACAGCTGTCTCAGAGGGACCTGAATTCAACACACCCACAGTCAAACTCTGGACTTCCCCAAACCTGGTCCTCTTTCCCTCTTCCCTGAGAGAGGTTCCTATTGTCTAATTGTGTAAACGAGAAACCCAGGGGTCCATTTCAGTTCCTCCCATTCTCTCTGCTCATCCTTCTTTCCCATTTCCAGCCCATTCCAAGCACTGTCATTGTTAACCACCAAGTAGCCATTAATCCATCCATCTGTCCGCTGCCATCCATGATGTTCCCACCTAACTGGCCACCCTGTAGTAGTTATTCTGGATGCTCTACTCTTTCTCTTCTGTCCGGCAACCAGCATGATCTTTACAAAATGCTGATCTGATCATGTCGTTTACTTATGCCTGTCAGTGGCTTCCCTTCACTTTCAGGATAAATACCATCATCTTAATGTGATTTTCAAGGACAGAATGAGTTGACCTTTCTTTACTAGCTCAGCTTCATGTGGTCTCACATTCTTTGTCTGTTGAGCTCCACCTGTTGAGGTCTTCTGTAACATATTTTTGTTGTTTTAGCCTTTTTTTTTCTAAGTAAGCTCTAGACCCAAAGTGGGGCTTGAACTCACGACCCCAAGATCAAGAGTCATATGTTCTCCTGACTGAGTCAGCCAGGCACCATTGTTGTTTTAATTTCTTTACCCTGAAGTAATTTCAGACTTAAAGAAAGATTGCACAAACAGTAAAAAGAGTTCTTGTGTACCCTTCACATGTATTCCTCTAATGTTAAACTCTTTTTTAGATTCTTTCTATATTTTTCTGAACTTTTTGCGAGCATCAAAAATAAATTAATATAAATATAGTACTGTTTTCTAATTTACAAACCTCTTTCAAATTTCACAAGTTACCCCACTAATGTCATTTATAGCAAAGGAAAAAAGTGTTTTCTTCTCCAGGATTCAGGATCACACATTCTACAAAATGCCATTTCTCTTTCAACTCCTTCATCTGGAATACTTCCTCACTCTTTCTTTGTCTTTTATGCCACTGACATTTTTAAAAAGTCCTCCCAGTTATTTTGTAGAATGTCTTTCATTTTGAGTTGATTGTCTTTCATTTGAGTTGATTACATACAGGTTATACACTTTTGGCAGAAATACCATAGAGGTGATTTTGTGTTATTGGTGCGTTATATAGGGAAGCATGTAGTATCAATTTATCCCATTACTGCTATTGTGATATTAACTTTGGCCACTTAGTTAAAGTGATATCTATTGGATTTCTCCACTGAAATGTTACTATTTTTCCCTTTGCAATAAGAAAAATCTTATGAGAGCTACTTTGAAACTATGTAGAATCATGTTCCTTACCGAACTTTCATTTTCTACTATTAGAATCCAGTGATGATTCCTTCCTGAAATAATTATTACTATGGTGGTCGCCAAATGGTGCTTCTTTCACACATCTAAAAATGCCATCCTTTCTTCACCCCAGGGCACATATTTATTCTACTCAGAATACCCTCTTCCTCTTTTTCAACTGGTTAACTATTATTATTTTTTTAGATTTCAGATCAAATGTCATTTTCTTAGAAATGCCTTCCTTGGTCCCCTCTCGTTAAAGGTCAGATTTCTTATTTGTGCATTCTAATGGGCATCATATAGTACTTTATAGAACTTGTGTTATAATCTTACACTTATAAATAAATGATTAGTTAAGTCTGTCTCCTCCACTAGACTGTAAACACAGTGAGCCTGTGGTGGTGTTTTTATTCACCATTGTACTCCCCTTGCCAAGCACAGTTATTGGTATACATAGCCTGCTCATTAAATTTAACCAATTCAAGGACTGAATGAATCTCATGGAGTTCTTGTGTGTATTGAATGAAATAAGATATGCAACATTCATAGCATATTATATTATCATATATTTTATTATATATTATTTCATTTAATAAATATTGAATGAAATAAGATATACAACATTCATAGCATGTAGTAGGATCTTAAAAAATATTGGTTTCTTCCATACCATCCTACCTTCACCTTGGATCAGGTATTATACAAGAGGCAAATTACTTGTATCAAACAAAAATTTATCCCTGGAGATGACCTTCTATATTCTACAGATTGATTTTCACTTGAACTCTTCTAACACTTAACTTCTATGGAAGCAAACTTTTAAAGAGCGACTCAGACTACAATATAAGGTTACACTTCATTTCTTATCACTAACATATGTTGAAAATGAGCTTCTGTTTGCCCAGCTTTAGAAATTAAACCCCTCTTTTCTACTCTCTTAAACTGACTCCCAGTTACTTACCGGAGTTCTACCAACAAATGACTCACAGATTCCCGGTTGTCTGATGCAGACAATTGACTCACCATTCTCTCAGGGTCTTCCGCTCTGTCCTCTTTGCTCTGCTGCCACACACCCTTTGTGGCTCATGACTCTTATGAGAGAGCCATTCTGTTGCATACAACTGTCCTCTGCAGACAACAACCACTGATGTCCCTGCTCTGGCCCTGGGAGGAAGGGAAAAACTACTTTTCTCTTGTCTAAATACCCCCAAACAAGGTTTGGAGGCTTCTAATTGAAGTCGTGAAAACTACCCACTCATGGACTCCCCTAATTCTCTGACACTCAGTTGAAATTCAAGACTTAGAGAAACACAGAGAGGAATCAGCTCATAATGGCACAGAGTTTGTAGAGATCACTGGTGAATACGTGATTTTAAGAAATTTTCAAAAGAGGGAAAATTAGAATGTGTTGATTAGTGAGTGAAGCAGAGGAAGCCACAGTGGGGCTTGTGGAGAGGTGGAAGTTGGTTGTACCTGTGAAACCCTGAAGCAGTTCTGGACTCTGATTCAGTAGGTATGGAGGGCAGTAGTGACAGCAAGCTATAGGTAGAAGGACTGACTGAAGATGAGAGCTACAGAAGTTTGTCCCCTACTCACCTTCTCTTTGGCCTTCCTTTAGAGAATAATTAGTAGCTTGGATTTTCACCAAGACTAAGAGCAAATAAGCAAAAACCATAAACAAAAAGCAAAACAAACCAGAACTGAAAACTGTTGTCTCTCTCTAAATAAAGAGAACAAGCAATCTATAGAGAACTAAGATTCTTGGAAATTATTGCTTCCCCAGAATAAAGCATTTTTTCTTCTGGAATTTGGGTAGCTTATTCATCACTGATCACCCTAAAGAAAAGCCTTCCATTAGATATATCTTATCCAGATACACAACAGTTACAATCAGCCTACCTTTCAGGACAGAGGTCTGCTGGGGAAATAATCATATAGTCCTACAAAGTAGTGGAAGGAAAACATACCAGTGCTGACATGATGCAAAATGAACAAACCTTTTAAAAAATTTTAAAGAAAAAAGAGAAGAATTTGTTTGAGCCCAGGTTAGGACAGTTGCCCAGGATGCACACTCTAAATAAAGAAGAGAGTGCTTGAGGGAAGGAGCATTTGGTGCAGGGTTATCTTTTTTTTTTTTTTTTTTTAACATAAAGAGTTATGAATGACCATGATGAAGGACATTCCAGAAAGTTACAGACTTTATCTTGTGTTTTTAGTATGTGCGAGGCTGTATGACTTTAATCTCATGGGAACCAAACAGGTTTTTTTGTCTTATCTTGGGAATGCTCCTTTCTGGTTATTATTATTATTTTTAACAAAGCAGATGTCACAGTGTGTGTTCGGGGCAGAAATAGAGCCTATGGTTTGAGGTTTTGCTGTCATTTTGACCTTAGTGAATGTTAGGGAAAAGCTTCTCTGGGAACCTGCAAGCAGGGCCCACAAACATCAAAGTTGAAAATTTCCTTTATTTCGTAATCAGCCTTGGTTCTTATTGTGGAATATGAGTGACTAGTATATCAGAAAAAGAAAAGCAACATGTAAAAGAAGAACCAAAAAAATTATAACTGACCCTGAAGGAGCCATTTCAGGGAACAGAAGAGAACTTTTATAAAAATCTGATTCTGCCTTCACAGAGATGTGAGCAGATACTGTATCTAAGACAAGAATAGAATGAATGGTATAATAAATGGATGCTCAAGGAATTAACTCTCATAATAAAAAAGTTACACCAAAAATCTTAAAAATAAGTAGCAAGGGTTCGCAATAAAGCCAAAGCAATATTCCAAACTATAGAATAAAAAGGTAGACAGAAAACAGAAGGGAAAAAAAAATAAAAACAACGAAAGAGTAAATCAATTCAGAATTCAATGTCGGTGTCCGGTAGTTCCAGCATTTAACTATATATTACAGGGTAGATTTTTTTTTTTTTTAATTGTGAGGAAAATTTCTAGGAGTTGAAGACAAGTACTAGTCTTCAGTGTGACAGGCCCATCAAGGGCTGAGCCATGTGGAAGGCTAAAGATCCACACATAAGAATAATTTCATCAGACTCAGAAAGGTCAGAATAAAGGGAAGACCCTGAAAGTTTTCAGGGTGAAACAAACTAGCAAATCAAGTAACCTGCAGAGTGACAAAATCAGTTGGCATCAACAATGCTGGCTGATGGAAGTTGATGGAACTAGACCATAAAGTTCTAAGGGAAAATTATTTTGAACTGTGTTTAAGTTGATCTAGAATTTTGTATCCTACTAAACTGTCAATCAAGCGGGAGGGTGAAATACATTTTTAGATACATAGGGACTCAGAAAATATCTACTTGGCAAAATAAGGGAGTCATGCTAGCAAAAATGGGGAGAAAGCAAGCCATGATTAAGGAAAAGAGTGATTCTAACACCAAAGTGTGGTAAGGGAGAGGCTTAGCATGGCAAGGACATCAGGCTTGGCGAACAACTGGTCCATGGGGGAAGAAGGGCCATGGAGGTTGTGTCTGGATAAAATGGGGATTCCATACAACACTATCATTGAGAGGCAGAAATAAATCGAGGCTATTTTTTTTTAAAGATTTTATTTATTTATTTGACAGAGAGAGCAAGAGAGAGAAAGAGAGATCACAAGTACACAGAGAGGCAGGCAGAGAGAGGAGGAAGCAGGCTCCCCGCTAAGCAGAGAGCCCGACGTGGGGCTCGATCCCAGGACCCTGAGATCATGACCTGAGCCGAAGGCAGAGGCTTAACCCACTGAGCCACCCAGGCGCCCCAAATCGAGGCTATTTTAACAGTTTATTTGTCTTCTGTCAACAAGAAAAACGAAAGACAATTAGAAATCTTGGGACAAAAATAGTTTTATAACAAAGTCATGAGGCACACGTAAATGTTTGTTGTGACACATCTGGGGAGAATTGGTCTAGTGTCAGGACAAATCATCTGTTTGACCTTGACACTAACAATGTTCTTCTCCAGATATCCCAAGGGTTATGTCATTTTACCTGTAGAGAAAGAAAAGTAATTATATGCTACCATTTGGCTCTGTGGTGAAGAATATTTACATAGTAATTACAACAAAAAAGGTATTTATTGGCTTGTTCGTCTTCAGACTTACCTATAAACAAAGTGTGGAAGACATAATTAAGATTATGGAATGGCATTTATTTTATTTTTTATTTTTTTATTATTTTTTAAAGATTATATATATTTATTTGACACAGAGAGAGAGATCACAAGTAGGCAGAGAGGCAGGCAGAGGGAGAGGGGGAAACAGGCTCCCTGCTGAGCAGGGAGCCAGATGCAGGCCTCGATCCCAAGACCCTAAGATCATGACCTGAACCGAAGGCAGAGGCTTAGCCTACTGAGCCACCCAGGCACCCTGGCTTTTAAATGTTCTTATCATCAACCATGTAAAAGTAAATATGGATAACAATAGACATATGGCTATGAAAAGTAGTAGGTTAGGAACAGTAAGATTCTTAGAGTGGTAGGTGGTGGTTAAGAAATACTGCTATGGGGCACCTGGGTGGCTCAGTGGGTTAAAGCCTCTGCTTTCGGCTCAGATCATGATCTCAGGATCCTGGGATCTGAGCCCTGCATTGGGCACTCTGCTCAGCAGGGAGCCTGCTTCCCCCTCTCTCTTTGCGTGTCTCTCTGCCTACTTGTAATCTCTGCCTGTCAAAATAAATAAATAAAATATTAAAAGAAAAAAATATACTGCTATAAGTTGATGGAACAAGAACAAAATAGAAGTTTTTGTGTATTATTTAAAATTATGCTGGCTGCTAATAAATACTATGAGTATTTGAGTGTTGCTATTTATTTCTGATAGAAAACAGAAGGTGGTAGAAGAAAGACTGTTGTCCTATCCTCATCTCATCCCTAAGTAGTAAATAATCATGCTAATTGTTAGAATATTGACTAGGGAATTTTTAAAAGTTAATGAGTGCCTTTCAATTACTAAACATTTTCTCTGAAGGGGAGGGGCCCTCTAGGGCACTGACTTAATGTTTTTGGTGCTTGAGGCCCAAACAGCGTAAAGGGTACAAATATTGCAGGTTTCCAACTGCCCTGATTGTCTTTGGTAATCATGAAACTGCTGGAGAAGTGACCTGTTAAAAGCAAAGGAGGTCGATCTCCCCATGCACCGCCGAGTATAAGTGCGCTCTTTCTGCCAGCCTGTTTGATTGCAGAGACCTCTTCACGCTCCGCTCAAGTGGCCCTTCCCAGGGACACGGGCTTGAAGGCAGCAGTTCCCATCCACAGGCCTGCAGAGGCCATGGAGGCGACCTCTCAGCCTCTGGGGACCATGATGACCCTGTCTGCTAGGCCCACACCTGAGACTCGGGAGCCAGAGGACATTTGCTGGAGGCACGAGTCTTGCGTAAGGCATGTGACAGCCTCACAGTCTCCAGCTCTGTGTGCTGAATGACCAGACGGTGGAACTAAATGAGTGGCATCTAAGTGCCTTGTCAGGCATCTGAGCACCCTCTTCTGCCCAGCGAGATCTTCCACTTTAAAGTGGAAAATAGCTCAAATATCTGTAGTTAACTCCTTTCTTAAAATGGAGAAGATGAGCTTCTGTAAAATGGGGTTTAAAAATGATTTCTTGAATACATCCTAAGCCATAGGCTCAAGTATGTTTAGCTAATGGACATCTGACTTGTTCTAAATGGGCTCAGCTTTGAGAAGTTGGCCACGGCCACAGCCCCACACTAGGAAATTCTCGTGCACTGCTTTGTAACTGTGGAAGTAGTGGCCAAGTCCTCGGGAGCTGGAACCTCACTGCCACACCTTAAGACAAGTAGACTGGTGGATTGGGAAATCCAGAGGCTGGCCAAGGATGTGGCATGGCACAGCAGCATACGGATTTTGTGAGTCTTCCTTAGAAATGTGGACTGGAATTAGGGAGAGAGTTTTGATGAGTTTGTAGGAGGAGCAGAGATGGGCCAGCACACTAAAAGAAAACAGGACACAGGTATGATATAGAAGAGTCCAGGAGGACATAATAACTATAAGCATACAAGTTAGGAGGTAGAGAAGAGTTGCTCAGGCAGGGGCAGACATGGCTCTGGGGGACACCCAAAGCAGAGACAGAGAGGACCTTTGTCAATGTTAATGGTAGAGTTTGCAGTAGGGATTAGTGAAACTCTGCAGCTGAAAGAATGTCTGAAATAGGCTCTGGTAGTCGCCCCAGGCCTGGTATGCAGCTGCTTCTGGGCTTCACGGCACCCCCTTGCTCAGGGGCATGTCCTTATGACAGACACCCCTAACTCGAACCAACACGAGCAACATGCGTCCCGCTTACCCTGCCTTTCTAGTTGGACACACCCTTTGCAGATGGCTTTCCTGGGCAGGTGATGAGGTTGCTGAGGTGCTGAGAAGCTGATCTGAAGCAGCGGCTAAGGCAGCTTCCTTCATGGGAGTCCAGGAGACGGCAGGGAAGGGCAGTGAGGAGAGAGTGCTGCGTGCTCACCCATTCTGGCACCAACTCCATTTCCAATGTCTTTGCGGCTCAGGACTCTCTCCTCCCCAAAAAACGACTTTGATTTTTCTCCATAGACACTGTTTTGAAAGGATTTAATCTAGCAAACCAACTGTGTTTGTTTAGGTAATATATCATTTTCCCACTGGAATGGATATAGATCTTATCCGTAAACTCCAAGTGCCTAATTCTTACTTTTATAATCTCTGATTTACCTGACTTGACCCTGAGTTCCCATTTCACTGAGCTGGGAGGAAATTTAACCTCAGTTATTCTTGAAGCTGTCTGTCTCAAATAGGGTGGAGGGTAGGGGATGGCATCGGTCATCCATGCACAGGCCCATCCTCCACACCTCCCGCACTGTTTTCGGGGCATCAGAATCTTCACTGTAGCTTGGAAACCTGGGACCAGGGCACCTTTCCCTGAGTGTGAATGTTGATGTTCCCTCTGAGCTTTGGCCTGGAGACATTGCCTTGGGAAAGAACCGTTGTTCAATATCTTTCTCTTTCTCTCCTGTGCCAGTGGAGAAATTTTGTCTTCCACTCAGGAGAGACTTCTATAAAATTCATCTGACTGTTAGATTGGATAGGAAGCCCAGTACCTATGGGAAATCTACACACATGTAATTTGAGCATTCAGACAGGCAGACAGACAGACATACAAACACAAATGTGAGTGTATGCGTGGGCATACGTGTGTATACATACGTGAATTAAGGTCACATATACATGCATGGGTATATGTGAATTAAAATAATCTCCAACATAATGTTTTCTCTCTCAGAATGGAATAATAATTATGTTGATTAAATGCACACTGCGTCTGAGGCCACATGGTAAGTATAAATAAGCTGGAGGGATTTCTTGAGTTTCCCCTTGGTTGAGTCCCAAAGCGAAGAGGAACTGTGTGGATTAGAGACACTCATAAAATAAATTCTGCGAAACAAGTCAATGAACTGTCAGCTCAGTCTCATTAACTTTGGGGAGACCCCAAATAAGGCTTTATTTCTAATGTATCTGGTTGCAGGAAAAGTAGAAACTGCCATCTCCTTATTAAAGAATCCTGTTGTTGTGTACTTGCTGCCCTCTGAATCCTGACTCTGGGCCTCCCCAGAGGAACCGAGTGACCCCGAAGCTGGGGATGAGCTTTCTGTCTGGGCTCCCGAGTTTCTTTCCAGGTGCCCTCCTGTGTCTGTCTTCCAGGGTGTTTGGAAGTGGCTCCCTCTTTCTGTATTTCTCTTTGTTGTTGGGTTAACAGCCTTGAAAGTGTAGACCTGTCCCCTCTACTTGGAAGGCGTTGGCTCATCGATTCCAAGGTTTTCTCCAATGTGCTTTTGTGCCTGGTGGGAGGAGAGAGGGGAGAGTGGTGCAGGAATGCCTTTCTTCTGTCCAGTGCTTCAAATCTGGTGTAGTCAGGAATTTGTTCACTACTTTGCCTGACCTCACATAGTCCTGGGACGTGCTGGTGGTGTTCTTCATGCAGAAATGTGAAAAATGGGGCTCAGGGAGGTGGAGGGCTCTTCTCAGGGTCACAAAGTAGAGCTGGGACCGGAAGCCAGCTCTTCTGTTTCCCACTCCTGCACTCTTGGCCTGGTACTCAAGCTGCTTCTCAGTGACTGGTGGTCAGTAGGTATATGATGAGCTTTTAATAGGAGAGGAGCATTCCTGCAGCTGTGTGGAAATAACAAAAGTATTAGACACATGTATTGCCCTCAAGTGGCATATAGTTTATTGAGGGTTTCTGTCTGTCTGTATGGGGCACTCTGCTGGGTTGAACAAAAACACTCCTTGCCCTTAGGACCTCAGACCTTGAAAGGAAGTCAGTATCAGCACTCTGCTCCCTTGTAAGGAACAGAGCCCAGCTGGAACCTGTTCTGCTTTGTTCGCTGGTTCTACATAAACAGACCTAGGGACACCTCTGGCCCCTCACAGAAGGAGCTGGAAGAGGATGGTGAGATGTTCTTTACAAGCCAGTGCCCTCTCCCCTCGCCCCCTTTCATTCTCTCCCTCTGATCAGGCACCTGCAGCCAGGCCACCCTTGGTTAGCCAGGGAGAAGAGGAAGAAGCAGGCTGGGGCTAACCTGGGGTTCAGAGTTGTTGGTATATAGAACACCCCCACTTCATCCGTGGCCATTGATAACCTTGATCCAAATGGTGAGAAAGGAGGGTTGGGTTGGGGGCCAGTGATGAGAAGGAAAGGAGAGGTGATGAAAAGGAGTAGCATCCATTTCTCATTCATTCCTTTGAACTGGGCTTGACTCAGAAATGGAAAATGAGATCAAAAATGGAAAAGATGTCTTTGTGGCACACTGAGGCTTTGGGCCCCATATAACATTGTGATGGCATCAGAAACAGAATGTGGCCCAGGGTGGGCAGGCAGTAAGACAGTCTCCCCGATCTGCACAGGACCCTGCAGCGACAAGCTCCCCAAGGCCAGGCACAGAAGTTAGTCCCTAGCCCCGATAGGGCATCCTGTGAGGGACATGGGCTGTAGTGGCTGTGGGGATGGACACAGCATGGTTGTGGCTATGAACATCCAGGGACAGAAACCTGAAAAGAGCAGGGCAGAAGCCAGGAATTCCAAAGCTGACAGACTGCCCTGTGGGCTTCCGTGTGCATCCCATAGTAAAATGTTGATGGTAACCAAGTTTAGCCTGGGCAGGGGCCTTGGAATCATCGCAACATGATTCAGGTGACATCTGGAGCACAGGGACCAAGAGCCTTTGTCATGTGGGTGAGCACTCTAGACACAAACCTTGTACAAATAGATAATGTGCAGGCACAAAATCTCATCCCTATTAGAATTTTCTTGCTTTTCCCTCTTCATTTTATCTATCTTTTCTACATACCTCTAGCCTAGTTAACATATGTTGTCTTACCTCTTCTGTTCACAAAACCATATCTCTTTTATCTTGGTTTTTCTTGGCTCTCTCTGCCGTGGAAGCCAGACTTACTCCAGGTAATCTCCAGTGGTCTGAAGCCGGAATCAGCTGCTGGATTGAGAAAAGCAGTTGATCAAAACTTCCATGAATGGTTTGCCCTCTGAAGTCAGTCTCAAAGACCTGCCATCTGACTCTGACCTTACCAACAGGTGACCAGAGGCAAGTTTCTTACTTTCTTTGAGATATAGTTGTCTTTGCATGTGAAATAAAATGATCTGCCTATGACAGCAAAGGGGCACTTGTCTGTAAGTGTCCCATGCTGTGTACGTGGTACGGGTGGTTACTGTCCTTTCCATAGGACACATCCACATCCTCCCAACATAGTTTCCAACCTACTGACCTCTGCACTCATCTCTCCGCCTCCTCTCCCAGGGCTGGATCCCTCATCTGGCATTTTACTCTGCAGGAGTCCCTGTTCTCCACCAGGTCATTCCCCTCAACAGTAAACTCATGCTGTAATAGCTCCCAGCTAAAAGGAAAGTTGTCCTCTCTTGACCCTGCATTTCTCTTCTGCTACAACCTCATTTTTCTACCCCTTTTTGCAGTAAAAGGTTTCAGAAAAAGGTGTCTGTACTCACTTCTTCCATTTTCTCTTGCGATGGACCCAAACAGGCTTTTATCCTCACTACTCCACAAAAGCAGCCTGATTAAGGTCACCGCCGACCTCACTGCAGCAAATTCAGTGGTTTAGTCCTGTCCTCCTCTCCTCTCCACACCTGGCAGTGTGTCACATGGGTCACCCCCCGCTTCTCACAACTTTCTGCTCCTGGGACACTGCCGACTTGCTGGTTTTTCTCACACTTCAGGTGTTGCCCCGTCTCTTCCAGATTTCTAGATACGGCCTGCCTCAGAGAGCCATCCTCTTTTCTAATTAGGTTCACTTTCCAGGAAATCTCCAGTCTCATGGCTTTAAATCACATCTGTCTGCTGTTAGTTCCTTGTACGTGTCTCCAGAACTATGCCTCCAACTCCCTACTTACATTCCCGCATCTCACCCTCACTTCCTCCACATCCACTACACCTGCTAACCCTGGTGACTGTGTCTTCAAATAGATTTAGTATTCAACTTCGTCTCACCTCCCAGCCATCATGATCTCTCTCATCAGCAAGGACGGGAGATTCCTAATGGTTCCAGCAAGAGTTATCGTTACAAAATCCTTTTAAATGGTAAATCTTATTACATCATTCTCCTGCTCAAATAGCTTCCTATAAAAATCTTAAAGCCTTCAGGCCCTCATGGTCCACCTCTCACTGTGTCTTTGGCCCCATCTCCCTCCACTCTCCCTCTGCATCACTCTACTCTGACCACACCGGCCGACTTGCTGTTCTTGGACTCTGCCAGGCATGCTCCCAGTTTGAGCAGCTACCTTGCGGTTCCCTGAGAGCAGATGGCCCATGGTAACAGTTCTCTGTTGCTGCAGTAGAAACAAATTGCCAAAATTTAGCCATGTAAAATAACCCCACTCTTGATCTCTCATTTCTGTAGGTCAGGAGTCTGGCGTGATGCGCTGGGTTCTCTGTTCACGCTCTCCCAAAGTTGGAAGTCAAGATGTTGGCTGCCAGGCTGGAGGTTCTGGGAGAGAATCTGCTGCCATGCTCATTTGGGTTGCTGGCAGAATTCGACTGCTTGTGGCTGTGGAACTGAGGTCTCCGTTCCTCTGCCTCTGACCATGTGTGCCAAATCCTCCCTCTTTGAATGGCTCTTACTTCCCCTTCTGCTCCAGCTTTCTGCTTTGAAGGACTCAGGTGATGGCATTGGACTGACCCCCACGTTCCTGATAATCTTCCTATTTTAAGGTCAACAAACCAGTAACCTTAATTAGTCCCTTTGCCGTGGAACACAATATAGTGACATATTCATGAGAATGACACCAGGGTTGGAGACCCTGGGGACTGAAATTCTGCCTGCCATGCCTACTCTCTCACTTCAGCCATTTGGCCACTAAATCTCTGGCTCCCCCATAAACAGTGACCCCCCCCCCCCAGTCTGTCCTCCCCTCTAATTCCTCTCCCTGCTTGCTTTTCATCATAGCACTTATCAATGCCTGTATCTCATTAGTTTATCATCCACTCTCTTCACTTGGTTGCCAGCAATATGATGGCTGGGACTTTGTTTTGTCTGTTGCTATATACACAACAGCCAGAAATGTGCATAGAACTTGGTAAATAAGTACTTGTTGAATGAATGTAAAGAAATGAATGACACTTCACTTCCTCAATAATCCAAATTGACTTTCTTAAGCAATTGACGGGTCCTCTATTTCTTAAAATACCTTCTAGCATTTTATCAGTTATCAGTTAGCAAGTATTTGGACATCTTCTACCAACTCTGCTGTTCTAAGCATCCCCTTGGCTATGCTGAATCTTGCAGTTGAAGAACTTCTTGTTTTTGGTGGACCTTTAACATTCTAAGGGCAAAATAAGACAGGTATAGGGGTGTGCCTCTTAACCTATAGCTCTGATGAAAGAAGTATCACATTCCTTTATTTTCCCTGATTAACTTAAATCTGTTTGAGGCCCCATGCTCTCAGTTTGTAGGAAACATCAAGTCCTTATTATTCATGGATGATTCAAAAATGAAATATATACCTTCTTAGGGAACTTACTGTTTAGTAAATTTGCTTAGGTGTATTAATGATACATCATTTGTATATGTCTTCAGTTTACAAATGTGTTGAGTGATAAATAAGAGATACTTTGGGGGGATGTGGTGGGGAGAGATAGTGGGCATAAAAATTAATTCTCAGGACTGAGCACTGGAACTAGGATTGCATACAGGCCAGATCTTGGATGGGTAGAACCTAGGCAGCTAGGGATAGAAAAGGCAGGCAGCATTGGGGAAGCAAGGTGAGAGCTCAGTGTGCAGAAGGAAAGACAAGGCTATGGAAGGACTGGGAGTGTGGGAAAGAGCAAAATGGGACAAAAGAAAAGAAACAGCCCCATCACAAACCCTACCTTCAAATCATTTGCAGGTTGTAGATTCTAAACATCAGTAGCCAAAAATAAAACTTCTGTAAGATAATGTAGGACCTCTGGATGGGGAAAGGCTCTCAAACCAGGACAGCAAACATATAATTGTAAAGGAAAAGTGACCAACTGTACTTCATTGGAATTAAAAATCTCTGTTCATCCGAAATGTCACTAAGAGAGTTAAAAGGCAAGCAACATGGTGGGTGAAGATACTTGCAACACATGTAACAAGGAACTTACATCCAGAATATATAAATAACTTCTATAAAACCATAAGAAAATGATAGACAAACCCATCGGAAAAATGGGCAAATGATTTGAATAGGCATTTTATGAAAGGGAATATTTGAATAAATAATAAGCATATAAAAAATTTAATCAGTCATGGGAAATGCAAATTAAAACAACAGTGCACTAACGCTTCATATTAACTGGAACAGGCTAAAACCTAAGACTGGTAATATTAAGTTTTGGGATGGATACGGAGCAACCCAAATTCTTATACATTGCTGGTGGGAATAGAAATTGGCACAAACACTTTAGAAAATTGAACATTATGTACTTACATGAAAAATACACATACCTTATGATCCAGCAACTACACTCTTCTTATATCCAGCAGAAATGTGTATCCTTGAGTACCAAGAAATGTGTACAGGCATTATTCATGATAGTCTCACATTGCAAAGAACCCTAATATTCATCAACAGGAGAATGGATAAATAAAAGCCATTTATTCATGTGATGGAATGCTAGACATTCAAGAAAATGAACAAAATATAGCCACACATAGCAACATGAATAAACAATGTAACATTGAATGAAAAGAAGCTCAAAGTTTATGATACCATTTAAGTTAGTTCAAAACAAATTGTAATATGATACTCAGGGATAGTGTTTATGTGATAAAACTATAAAGAAACAAAAGGAATGACTACAATGAAGTCAAGATGATGGTTTCCTTTGTGGAGGTGATAAGGATAGAGATTAGGAGAGAGTTCTGAATGTTCTCTCTTTATTCTGAGTGGTAGTCACATAGGACTTCACTGCATCTGTGCTTTATATACATATAACTCACAACCAAAAATGGTAAAGAAATAAGCCTAGAAATAATCGGTTTGAAAAAGACTGTTCTAAACAAACAAACAAACAAAAGAGACTGTTCAATATCTGGAATGGTAGGCTGGGTCTGGATTTTATTCTGTTATTCTTTAATTAGGCAGGAGATGATCTTTTTACTTGCACGATAACATTAACTGAAATCCAAATGAAAGAAAATTTTTTTCTATAATACAACCATTTTTACTTCAAAGTATTTTGTTTACCATCCTGGCGAGGTAAGTGGATAAAACTAGATAAGTTTTAGTTTTCAGTACTTTTCAAAAAGAAATAGAACACAATGGGATGCCTGGGTGGCTCAGTTGGTAAAGCGGCTGCCTTCGGCTCAGGTCATGATCCCAGCGTCCTGGGATCGAGTCCCACATCGGGCTCCTTGCTCGGCGGGGAGCCTGCTTCTCCCTCTGCCTCTGCCTGCCACTCTGTCTGCCTGTGCTTGCTCTCTCTCTCTCTAACAAATAAATAAATTAAAAAAAAAAAAAAAGAAATAGAACACAAAACATTTCATGTCACTAACAAGTCTTCACAATAATTTTCATTGACTTTATAATATTCATTTGAATGGATTTACCTTAATTAACTTAACCATTCTCTTATTATTGCTTTAAATTCATTCTGACATTTCATTATTATAAGCAATACCTCATAGACATCATTTCCTCTTTGAATGGTTGCCTTAGAACATGGTCAGAAATATTATTTTAAGGTCAAAAATTATGAGTATTTTCATGAATATTGATATTTGCAGATTATTTTCTGGAACAATTTTTAGAAGTTCATATGGCCAGCCAGGGTGTCTGAGTGGATTCACTCATTTAGTAATTCAGCAAATATTTAATAAGCATCTATTACATTCTAGCACTAGCTCTGCTGTCTGAGAGTTTAATGTCAAATGAGGAAGACAAAAATTGACGACAACTGGGGATCTGGGGGATGTCCCCCTGAAGACCAGATCCACATAACCCATTAGTTGTGAAATGTGTCATGACTGTTTTAAAAGGTGTGAAAGTCCATTGGTGGTTTTTGAGCACCAAAAAAAATGATATGATTAGAATATGAATGGAATGAACAGGATTAAATAGAGTAGAGCTTTAGAAAGATTGATTTGGCCACCAGTTGGAGGAGAGATTGACTGGGGGAGTGACTGATGCCAGAGAGAATTGTGTGAAGCTTTGAGGTGAAAAGAAGTGATGGTTCCTGAATTGGCAAGACCAACGGCAAAGAGAGAAAGGGGAGAGATGTATGTTACCATAACACTATTTAACAAGTTAGGAGATAATGCATAAACCATGTAAAATGTCATAGTACAAACACAGAGTATAATCAGACCATTAGGGTTGACAGTTCCACACTGCAGATGGCTAAATGACTTCTGGGTTTAATTTTGACACATGTCTGTCCTACTCAATGTCATATACAACCTGATGGTTAGACAATCATGTGGTCCAATTAGTGTGGCTGTGGGAACCTGAGTGCCTATATTCCTAATTTTTGTGTATTTAAAAATATGCCCCAAATGATACTCGAAGATAGATTTTTGCATCCCAAATATACTGCGATGTTCCCAGGATGCAGCTGGCCTTGCACCATAATAGACTCTGGCTGTCTGATACATTTGCTCTTGCAACACCATTACAATTTATTGCTGAAAATGAACACAAGTGGCATCAAAACACTTCCCAACAGCTTTTACCAGCTCTCTTCATAAATCAAGGGACCATAAATCAGGCAGATGTTAAACATTTGAGTTGAAGCCACATCTCTAGGTCTGAGCCCGGAGTCCGCGCTGATGTGTGGCTGGGAACGACGTCTCCTCATCTTCTCTGCCAGAGCATATGGGATGGCACTAACCAAGAATTACAGACTCGGGATCCCAAATCCCACAAAATTAATGAATTGTAAAGTTTTTACAGAGATTGGGGAAATGGAGGGAGTGTAACTTAATGGCTTGGTTTAGCAACCCTTCAGCTACTGTCTGTTCTACTTCTTTTTATGGGCACTGGTCGTTAAGATCCATTCAGGCCAACACTGTCCCAGCACTCGTGTGTCTCTATGGGGATGGCATGTGTCAGTGCTAAAAGCTTCCAAACTGTCACAGTGAGATTTTGAATGTTCAGGAGACTTCAGCTCAATTTTAATAATTTAATGCCTTGTTAAACCAGATGAAACAAGTCCTGAAAAACTGAGCTCTGCCTGAGAGGAGCATAGCTGGCCCTGTTTCCCCCCGTTCCTGTTGGCTGCCTGTTAATTTCTCTAATGTCTAATTTGCTGTCTTCACATAATTTATGATTTTCTTGCTTTCCTCAGTGTTTTCTTTCTGACCTATGAAACCAAGACTTTTTTTTTTTTTTTCCTTGTGTGCCTCTTGGAACCTTGCAAACTCAGCCAAAAATCTTCGAGGATAATATACCTATCATTTGTTGAGAACTATGTTCTGGCATCATGCTGACTCTTTACATATATTATTTCTGTGATATTTTCACCATCTTTTACCCAAGACAGTGGAAACTTAGGCTGCTTAAATAGTATTAAGGTTACAAATTGGGAGTGGCTTTTCTGGTATCAAAATCTCTATCTGACTCTAATAACTTATATTTATTTCCATGTTTGTTTTCTACCTCTCACCAACAATGTAGCACAATAACCTGAACCCAGTTTTACTCCCTTGAGGATTTGGAAAGTTGGATGCTTTATCAAATTTATTTGCACATCTGCTCTTCTCACGACAGCTCCTGCCCTCAGGAGGGGTTAGTGGCTTGCTGGGTTTCAAGCTGCAACTCTCCTGAACTCAGAGGTCTGGCTGAGGTTTTTGAGAGATGAAGGAAAATTCACATTTGCTCCAGGCTACAGACTTTGAGCAGTTTTCTTCTTAGTCTAGAGCCCATCCTGAAGCTAAAGAACATCACTAATCTTGCCCCCAGCTGACAGATAAATCTTACTGTCGTCATGCTTGTCACTGACCACATCTCATATTCCCTGGGCTGTCCCCGGAAGAAGGATTGCCTCTCCAGGTGGCTGTTTGGGCCTGAATCACGGCTGCATACATCATCCAAACAAATCAGAGTGGGCGAATTCATTGCACATGTTGGGGAGTGATTTCACCAGATAAAATACATCATGTGCCACAGTTGATCTAGCACTCACTCACCAGAGTGACCTCTCCAGGTAGTCTGCTTGCTTAGTAGGGAAAGGGATGGCTTAGTGGAGGAAAAGGGAACCACTCTGAAGTTACTGTTGAGTCTACTAAGGAGAGATCTTAAAACAAGGCTGCACTGAAAAAAAACTTTCATCTTTTTATAATGATCACTTTCAAACAAACTCAAAAGGAGAGAAAATAATAAAGTGAAGCTTCTTATTTTTCTTTAAGATTTTTAAAATTTATTTATTGATTTGACAGAGAGAGAACACAAGCAGGGGGAGCTACAGAGGGAGAGGGAGAAAGCAGCTCCCCACTGAGCAGGGAGCCCAACATGGGGCTCCATCCCAGGACCCTGGGATCATGACCTGAGCCACCCAGGTTGCCCCCAAATTAAGCTTCTTATGCTCATAAATCATACAATAATAAATACTAATATAATCATTATTAAGATATTGTACTGTGAAAAACTTACAACAATGCCCAAAACTTCAGGGATCAAATCACACACAAAACAATAGATAAATAATTACTAGGTTGGTATGTCTTGTACAATGGAGTATACTTGATTAAAAGTTCATATTCATATTTGTATTTCCTTCCTTTCATTGAAATACTGTTAAAAATAATTCCCCAATCTGTTACTGCTCTGGACATTTTCCTATAAAAACAAGCATATCTATTATATTAAAATTTCTGTGACATTTGCTTCATTTACTCCGAAAAACCTACTTTGGGGGTTCAGAAATAGGATATCTGCTTATAGGCTTCATACGTGCTGGAGAAGAGAAGTAACAAGAGTCAAACTCAAACTTCCTGTTGCTTTTTCTCAACAAATAGATACCCATTCATTTGTTATAGTTTACTGAGTGCCTACTATATGCTAGGCTCTGCCAGGCATTGGCAATAAAAATACCAAAAAGAAAAGGGGCAGTGGTACCTGGGTGGCTCAGTCAGTGAAGTGTCTGCCTTCAGCTCACGTCATGATCCTGGGGTCCTGGGATGGAGTCCTGTGTCCGGCTCTCTGTGCAGTGGGGAGTCTGTTTCTTCCTCTCACTCTCCCTCTGTGCTCTCTTTCTCTCTCTCAAATAAATAAATAAATGAATTCTTAAAAAAAGAAGTCAGCATGGTGTTGGAAAGAGCACTGGCTCTGCGACATACTAGGTCCTCAACAAATGGTCATGAACAATATTCATAACAATAAAACTATAATTATTACATACTATTGGGACAAGATCCTGCCCTTAAGAAGTCTTCAACCTCACTGAGTGAGGCAGACATTCAAAATGTTAGGTGCATCAAGGTTATAAACACGGGGATGGAATTACCTCTGGGCACAATGGGGAACATAAAGAGGGAATTAATTGTATCTAGGATGGGTGATAATTGAACCGACAACAGTACAGACACAGTAGGCACCCTCAAGATGGAGTCTTGGGGTGCAGGCTGTGGGAACAAAATGTCAAGCCAGTGGTGGGAAGAGCCTGAGTAAATGCACAAATGTGAATTTGTGCATAGGCACCATCACTGCACTGGGAGATAGACATCATTTTCTTTTAAGGTTTTATTTATTTGTTTGAGAGAGAGCATGAGCAGGGGGAGGGGAAGAGGGAGAAGGAGAAGCAGACTCCCTGTGCTGAGTAGGGAGCCTGACAGGGGGCTCAATCTCAGACCATGAGATCATGACCTGAGTCAAAGGCAGATGCCCAACTGACTGAGTCACCCAGGCGCCCTGGGAGGTAGAAGAACTTCAAACAAAGGAGTCCCAGGATTATATCTGGGAGCTGTAAGTGATGTGGGTATCCATAGTACCCAGACTAGCAGAACCTTGAAATTGAAAAAAAAAAAGTTAAATAAATACTGCATTTCCATAAGGTTTGAGAGAACCCAGTTGTAAAAGCTGAAAACGACTAGTAATGGGAGCCGTAAAGATAACGCATCCACCACTGCATGTGATCAAGTGCTTTCCCATTGATCTTGCCTATAACCAGAGTTCAGTGCTTGCTCCCCTTCTGAATTCCTTGTGTCCCTGAAGTCTGTCTTGGCCTCCCACCCCAGACACCAAAGCTGGACCCTTAGGATCAGCATCAAGTCCTCCTCCTTCAGAGTACCCCTGGCTCCCTGTCCCATCAAAGATCTAGTAAAGCACCAAGTCCTACCGATTTTATCACCTAAGTGTTCCTCATATCTTATCCTTCCTTTTATCCCCCCGGCGATTGTCTTAGCATATGGGCCTTTGTCATCTCTCACCCGGACTAATTGCTGCTAATGAGATGGCCTGCCTCCCATCACCTGCACACCCTCATTCAACCACATGACTCTTTTGTTTGGAATTCTTCACGGGCTCCCTGCTGTTCACAGGATGCAGTTTAAAGGCACAAATGGTTGTGTATGATGTGGCCTCCTGTCTGCCCCCCACTGCAATCATGGGGCCTACGTGGAGTGCCATAATCTCTCCACACCTGCTCACTTCTGCATGCACTTGGATGTGGATACCAGTGCAACCTTGTTCAAGGGGGTCCTCATGGTCCAGTCTCAAAACATGATCATGATTGAAAAACATAGTCCACCCACTAAAAAGAAATTTCCAATGACTAAGGTTTTTTCGTTTTGTTTTGTTTTGTTTTGTTTTGTTTAGCTGCTATCCTTGGACATTTTAAAGGGACTCAATCCTGAGAACCATTTCTCTTTTTACAACCCCTTTCCCTTCTATCCATTTCCCTCGCACACTGCAAATACTCCCAAACTCTCTTCAGAGCCATCCCTGCTTAGCCCTCCCCAAGCCCTGGCTCTCATCCCTCCCATCCTTCCATTCCCCCTTCTACCTCGGTTCTGTGCTACAAAAGGCCAGAGGACCCTAGGGCCCGAGCAGGCAGCAACCGATCCGACAAAGCCAGATACCTCTTTAGTGAGCAGAGAGAGAACAGGCTGGAAATATATACAATTACAATTTGGGTTTCATTACACAAAGATGAATCAGCCATCTGTGATGATGGACACCTCGCTCCCTGCTGATGTGTATGTCATAATCGTTTCATGTTTATTTTTGTTGTAGGCAACTTTCATCTGTGGATGGCAATGCCAACATGATCACGAGCCAGGAAAGCTTGCTTACTGGAAGAGGGGTTGAGGGCAGCTTGTGTTAGGGGAAATGCCTCTGCCAGGAAGCCAGGACTGTCTGCTCTCCTCCTCCTCCTCCTCCAAGCTGCTTTTGGCTGGCATCACCCACAGCACTTTAGGGAGGTGTTTTGGAATTGGTTTTCCCCAGGGTAAAGAACAGAAAGGCAGCAAGGGCAGAGCCAGCAGAGTGGTTTGCAGGGGGGTGGGGTGGGGGCTTTGCTTTGGTCATGTGTCACCATCTCCTGGCCTGCTGGCCTTGAATGCATGGCCCCTTCAGCAGCCCTGATTTCTGATTTAGCCTGGCTCCTTGCCTAACTGCTGACTCCGGGAGCTCCAGGGCCTTCCAGTGTTTCCATCATGTTAGTTTTGGGTGCTGTTTGCTTATCTGGACTTCAGCTTCTCTGCTGCTGCTTTTTGCTCTTCTAAAGGGCCCTGCTCCTGGCCTGACTACTTAGGAAGGACCTGAGAGGATTTAGCAGCAGGAGGAATGAACCAATTAAGGACACGCTGAGGGAAAGTATTAAATTGCCCATGTTGGGCCAGAGAGAAGCTAACTTAGGAGAGATTGTGCAGCGTGTGGTTTTGACCTTGGTGGTACATTGGAGTTACCTAGAGAGTTAAGAAAAAATAAAAAATAAAAAAAGATTCTTGAGTCCCAAACCAGATGAGTTGAAATCTTTGGGACTGGGGCATGTGGAGGCCAGCCTCCAGGATGCCTGCCACCACCACCACCGCACCCCCCCCCACCCCCAGTGCCCCAGTGATCCTTCCCCTGGATATTCCCTCCCACAGAATGTGGGCAGAACTTTGTGAAATCTCTTCAGACAGAATAAGATGGAAGTGAAACTATGTGACTTGCAGACCAGGTCATAAAGGACATGGTGGCATTGTCTTCTGGCTCTTTCAGATCACTTGCGTTGGGGAAAGCCAAAAGGTCATGTCATGAGCAGCCCCATGGAAGGGGGTGAGGAACTTTGGCCATGGCCATGTGACTAAGTTTGGGGGTCTAGTCTCCTTTCCCAGCCAAGCCCCGGGTGATGGTGGCCCCACCTGACACCCTGATTGTAGCATCATGAGAGATGCTGGACCAGAATCACCTGGCTAAGCTGTGTCCGGATTCCAGACCTACAGAAACTGGGAGATGATATATTTATGGTTTTTAAGCTATTAAGCATGGGGTGATTTGCTATACAGCAATAGATAATTAATACTGGGCTGGAGCATCTGTTGTTTATTTGTTTGTTTTTTAAGATTTTATTTATTTGACAGAGAGCACAAAGGAGGGGAGCAGCAGAAGAGGGAGAAGCAGGCTCTCTGCCAAGCAGAGAGCCTGATGTGAGGCTCAATCCCAGGACCCTGGGATCACGACCTGAGCCACAGGCAGATGCTTAACAGACTGAGCCACCCAGGCGCCCACATCTGTAGTTTTTAAGTTTCCCAGGTGACTCGGAAGTGTAGCCACTGACTGGTATCAAGGATTGAATGAGAGGAGACTGGGAGGCACTGGGAGTGGTGGAAGGGAACAGATAGCAGCCAGCCACAGGATGTCAGTAACCATGTTACACACTTACATCCAGGATCCCGCTGACTTCCCTGAACTCTCCAGCAGTTACATTGTATCATCCCTACTTTACAGAAGATGAAACTGAGGTTTAGCAAAACAAACTCCGCCAAGTTAGAAACCTGGGTCTAGCCTTATTTAGAAACCTCTGCTGTTTTTGCCTGATCTCCTGAGAGCTAGGTTGGACCAAAGAGAGAATTCTGGTTCCTGCTGAGCCGGGAGCTGAGCCAGGAGCCTGCTCGTCGGCCTTTTGTACCTGGATGCACCTTCTGCTCCAGTGGCTGATAAGTGCTCCTTGGAAGGAGTGCTGATTACATGCTCACCAGGGATGTTATGTGCATCAACATCTAGCCCTCAATAAATGTTTGCTGGGGAAGCCTGGGGCAAGAGCCCTTTGGCGGAGAGGAGGCTGGACTAGACTGCACAGCCCTACTGGCCAGCATGACCCAAGTGGGGCTTTTCCCTTTAGTCCTTGGAGATTTGTAGGCCTAGGGTCCTGAGTTATTCTTTCTGGCCACTCTAAGCCACCAATTATTAAGCCTGAAGCCCTTTCCCATTGCTACCCACAACATGCTAACGTGACCCCCAGGGTGTCAGCTGTGTCTGGGTGCCACTTAACCCTGGAAAGAAAATCTGCCTTGGTTTAAAGGTGGTTCTGGAATGGAGTTCAGAGAACAGCTAGCCTAGAAAAAGTGGGAAAGCACATCTCCTCCAGTTGGAACTTTACAGGAGAGTTTTAAAGTCATTATTATCATCCGAGCGGCATGGTATTCATCATGCTTCAGCTAGAAAGACCATTCCTAAAAGAAGCGCATTATCATAATTGAATAATCTTTAATCTTTAATGATTCCAAAATGAAAAACAGCAAAACAAAACCCAAACCCAGCTCTCAATTTATGTTTAGTGAGGATTACATAAAGTTAATATCTTGTGGAAATAGCTCAGTAAGCTTAATTACTCAGCAGTGGTGTCCTATAAATCTGAAAGTAAATAGCTAAGTCAATTAGCTGCTCCTGCCTGGTTCACATTACCTTCACCTCTTATGATAGTGTCTGGGCAAGTGTCTTTAGTGACCCAAAGCTATTGTGTCATAGTGCTCAAGCACACAGAGGCACTCCTAGAGCTTTGAAATGTGACAGTCATAGGGAGACATCATGTTCCTTCAGTGACATACCCCACCCCCAACCCATCGCTGTAAGTCAGAGGGAACAATGAAGCCAAGGGTGGCCAGGCAACCAAGGGCAGGGACTCAATGAGAAGTGGAAATCAATGAGGTGCAGACAATAAACTTGTGAGGTCAAGGTGACATGTACTCCCCCTACCCACTTTGTCTCTGCCCTACAAATCTGGGTACTGTTTAAAAATGTGTGTTTGCCTTGAGGGTTATGATGATATTTACAATGTAAAAAAGTCTTTTAATTAGAAAAACATAAAGAAGAAAGTAAAAATCCCCTGTATTCCCACTACACATAGACAATCACTTTTAATGTTTGGAAACATTTCTAGTCTTTTTAAGAGACACACATTTTTTTAAATTTGCATAATTTCCTTTCTTGCCTTTTTTTTTTTTAAGATTTTATTTATTTACTTGAGAGAGAGAGATCGAACAAGCTAGAGAGAACACTGGGGAGGGGCAAAGGAAGAGGGAGAAGCAGGTTCCCCCTGAGCAGGGAGCCTGACGTGGGATTCAATCCCAAGACCCTGGGATTATGACCTGGTCTGAAGGCAGACTTAATGGACTGAGCCATGGACCTGCCCCTCCCTTCTTGCTTTTGTTTTTTTATTTTATTTTATTTATTTATTTGACAGACAGAGATCACAAGTAGGCAGAGAAGCAGGCAGAGAGAGAGGAGGAAGCAGGCTCCCTGCTGAGCAGATAGCCTGCTGTGGGGCTCGATCCCAGGACCCTGGGATCATGACCTGAACTGAAGGCAGAGGCTTTAACCCACTGAGCCACCCAGTTGCCCCCCCCCTTCTTGCTTTTTTTTTTTTTTTAAAGATTTTATTTATTTATTGGACAGACAGGGATCACAAGTCGGCAGAGAGGCAGGCAGAGAGAGAGGGGGGAAGCAGGCCCCCTGCTGAGCAGAGTGCCCGATTGGGGGCTCGATTCCAGGACCCTGAGATCATGACCTGAGCCGAAGGCAAAGGCTTTAACCCACTGAGTCACCCAGGCGCCCCCCTTCTTGCTTTTTAATTTAGAATTATGTCATGAGTATTTCCTCCTGTCATTGAAAAGTCATTTAATGGGTGGTGACTATTCTCTTGTATGCTAGAAGCACTAGGTAATTAACCAGTTTTCTATTTATTAGATACACAGGTTGTTTTTAATTTTTTGCTACACAAATATTACATCTATATGCTTTATTTTACATAAACCTTTGTCCTTTTTACTGATAATTTTCTTAAGATAAATTCCAAGAAGTGAACATTCCTGAGCCAGAGAAGTACACATTTTAAGTTCCTTTAGGCATATGTTTTAAATCAGTACATTTCTAGAATCAGGACCGCCATGTTTGGCTGTGCAGTTGGAACACTGCACAAAGATGCTCAGCTAAGAGGATGAATTAGGGCTGAAATCCAGATTGCATTTCTCTTGCCGAGCCTGGCACTCTGCAAGTGGGGCACCGTATAGCCTGGAATGCTTTTTACCTTGCCCCAAAGCTCCAATGATTGTTATACCATTCACCTACAGGGGCTCTGCCTGACCAAAGAGGACTTGTCCTTGTCTGCCTATGTGGGGGTCTTCTTGTATATTGTACATAGGTGCTATATGTGCTAGCTAGAGGCTGATTTAATAGTATGGATTTTTTAAGTTGGCAATGTTGATAGGCAAAGAATGGTATGTCGTTCAGATTTACATCGGATGTCTCTTTCAGTAGTTTGGATTGCCAAAAGCCTCCCTTCACACCACCTCTACCATTATCTTGTATCTTCTTTTCAAAGCATCTTCAAATAATTATTCTCTGATCACACAGTGCTCCAAATTGGGCTTTTAATCTTCTCTTAGTCACTGCAATCCAAACACTAAGGTGACATGTGTTTCTCATAGTCACTTGGGCCGAGATGGATTTGCCATGATGCTAATGTAGCCGAAGCTTTAGGGTCCCTTCCAAGGCTCTGGACCTAATTTGGTATTTGACAGTTTTTATTTACAGTCACTCAAGTTGTATAGCCATCAGACACTGCAAAATATGGCCTCACCCCTGCATAAGGACTACTACTCTCCTAGAGTCCCAACCTCAAATTTCATTTGAATGTCTATTAGCACTAACTGGGATCTTTAGAAGCCGTGGATATAGGAAACTGCTATTTAAAAATATTTCCTTCAAACGAGTATGCTCTTTTAGTACTGACTCTGTACTTTCTCCAGTATTCCCTTAGGATTATAATCATTTCTTCTGTCCATCATGGTTTTTAAATTTCTTTTTATTTATTTATTTATTTATCATTTTTTAAAGATTTTATTTGTTTGACAGAGAGCACACACAAGCAGGGGGAGTAGGAGAGGGAGACGCAGGCTCTCCACTGAGCAGGAAGCCCAATGCAGGGCTCGATCCCAGGACCCTGGGCTCATGACCTGAGCTGAAAGCAGATGCTTAACGACTGAGCCACCCAGACACCCCGATCATGGTTTGTTTGTTTTTTTTTAAATGACTTTTTAAAAATAACTTTTGGCTTGTTTGTCCTTTGGTTGCCAATTCAACTCTAGTCATCCTTCGCCCTGTGTTCCCAGTCACTCACATCCTACTTTTTTCTAGGGTGGCCAAACCATCTCTGGTTAACGAAGTTGTCAGTACCCTCTGATTATATCCATGCTGACTTCAGTACCCTTGGTAACCACAGGTAACCCCAGGTCTACTTAAATATATGCACACTGCAGACTAATTATCAGTGAGACGTCTGATCACATTTCAGTAATGGTGCATGATCTAACTTAGTTTCGTAACCACAACCAGGGATGTTAGATCTAAAGGTAGTTTAGTGCCTGGTGTTACATCTTGTTTCTGCCTCTCCTTAGCTTAAGCAAATTACCAGGGGATCATGATAACACCCACCTCACCAAGTTTTCTGAGAAATAATGAGGTGATGCATATAAAATATTTAGAACAGAGCCTGTGGCTTGCATAGTTGTTATAATAATTATTACTATTGTTTTGAAAGCAACAATAGTTAGAATTGCCATTTTTGAAGAGGGTGAATTAAGATGAAATCAGAAGTTCACTGTACTAGCCCCTGCCTTGAATAGTACCTGACTCTTGAAATATATTCAATAAATGTTAGAGTTTAAATGAGTCAAAGAATGATGGATATAGATCCAGAACTAGCTGCATTTGAGTTGAAGGGCCCCAAAGAAATTGTTGGTTCAAGAGACTGAAACAGTGCATGGCTGATGCAGCAGTTTATGATTTAATCAGGGATTCTCAAGCCTTCAAGTGGAGAAAATCAATAACAGAGACATGATTTGCTTAAAGGAATTTGGCTGTTTCCTCTAGACCTGGGAAACCACTGCTGAACCATTCATGGTGCCAGTTCAACTGGCAAGCGATCTTAGGCTGCAACCCGGCCAGCTGGAGAAAGTGGGAAGGAGCTCGGGGGAGGAGGGAAGATCGTTCTCAGTGGTGCTCTTGGAGGGCACAAGCACCAGAGCACCAGCCTTCAAACAGGGCTTCCGAGCCTCAAATCCCCAGAATCTAGGTCCTCTGACTCTGGGTGGGGATGAGTGTTGTCCATAAGCCCCCTTAGAATCATAGGCAGGCTTCGGAGAATGTACCTTATTCTGGGGATCCCAGTACTTTGGCAATTCTTAAATAGTTCCAAGACCCAGAAAGGGTGAGGAATCATCTGAGCTTCTGCTTCACCCCAGGAAGCTAGAGGGAGGAAGTAGAGGGTTCATGAATGTAGAAGACAAAGGAGCAGTGTTCTGTGTGACTCCTTCCATGACCTCTGTCCTTCAGGGAGGGAGAGAAAGGCTCTTTATTTCAGACCCACCTGTGCCATTTTCCCCAAATTGGCACCTTGGGGTGCTCACCAGATATTAACAAATCTTGCTATTCTTCCTGGGCTCTCAACTTGATGATTGGCTCCTGCTTGGGATTTCCACCAAATGACAGGCATACCCTAAATGGACCTAGCTGGCAAACAAGGAAAAACGTCTAGAGTAAGTATCTGTGAGTGGTGGAAAACAATGGATGTCTTTTCATGTTTATCTCATGTAATAGCAGGAAGATGCCTATGTTCACCTTTCCCCCATTTGTTTCACCACAGGAAATCTGGAAGGAAACCTTCATGCAAAGACATTGAATGAAGGAAGGGGTTTTCTTTTTTTTCTTTTTTCTTTTTTTTTAAAGGATTTTATTTATTTGGCAGAGAGAGGTCACAAGTAGGCGGAGAGGCAGGCAGAGAGAGAGGGGAAAGCAGGCTCCCTGCTGAGCAGAGAGCCCGATGCGGGACTCGATCCCAGGACCCTGAGATCATGACCTGAGCCGAAGGCAGAGGCATAACCTACTGAGCCACCCAGGCGCCCCTGAAGGAAGGGGTTTTCAAGAGGGACGGTCATTGACTTGGATATGAAAGTTATGACACTCTCCTCTGGTCACAGGCTGGGTTTTGGTGGCATTGAGGAAGTCTCTTTAGGGCCAAGAGATATCATTCTGTTTTAAATTGAAGCTCACAGACTCCCCAACTGCTGTTTTATATCCGGCAAGGGTGAAGGGGCAGAGGGGAGAGAAGAGATGTAAGAGGAAAAGCAAGCTCTACCTTGACTGGGTGATGTTTGCTCTCTGTATGGAAAGTAGTCAAACTCATTCTTTCTCCCGGATTCTGCAGACACAGTCGTCACTGGGGACCTCTCACACACAAATCTTGCACTGTGGGGAATACCCTCCATTCCCTACATAAGCCACTTCCCAGTAGTCCCCGGCTCACTGGTGGTCCCCCCACCCCGGAGTGTGCTGGAGCTGGCGTTAGCCACCTCAGGAAGCTGATTGTGCAAAGCCTTCCCTGCCTGTGTGTTCACGAACTACAGACTGGTGGCTGGAAATTGGCCAGAGTGTGAGTATATGCACCCTGGTGCTTAGTAGCTACTTGTGGCTAGTGGAATAGCCACATGTGGCTAGTGGCTTCTTTATTGGACCAAACATTTCCACCATTGTAAAAGTTGCATTGGACAGTATTGATTTGGATGGACAGGGCCATGAGAAGCTTAAACTGGTAGGGATCTGATATGAAAATGAAGGGGAGCCCTAATTCTAAATAAATGCCAGTGTACGTTAAATTAAGATCTTGAAGTTTAGTTTATATAAGCTATGTAACATTTTACAAGTAAGATGTCATCATCAAGCCCCTAGAGAGGGACAAGAGACAAGATTGTACCATCTTGTAGCCTCTGGTCATTGTGTCACAGAAAACAGACAGATATCTTGGCAAATGTCATACACATTTGTGAATTTTGATATGTGTGCTCTTGACTTTGTCACTTGCTTTTAAATCATCACTAGGTTTTTGACATTGTCACCCATCAACTTTTGCTAATCTGCCTGGAGGTCAAGTTGGGACCTGGGGCTGGGAAGAGGATGCTAAGGAGTCTCAGAAGATAGCTTCTAGGCCCAGGACCATTGAAATTCAGTAGTTTCAATAGAGGTCATATTTTATGGGTACTAAGGGAAAAAATCTCTTCTCCATGAAGCTCCAGATGTTTTTCTAGTTATGGAAATTTGGGGGAGTATTAGACTTGATTTGGGGATCTTGTCTTTCTACCTGATTGTTTCATTCATTAACCTGATTGAGTGGATTCTTACACTGTAGGCTCTTGGTTTTCCCCAGTCAGGAGTAAAAGGAATTGATACTCATGTTTCAGTGTATGTGTATGAATGAGTATATATTTTGATCTGATCACCAGTTTTGAGATCTGAGCAATGGGCCATGCGTGGGTAATACCCCAGAGCTATCACCATCAACATTACTGTGCAGCATTTGGAGCCCCCCCTTTGATAGAGTCCTTGAGTGAAAAATGGCTTTGGTCTTAGAAGTGGCCTTCTGAGCACAACCCATCAAGTCCAGTGCTCGAGGGGCCCGTGTGTGTTGTGACATATCTTTATAACCTGCAGCACAGACAGCAGTGAGGCAGTTTTGCTGATGTATGTAGGCTTAATGGTCTCTATATTGTCATCCTGAGTTATGAAGCTTTTCCAAGGCTGATGGTGGTGCAATGCCTATGGCAGAGGAGGAAGTTGAGGAGGGGAATTGTGAAGAGCTCCAATGGTAAATCAGGGGGACCACCCCAGCCATGGGAGAGCTGGGCTTGGCCTGGAAAGGCATGTTTTCCCCTGGTACACACAGAAGTCTTTCAAGGAAGATCATTAAACCACTGAGAGCAAGAAGGGAATGCCCCAAGGATCATGTAGATGTTGATGGTGAATGGGAGGTGGCTGTATTTTTTTTTTTCTGGAATGCAAATGTGGAACAGTCAAGTTGCCTGGATTTCTAGACACCACCCACTAACGACAGTCCCTTTCTTCTGTGTTTATGTTTTGGAAGCTCAATACTTTTCTCTGCCTCTTTTAGGAATGTATAAAGAGAACATGGTTACTCTTAGAGAAGATCAAAAATAAATCAGACTATATTCTTTGAAAAAACCTTTTTCTTGTTTAGTTTTAAAGAGAGAATGTGTGTCATCATCTGCCTGGAGGGAGCTTTGGGAACACATCTCAGTTAGGTGCCTCTGGGTTCCTGCTAGACCTAGCATCAGGCCAGAATTGATGCCTTCTCTACAGACAACATATAAAAACTTGGAGCCTGAGTAGGAAGACCCGATTCTGTTGTAAAGTCCTTTTATGGGTCTTTGATTCTTGAACCTATTGTCCAGATTCCTTCTTTGGGATCTTTCACCCACTGTCCTCTCATTTCCATTGGGAAATAGCAAGATTTCCATTCCATATATCTATTTTCAGCACATTTTTAATCTTGCCAGATGGACTTTATCCCTAGATTCTCAAAATCTGGTTGTTTGCGTCCAGATTCTCAACTGGTATTTCCAGTTGCTCCACTGATCATCTGCTTTCAGAACTGTTAGAAAAAGGACACCACATCTGCTAGGGACCCAAACTTAGCCTCCATCTCTGTAGGCTAGTATTTTAGAAACACCAAAAGGAAACAAAAGGGCCTAAACTCAAAAGTCACTTTAGTCCTTAGTAATAGATATTTCATGACACTAATTGTGGGCATCAACCTATGAAGAATATGAAAGTGTGCAAGACTCAATTCTATCCTTAAATAGCTTCTATTTTAGTTAGATGTATTAAAAAACATGAAAAAATAAATGGTACAGATAATAATTACTTATATTAATACAAGGAAGTGATCAAGTAAGTGATACAAGTGATCAAGTAAGTGATACAAGTACTAAATGCCTACTGTAGGCCAGGTAATTTATATGTATATCATTCTACTCTTTGAAATTACCCTGTGAAGTATGATTATCTGCATTTGACAAATGAGAACCCTGGGTCAGAGAAGGTAAGGAACTTTCCACAGCTCACTCAGTTGACGGAGGTGGAACCAGAGCCCGTGTCCAAAGTCAGAGCTCTTTCCTCTGGTATATATTACCTTTATTTGTTTGTTTAGGATAGAGATTATTGCTATGCATAATTCTGATGCTTAGTAGAAAGATTTATAAGGAATTCTGAAAGAAGGAAAGTTCTATGATATGGTTGGTTAAAGAAGACTCTGGGTAGGGGTGAGCTGATTTTATCTAAGATCTGAAGAAAGAGTGGGACTTAGGAAGAGGAGAGAGAGACCAGCCTACCTGTGGGGGGACTGGCTTGAGACCCAGCATCCTGGAGTGGACTTGAGGGGTACACTTGGTGGTGCAGCTTAGTGTTTTCTCAGTTTCAACTGAGAGTTTCCTCAGGGCTGCAAAAGTCCTGGGACAGGATAGAATTATGACTGTTATCCAAGTGGTTGGGTTCCCACTCAATGCCAGGGTCTGCTCCTGGAAGGATCTTCCCAGTTGGTTGTCCTCCATGACCATATTCTAGATGAACACAAAGGTTTTGGAAGTCAAACAGTGTGGGCAGCCTACTTTCTGTTGGTGCAAGTTCTGGGACCCGAGAATTGCATTAGCAGTTGATTACTAGGTTTACAGTTTCTCTGGCTTTACCAAAAACGTTTTAGACTCTTAGTCTCTCTGTATGCTTCTGATCCAGAACCAAAGATCTTAAGATCTTAACCTAAGAGCTCTTAGGCATAAGAATTACTATCTGGCAGTCAAGGGCCTGCGCTCTGATGTCTCCGAGGTTGTCAGCTTACTAGTTTTGGGGTACCACCTGTAATCCTATCCCATAATCCAATCTTGTCCACTTTCATCTTTACAACCATCTCAAGAGGTAGTACTGTTATTATCCTGATTGCACAGAGGGTGAGACTGATTCTTACAGAAGACACCAAATTAAAAAGAGAGAGGTCATTAGGATTCTCCTTTCTTTCTAGGTTGGACTGGAACCTAGTACACATGTTCTCCAGGGCTTTCCCAGGTTCATGCCATACTGCAGCTCTTTCTGTCCTTTTTTCTCTGCAAATCTTTTGCTTGTGAAGTTTCTCTTACGGCATCCCTCTGCCTCTGATCTGTGAAACCCCAGAAACCCAGCCAGTGGGCATCAGGCTGTCTGACTCATGGGTTTTCCATTTTGGAAGTAGTCAGCAGTGTCTGAAGCCTCAGAGAGCGCACCTGGCCCCATGCGCCTGTCAAAACTGCTGGGAATAAATCCCTTCTCTGCCTGGCAATAATCAGCTCACGCCCTGAAGCATGAAATTTGATTAGGGCTTTTATCTCCACTGCATCACTTGGACTGTTATTACAGATCATAAAATTTACTGTGTCCTGCCCTGTCCACCTCTCTGTCAGTGTGACCCTGATGTAGGACTCAGCGACCTCCAGGAAACAAGAACAGGGTTGGCCGCTTACTAAGTGAGGTGCTTCATTCTTTTTCATTTCTATGAACTTGCCAAAGAAGGGAGCTTTCTTCTCAGGGAAACCTAAGGGTTACCGGGGTTGGTTTTTGTGCCTTAGTATATCTTAAATGAGGATAGGAGATGGTATAGGTATGTGTAATAAGACCTTTCTTACTGCATTTACAATGCAAATTTTGTCCAAAATGATAAAAAGAGCTATATGTACATGGTAGAAATGTCTGTATCTGGAAATGGTAGCCTATCGTGATTTCTCAAACTGATTTGTGAATTAGAATATTCTAGGGAGATGTTAAAAACACTTATTATCAGTCCTATCTCCTACCATTTGCATGTGAATCCATATTTCTGAGAATTCAGCCCAGGAGTCTATATTGATCACATTGGACTGGTATTCTAGAATGCACTGATGCCCTTTGAATACCCAAGGACCAGGCATATCAGGGGTTGGGTGCCCTGGTCTGAGGAACACAAAGCCACTGAAACTTGAGTAAAGAGGGTTTATTTTAAGAATTCAACAGGACATCTGAGGCCAGGAGAGAAAGTCCTGCTGGGCTATGTGGGGACAGGGACCAGAAGTGGGAGTAGAGTCAGGACAGAGATTGCTCTGTTGTTCCTCAAATGCCTTACTCTCTGCCTGTGCAGGACCCAACCTATTCAGCTCAGGTATCTACTACACTGATCAGTTTCTTGTTTCATGGTCCAAATTCTTGAGAGATGAAAGGGACTGGTCAGATTTGTCACAGGTCTCCCAAATGGTATGGCTTCTCCTGTATCCTGGGTTCACTCTCAGGCAAACTGACTGGAGCTGAGGAAGCCAGGTTAGTCAGGCTCAGCTGTGCTTGGAATATGGGCCCCCTAAATTCACATGTTGAAATCCTACCCTTCAAGATGGTAGTAGAAGATGGGGCTTTGGGAGGTGATTGGGTCATTAGGATGGATCCTCATAAATAGATTTAGTGTCCTTATAAAGAGATCCCAGAGAGATTCCTTGCTCCTTCCACCATGTGAGAATACAAGAGAAAGTCTGTGACCGAGAAGAGGACTTCAGTTGACCATAATGACACCCTGGTCTTGCACTTCCAGCCTCTAGAATTATGAGAAATAAATTGTTTACAGGCCACTCAGTCTGTGCTATTTTGTTACAGTAGCCCAAACTGACCAGGATGGGACCCTACCATCCCCTGTCAGGGCTCTGAAGGTCTTCGTTGTTAAGATAAATAGGACAGTGAGAAAACAGGCACCCTGTTTAACATTCATTATACCACCAAAGACTGACAAATGCCATTTTAACAAAAACACAGCTCTTACATGGTCCAGAAGCAATTATGGTGGCATGAGCAGCACATTCTTTTTCTGTAATCAAGGTGCATGGAAGTCAAGACAGAATTCATTCATTAATTCATTAAACAGATATTTATTGAGCATATATTATGTTCCAGGTACTCTTTTGGGACTTTGTTACTACTTTAAATGCTTGGGATAGTTTGGTGAGCAAAAGAGGCAAAGATATTTGTTTTTGAGGAGCTTGCATTTTAGGATAGAGAGGAAGATAGGTATCAAACAAAAATTCAATAAATAAATAAATTATGGGGCACCTGGGTGGCTCAGTGGGTTAAAGCCTCTGCCTTCGGCTCAGGTCATGATCCCAGGGTCCTGGGATCAAGCCCCTCATTGGGCTCTCTGCTCCGTGGGGAGCCTGCTTCCCTTCCTCTCTCTGCCTGCCTGCCTGTCTACCTGTGATCTCTGTTAAATAAATAATAAATAAATAAATAAATAAATAAATAAATAAATAAATTATTCAGTGTGTTAGAAAGGCATTAGTTCTATGAGGGGGAAGGGGGAAAATATGTCAGAGTAAAGAAGGTCAAGAAAACCAAGGAAGTGGGTTGCAACTTCAAATATGGTGGTCAGTATGGTCTGAGATGACATTGGAGCCAAGATTGAAGGAGTTGTAGATGTGCAGAGAATAAGCAGTCTAGGCAGAGAGCACAGTATAAGCAAAGGCCCTGAGGAGAGAGAATGTCAATGTCACTGGGGTGGGTGTGTGAGGACACAGTAGAAGCAGAGGCTCTAAGGACACAGCATAGGGGGCCTTGTAGCCATTACAAAAACACTGGCATTTTTCTCTGAATAAGATGGAAGTCAAGGCAAGATTATAAGGAGAGACAGGACATGATCTGACATATTTTTTGTTTGCTTTGAACTTTTTATTATGTAAATGTTAAATAAAAGCAGAACCTATCTGCCCAACACCCAATTTTTAAATTATTGACTTGTTGTCAGTCTTTTATATAATCCCGTCCACTTCCCCTCCTCTCTCAACCCAGGTATAATATCATTTAACCAGTAAATATTTCAGTTACATAATGTATTTTTGAGGAATAATTTATAGTAAATCATAGCTGCATGATTATTTTCATGTATATATACCCTTGTAACCACCATCCAGATCTAGGTATAAAATATTTCTACCACTCAGATTCCCTTGTTATCTTCCAAATACATAACCCCACTACCACCATTTAGGGTAGCCACTATTCTGACTCCCATTATCATAGATTTGTTTTGTTTTCCTATAGAAAGAATCATACAACATGTACTCTGTCGTGTCCAGCTTTTTTAGCTTACCATTTTAAAAGTTCCCAATATTCATTGATGTGATTGTGTGTAGTAGAAGGTTGTTTTTTTGTTTGTTTGTTTGTTTGTTTTTAGAGAGAAGGTTGTTATTTTTAATTGATATATGATATTTCATTGTATGGACATACCACCATTTATCAATTCTCCTGTTCACATTTGGTATGTTTTTAATTTTTGGCTACTGTGAACATTCTTGTGTGTGTTTTTTGTGGACACATGAACTTATCTCTCTTGGATATACACCTAAGAGTATTGTATTCAGGAGTGCAATTCATGTAGTAGGCAAATATTTAACTTTAGCAGATGTTTCCAATATGGTTGAAATGATTTCACTGCGTCCTGTAATGTATAAGAGTTCCAGTTGCTCCAGATCCTCACCAGAACTTGCGCTGTCAGTTTTAAAAGTTTAACCACTGTGGTGGGTATGGGAATTTCCAATTTCCTAATGAGTAATATTATTGAGCACCTTTTTCATACACTTGTCCTTTTGGGTTCATCTTTTATAAAGTATCTTTTTGAATATTTTGCTCACTTAAAAAGCATTTGTTTTCTTATTGTTTCTACAAGTTCTTATTTATTTTCAACACAGGATCTTCGTTGGGTATTTGTATTATCAGTATCACCTTCCAGTCTATGTATTTCCTGTTAACTTTCTTCATGATGAGATTTGATCATTCTTAATTTTACTGAAATATAATTCATCATGTTTTTCCTTTTACATTATGGTCTGGCTTCCACTTTAAGTATGTGATCTACTTTGAACAATTTTGTGTGTAGTGTGGAAGGTAGAAGTCAGAGTTAATTTTTTTTCATAAGATGTCTTGTTACCTCAGCATCTTTTTTTGGAAAGACTGTTCTTTTCCCCCTGAATTGCATAGATTTGTTTGTTTGTTTATAATCAAGTGATTACCACATAGGTGTGTGTGTCCATCCTGACCTATTTTCTACTGATATATTTGTCAGCATTTACACCCACACCACACTGCCCCTTATTGCCATATTTTGAAATCAAATAGTGTGCAGTTTTCCAACTTGGTTATCCTTTTCCAACATTATCTTGGTTATTCTGGGTTCTTTGCTTTTTCATAAATTTTAGAATGACCTTTTCAGTTTCCAGAAGACAATCTTGCTGTAATTTTGATTGGGAATGAACTGTTCAATTCAATTTGGTAAAATTTGATCGATTTGGCAAAAATGACATGTTAACAACATTGACTCCTTCCATTAATATACATGTAATATTTATCTCTTGATTTAGATCTCTGATTTCTCTCAGCCATATCTAGTGGTTTTAGTGTGAGGTCTTGCACATTTTTTGTTATATTTTTATTAGGTATTTGATCATTTTGATGCTATTGCAAATGGCATTTTTTTCATTTAATTGTACAATTGTTTTTTTGCAAGTATATAGAACTATAATTTTTTTTTAAGATTTTATTTACCTATTTGACAGACAGAGATCACAAGTAGGCAGAGAGGGAGGCAGAGAGAGAGAGGAAGGGAAGCAGGCTCTGTGCTGAGCAGGGAGCCCGATGCGGGGCTCGATCCCAGGACCCTGGGATCATGACCCGAGCTGACGGCAGAGGCTTTAACCCACTGAGCCACCCAGGTGCCCCTATAATTTATTTTTTATATGTTCACTTTGTATCTAGTGACCTTGTTCAATTCACTTTTTTCTTTTTTCATTTTCTATTAATTTGACAATTTTTTTAATTTTAAAATTTAAAATTTTTAAAAAATTTATCTTATTTTATTTTAATTCCAGCATAGTTAAAGTGTTATATTAGTTTTAGGTGTACAATATAGTGATTCAACAATTCCATATATTACTCAGTGCTCATCAAGATAAGTGTACTCTTAATCCCCTTTACCTATTTCACCCATCCCTTTACCCACCTCCCATCTAGAAACTTCCCTCAGTTTGTTCTTTATACTTAAGCGTATGTATATTTATATAATAGGAAATTATTCAGCCATAAAAAAGAATGAAATCTTGCCAATTCACTCTTTAATTCTAACAGTTTATAGATTGTTTTGGAATTTTAACATACTATCATGTCATCTGTGAATCAAAGAGTTTTACTTATTCCTTTCTTATCATTAAACACTGTATATCTCATACTTGTCTCACTGCATTGGCTAGGACCTCCAGCACCGTGTTGAGAAGAAATGGTGGAAGTAGAGAATCCTTATCTTGTTCCTGACTTTAGGGGAGAAAGATTTCAATATAACACCATTGAATATGGTGTTTCTTGAAGATACTCTTGGTTTTGTAGATATTTTAAGGAAGTTCCTTTCTATTCCTAGTTTTTCTGAAACTTTTTTTAAGATCAGGAACTGGTTTTGAATTTTATCATATGATTTCTTGGCATTTATTGAAAAGATCCTGTGGTTTTTCTCATTCTGTTAAACTGATAAATTACATTGATGGATTTTCAAGTATAAAGCAATTTTCTCAATTTTTAAAAGAATTACTCTGATTACTATGTTGAAAATAGACTGGGAGAGGCCACAGATGGAATCAGGGAGAACTGTTAAGGGGTTGTTATAGTCATCCAGAAGAGAGAGAATGGTGATAGAAATAGAAGTCATAAGGAGCTGCCAAATTCCAGATATGTTTTGAAATATACAATTTCCAGACACATTTTACGTGGAGAGTATGAAGAAAACCCTGGAGTCAATAATGAACTCAAGGTTTTGGGGTGGGGTAACTGGAAAAACAGAGTTGGTGTCAACTGAAATAGAAAAGAACGCGCATGAAACAGCTTTGGGGCTGCAGATCAGGGGTTAAGATTTGGATATGTCTAGTGAAAAGTCATATGTCCAACTGCCCCCTGGAGTTGGACATATGGGTCTAGAGGTAAGAAGAAAGGTCTGTGTTGAAGACATAAGCTTGGGAGTCACCAGGGAATAGATGGGACTGAAATAGATGAAACTGGTTCAGATTATCAATGGAATGAGTGTCCTAGAGAAAAGACTGATTCCAACATTAAAAGGTTGGGGAGAAAAGAAAGAAGAGCAAAGGAAGGTACAAGTGGAACCACTAGGGTAGGAGGAGAAAGAAACAGAGAATGTTCCTTCCAGGAAGCTAGCGAACAGTGAATCCAGGAGAAGGCATGACAAGTCATGCCAAGAGATACTGGTTGATCAAGTTAGATGAGAACTAAAAATCATTAGACTTGGGAATGTGTAGGTAACCAGTAGCCTTAATAAGAGCAATTTGGGGAGCAAGAACCTGATTAGAGTATTTGAGACAATGGAGGAAAGTGCTTGACAGTATACATAACACTTTTGAGGAGTCTGATTCAAAGGAGAGCAAAAAAATGGGGCCAGAGCTCCTGGGAAATGTAGGATTATAAGAATGTTTGTTTGTTTGAAAGAGGAGAGAAGCAGTAGCATGCTTGTGTGCTCATGGTAATGACTAATGGGAAAAATTAAAAAAAACTGATGATGCAAGAGAAGGAAGAGTTTTTGGAGCAAAATCTGTGGGTAAGTGAAGAGTTTGGGGTCCAATCACAAGTAGTTACATGCAGAGGAACTGGCTTCAGATAGGAAAAAGGGATCAACAAAGACACGAGAAATCAGTGCCTTACGGACAGAAAATTTTTGTGGTGGGCAAGAGTGGTAAGCATGTATACCCCAGGTATCTTTGGCTTTGTCAACTTGAGAATACAGATGTAGTCTCAATAAGATCCAAATCTCCATGTCTCTGAGTCCCTCTGTTTGCTGCTGGAATATCAGTCTTTTCCAGATTTATTTTCTCCAAATAGGTTTAGAGACCCAGAGGTGATTCTTATATTTGTACAGATGTGAGTCCTGTTTATTAATAGATATCAGAGCTGGATGAACTTAAAAAAATCACACACTCAAACTCTGACAGTTCTACAGGACTCAGGGCCAAAGATCTTTTATCCTTGCTCTGAAGAAATATTTCTTCTTAATTATGCAAAGTCCCCAGAGAAAGTTTGCTTACACAACCTCTTTCTCACAAGACAAGCGCATGATTCAGGACAGATTCTCATGTTAGTTGTTGTCCATCACCGAGAACCACTAACCTCTTCTGACATAAGGCCCCAGCATTGGGTTTAGCTCATCACTGCAGAGTTGTTCTTCTCTTATGCTGAGTTAGCTCTCAACACTCCCCTTATTGCCTTCTTTCAGCTGGGTCTTACTAGTTTCCCGCTGTCCACCAAATGGCAAGGAAGTGGCAAGGGGCAGAGAAGGACAAATGTCTCCAGGTATCTGCCTATGTGGGCATCAGAAACTCACTAACTGCTAACTTCAGTGTTGTGGCAGCAGAGTATAGAGAGGGAAGACACACACACACACACACACGTGCATATACACACACACGCACGCGTGCACACACTACATAGTACCTGGGTGTCCTTTTTTTTTTTTTTTTTGCCACAGGTGGAAAAGGCTTTATTTATTTATTGAGTAAATTTGACATATAACATTGTGTAAATTTAAGGTGTACAACATGTTATTTGATACATTTCTATATTTTAATAGGATTTCTGTTATAGCAATATTTATCATATTATGTAATTATAGTACCATATTGTTGTCTGTGTTCATTGTACTGTGCATTAGATCTCCATGGCTTACTTACTACTGATTGCAAGTTTACACCCTTAAACAACATTAATCTTATTTCCCCACCCCATCTCCTGGTAACCACCATTTTACTCTCTTTTTTTTTTTCTGAGTTTGATTTTTTAGACTTCACATAAAACTGGTAAAATATTTCTCTGTCTGACTTATCTGACATTATCTCATAATGTGCTTAAGGTCTGTCCATGTTGTCGCAAATGGTAAGATACCTTCCTTTCTCATGGCTGAAAATATTCCATCGTGTGTATATAACACATCCTTTTAATCCACTCATCTTTTGATGGACATTTAGGTTGTTTTCATATCTTGGCTATTGTGACTAATGCTACAATAAATATGGGAGTGATTATATCTCTTCAAAATTCTGTTTTCATTTCCTTTGGGTATATACTGAGAAATGGAATCTAGATCATATGAATAAGATCTTTGGTGAAATGTAAACTGGTCCAACCACTGTGGAAAACAATATGAAGATGACCTTGGACATTTTATACCCCCTTCTTACCACTGTACTAAGCCTCATTATTGTCTAGTTCATCAGCTGTGTTGTTTATAACTAAACTCCAGAATTTGAGACTTCACCCTAGGGACTTTTCACCCTTTATGCAAATCATGGAATACAAATGGATATATGGGTTGGGAGGTTGTGGGATAACCTAATTCAGCCAGTTCCAACTCATTCAGTCTGTATGGGATCAGAACAAGGAATGTTTGCTCAAGTGGATAATGGCGTGAGGCTAAGATCTTTTGACAAGGACATCTAGACCACTTAAGTCTTGCTCTTTCTAGGACACTGATTTTATGGACACTGACAATATTTGCCTATATGGCTTTTTTTCTAAGTGTCATGGCCACAGCCCACATTTGTGTAGGTATAGTTTTCCTTTACTCATGTCAATGAAATCAAATGTGCAACGGCAAAGTTTTGCTGGGCAAGGTGTCAGAATTCTAGATAAGATTCAATTTCATGAATTCTAGAACTTTGAACACAAAGGGAAGTGGTTTAGTTTTGTGGGGGTTTTTTTGGTTTTTGGTTTTTGGTTTTTGGGTTTTTTTGGACAGAAACTGATGAGGCTTATAAAAATCACCAGGAGAGAAGACTCAGTGTTCCTTGATACCCTTGTTTGTCTCCTGGATGATTCATGAATCTGTTAGTGGAATCCAGTTGATTTGCTCTAAACGAAGTTATCAATCTGCCTTTCTCTGGTCCCCAAGAATATTCATGTATTATAATGGAAATTACAGTGTTGCAAAATCATAACACTGTTGTTACTTGTTAAGGATGACCATAAGAATGATTCCTATGGATCTGGCCTTATGGACAACATGTCTTCCACTCCATGCCTCTGTATTGGTTCTACTGGTTTGTTCTCACCTGGTTAATTCCCAGAGAGCTGGCTTCAGAGAGATGATCTATTCCTCATATCCTATAAGGCTGTGGGGACAGCTGGGATCCAAGACACTACAGACTGGAATATCCATTGCTATTGCTTCTTTTGGCTAGGAGTCCCCTCCTTTGTACGCTGTATCCATATTCTATTGGCTCACCTAGATGATATCTCTTTAACAGAAGGGTTACAGGTCACTGTGATAGCCATTTACCTAGCATTTTCAAAATGACGCATTTATACAGGAGAGCAGAATGTCTTCTCTGACATCCGCATCCATGGGATAGATGGTCTGAGTAATGCATACAATGTCCTACTATCTATAGTGTCATTTCCAAATATACCTCTATTTGCATGGTATGGTAGCAAAAGCTTTAGATTAAGACCAATGTGGTTGGTTCAAATCCCGGTTTTGCCACTTACCCTGTGACACTGGGAAAATGACTCTACTTTTTATGATATTCAATGTCCTCATCAGTAAAAAAACAGGATAATAATACTTTTCTCACAGTCTGAATGAACCTGAGCAGAGTCTGGCACATGATGCAAACTCCATGAATATTCATTTTCTGTTCTCTGAGAGGTTTTTAAGGTATAAATTAGAGTCTCCATGAAATTCCAATGCCAGATAACCACACAGGGCAGTATTACTAGATAGGACCTTGCAACGAAATATTTATTTGTTTATTTATGTATTTATTTTGTGAACACAAAGGGCTGATCTGTGCAGTCCCAGACATGGGTGATACTAGAACAGAAAACATACCTGCTGACCAAAGCTCCTTGACGTAGAAGCTGCCCTAATCCATCTATAGGTCTCTAGAAGCAAGGCCTCATGTCTATGGTTGAGGAGGTCCTACGTGACTATGAATTAACTTCAGAATCATCTGGGTTTATAATCTTAGATTCTAATGTGGCAATGTTTCAATTTGAATTTACTTATCCACACAGAGGCACAATCACAGTGAAGCAATAGTCCTTTGGGTGTTTAAAATATATATTTTTTTAATGTGGGGATGATGGTTTATGGTTAAACTGGGTTTACAAACAAAATCTGGTTAATCCCAATCCCTACCACAACCCTGAGAGGCTGTCCCCCATAACTTGATTCTACCATCAGATAGGAAAGGTAGCCTGGGTGAGATGAAATGATAAGACCAAGGTCTCCTGTCCAGGGTAGTGAAATGGGGACTTTTTGTCATAGCAAACTCCTACTGGGTATTGTTACTGAAATCCTGATAGACCATTGGTTCTCAACTGGGGTGATTTTGTCCCCCAGGTGACATTTGCCGTTACCCAGAGATATTTATAGCTATCATGCTGCAGGGTAAAGTGCTCCTGGAATCTAGTGGGTAGAGGTCAGGGATGCCTTTACACATTCTACAATGCATAGGACAGCTCCTACAACAAAGAATTATCCTGCCAAAATGTCAACAGTGCCAAACTTGAGAAACAGCAGTAGACCCAAATATAACTTTGCCAAAGATGAGCGAGAAATGTCTCCCAAGTTTTCTGAGTTCCTTGGAAAGAGTTGTACTCTAAGCATGGGCTATGCTGCTGAAAAAACCATGCTGTTCCTCTTGGCCAAAATGTCATTGGCTTCCTTAGCCTTGGGAAACTTGTCCCTGCCCCTCCTTGTGGGGACAAAAATGGACTCTTTTGAGCTCTTCATTATTTTTGTATCTCCTCAAAACACTAGATACATGACTCCCTAGGAACTCAATACTTACTAATGGTAATCATAAAAGTGAGAATTTATTGAGCGCTTATTATGTGTCAGGCAATTTTCTAAGCATTTTATATTTATCATATTGTTCTAATCCCTCAATGACCCTATGAAATATGTACTAAGACCATCTCTATTTTACAGATTTTTGAACTGGGGCATCAGGGGTCTAAAAATCTTATACACAGAATGAGAATTAGTTAAGTGGTGGCATTGAGATTTGTTGCTGGGCTCTGGAGTCTGGGTGTGTGACCATTTAGTCACATGATTTCACATGCTTGGGACTGTAGTCCACTTGAAATCCCTGTAGAGTAGAGAAAGGATCAAGCCCCAGTGAACTCAGTGCTTTAGGGTTCTCTGCAAGGCAGGAAGGAAGCAGATAGGGATAATGGGTATGGAGCTCCTATGGAAAGAATCTGAAGTAGAACCAGCAAAGCCAACAACTGTTTTGGAAGGAAAAAAAGGACTTGGGGAATGAGATGGCAACAAGTATGCTCTTCCCTGGACATCCTCGTTTCTCCATCCTTCCCCAGGGTTAAAAATAAAACAAAAATTGCGAAAGAGAAAGCAACGAAACACCAGGTCAAAAGGCCAGGCTATGAGTCTTTCAGTTCAGTTCACTTTTGTCCCTGGAGGGTATGTCTGCTGCTGCCTGCAGCCCGTGGGGTCAGTCTTTGGTTCATTTGAGTGGCGGCGGCTGGGACATATTTCAGCAGAACTCTCCACAGCTGGTTCTTGTGCAGGTCGTGCTTGATGAATGGTTTTTGCCTCGTGCTATTCATTAAAGGCTGTTTGCCCTGAATGGACTGTCAGGTTTTTCAGGATTCACCAGCTTGAAGGATACACACGTGTAGAGGAAAGAACAGATCGTAGACTTGGGAGGCACTAATTAGAAATGCCTGTAAGGTGTATTGTGGACACTTGTCTCTCTTATTCATTCATTCACTTACTCATTCATACATTTCTTTAGCAGACATGTATCAGGTTGTCTGGCATTCCTGGCCTTGTGTAGATCCTGGGAAAACAAAGATAATAAAGGCATTGTTGGGAAACAGGACCATGCCAAAGAAGGGTTGCCATATAAGAATGTGATTGTTCTAATGAAGGCTGGAGAGTGGAAAGCTTTTTGAGCACAGGCTTCAGGCTTCAAATCTTGGCATCGTCACTACCTGTGTGAGCTTGAGAAAGCTATTTAATCAATGTGTACTTCAGTGCCCTCGTGCTAAAATAGGAATAATGATAAATGTACCTACTGCATAGAGTTGTGATTATTTAAATTGTAAAAGTGCTTGAAGGATGTCTCATACATTGTAGGTGCTCAATAAAGATTAGTTATTGATTTGTTGATTGATTATTCAGTGCTTATTGAATGAAAATTAGTGTCATTGTATATTGAGTACAGTGAATACAGAGGTGAAAGAGAACCTAGGACTGCTCACAGGGTCAGAAATGTTTCCGAGAAGGTAGCATTTGGTCAAGACTTGAGGGAGCATGAGATTGCCAGGAAGACCAGCAAAATGAAGACATTCCAGGCAGAAAAGACAACATACACTAGAACAAAGAGGCATATTTGCGGGACCAGTTGTGGTTTGCAGTGTCATGGCTATAGAGTATGATGGGGAGAGGCTGGAGAGGAGACAGGACAGGGAAGCAGGGACCCATTTGTATGACTTGGTGGGGTTTGGGATCTGTCCTATAGGGAACTTAATGTCATTGAGTGATTCTGTACAAGGATAACACAGTGCTGTTCTCAGATGACCCTGGCAGCAGTGAAGGATAGATGAGAAGGATAGAAAAAGAAACAGAGAGACCAGCCAGAAGGCCACCAGGCACTGGCAAGTTCGAGAGTGCTGAGCACCAGCACCAGCAAAGACAAGGAGAGAAGCAACTTACTAAGGGACTCGGGGAGGCAAAACTAGTAAGAATTTGTGCCTGATCAGATGGAAGGGTTGAGAGAAGAGGATTCTTGAGCAGTTCCCAACAACGGGCAGATCAGGCAGTGCCCATCCCGAGACAGGAAAACTGGGGGAGGATGAGTGAGGTGGGTGTTGAGGTGAAGAGGAGCACTGGGGGCTGGAACCAATGGCAGCCGAGGTTCCTCAGGAGAATGTCGAGGAAGGAGAAGCAAAGACCAAGCTCTGGGGGATACATTTCAAAAGCAAGAAAGTGGCCCCCAATGTCAACGCCATGGCAAAGTCAAGTAACAGAGCACCCCAAGGTCTCTCGTTAGGTTTGCCAGCAGGTGGTGTTTCTAAACTTGGTGAGAGGCATTTAGGTGATGAGACCAGCAGCCAGACTGCAGTAGGTGCCAAGGTGAAAACAGGGCAGGAACATCTTTTAGAAGTCTGATTGCAGGGAGGAATTACTGTTTTTTGAAACATATTTTTGAAAGCTATCTCTAAATCTGTAGTGCCCAACAGGGAAATCTCTGAAACGCCTCGCTGTGATAAAGAACAGAATATTAACAAGTAGGAAACTCTTGTGTAGAGACAATTTCAAAACTTATCTATGTTACATTCAGGCAATAATTTTATAAAGGAAAAGAATATTTTAGAAGCTGTTTACATGTTTCATAAGCTCTGACTGCTAGTGTGCTCTATTACAAGACTTTTAATTTCTAGGAACTTATTTGTATATTAGATTCCCTTGGGACACAGTTTATGTCTTTTTGTAGGCTAAACTTCTAGTGAACGTATTTGTCAGTAGGTACTGTAGTTCATGGAGTCTAGTAGCAAAATCTCCAAATTTCAAATGAGTAACCCGTGTAGTCTCAGATTCTCACAACATTTTGTGTGTTGTTCTGAGAGTCACAGATTCACATAAATCTGCTTCCCTGAGCTCATGAGACTAAGGCTTATATTTTGCATGGCACAATCACCGTCCTCTCTCCATCCTAAATTCTTAGAAAAATCCGAAAAGCAATACTTTCTTTAGACCCAGAACATGTTTTAATTTTTCTGGCTGGAATTGAATGAAATCACCTTCAAAAAATGGTGACAGAATATCAGAGAGACAAGTAGAGGAATCTCATACGTGAAAGCTATTTAAAATCGCTTGATTCCAGCATCAAATTCTAATACCAGTGATGGCAATCATTTCCCACTGAGGTGGCAGTAGGCGTCTCTGTGAGGAAGGTTGTTTTTGAGGTAACATTTGAAGAATGACTGGAATTTTGATGAAGAAATAACCACTGAGGAATGAGAATAATACAGGCAAAAGCCCAGAGGCTGAGATGTAAAAAACTCGTTGAAGAACAGTAATTTAAAGTATAGTTCTTTGAAAGACGTATTTATGATGAGAATAGTGGAGATAAGACCAGAAAGGGTGATTAAGCTCACTCTGTCTTGGGGATTGGACTTGGGGAGTTGAAGGAGCCAGAAGCATGGAGCTACTTTTGTAGGGCATGAGCCAAATTATGAGATCTAAGTTCCCATAGCCTGGTGAAACAAAAACAAAAAAGCAGAATCTGTAAGAGCAGTTAAATCCTGGTTAGTAGGTGATGGGGAGAAAATGGGCCAAGGGAGCTACAGTCTGTGCTCGGCTCACAGTGCACCGTGGAGGCAGGTAGATGTGGTCACGCTGGGCTGTGAGAGGCAGGTGTCAGCACTGGATTGGTCGGGCTGGGGGGTAATGGCACCTCTCACCCTGAGCCCTGCCTGACTCCGCTGTGGTTTCACAGTGTTGACTAATGTTTCCTCCACTTGCCCAGAATGGTCATGGATGATATGAGCTTTCCTGCTCGAAGTCATCACCTCTGACTTGAATTTGGCTTATTCTCTGGAATCAGAGATTTCTCTGTGTAATGCTGACTGGTAGATTGTTGAGCCTTCTCTGGGTCTCTCTTCATTCTTCTGTGTGTATATATGAAGAGAAATAAATCCTCTTTTCCACATTTATGGGACCAGGAGAAACTGTTAAGAGGTTAAGTGTAAAAGAAAACCAGTGCATTGAATTTTGAGGTAGGTATCTATTGTTTTGTCTGCTTGGTTTCCCTTTTGCCCCCGGTACTCCCTTTCCTTATGGAAATGCCCTTTTTTCTATACTACATGATTCTGAGGGAGCTGTTACTCTTGGCGCTCTGCTCTGCTAAGCCATGGGTGTGGACATGTGACCAGAGTCTGACCAGTCAGTGCCCCATCCTCAGGCCACAGTTAGTGGACATGGGTGGACATGTGACTGAAGCAGGACCACTCAGAGTTCTTCTCTGGGATTTTCTGGTTGTGTTGAAATGATGGTTAGAATTTTCTGCAACTAAGATCTTCCTTCAGTCAGAGAGAATGAGGCTATCCCACTAAAGAAGTAGCCCCGAGAGGGATATAGGTCCGATTCCTTCCCTTTGAGTTCCTGAATGTGGCTGTGTTGGAGCCCACTCCCCCAACTCTCCACTCACCCCATGTTTTTCTCACTCAAGTTATTTTGAGTTGTGTTTTGGTCACTTCAACTGAAAGACAAGTCCTGATTGATGTAAAAATTGGTTATTGGTCATTTGCTTTGTTATTGACTTTGCCTTTATAACTTGTTTGGTTTCAGACAACCAGCAAAGACTTCTGAGGGTACGACATGCCCACTACCCATACTGTTAATTTAAAATTAGCCCACAAGATAGCCTTACTCATGTGACACCTTCTCAACATCTTGTAGGTCTTTAAGCTCAATTCTGTGGAGTCATGCATTTCTAAAGAAATCTCAAAATACTTGTTAAGAAGGAATCCCCACTCTTTGGGTTTAGTTTCACAAGAAGGAAAATGGAGTATTTCTGAAAAACAGGTGAAAACTGTGATGATAACATTAAATACTAAAAAGAAAAATGGTTCAGAGAAAAGGTATTATTTCTAAGAGTATCATTAAGGTGTTTCATTATATAGTAAATGAGATGCAGTTTCACACCCTGTCAACTTATATTTAAGATACGGGGTGTGTGTGTGTGTGTGTGTGTGTGTGTGTGTGTGTGTGTAATTTTGCTATAGAAATTGGGGTAATTTAAAACCATCACAAAACCTGGAAACTTTATATTAGAGAAAGGTTTCACTTGCTTATATCTACATCTCATATTATGTATATATGTGTATATAATATACAAATATGTTCAGTTCCTGGTCAGAATTGTCATTGGCTATCCAAATCCCTGCTGCTCAGCCATGAGTCAGGCTGGGAGTGAGCTGGCAGATGGGGGAAAGGGTCAGGGAAAGGTCACTAAAATGAGAGCATCTGAACCAGCCTTGCCACTCAGATGGGTCACTCAGAGTGATTTTGAGGAATGAGGTGTGGCATCAGAAGGAGCCAGGTACCTGGGATGGGACTGGGGGTCTGCAGAGGCACCATTGTTGTTCCGAGTCTTTCCTCTCTTTGGAAGAGGATGCAGTGGGGGTACTGAGAAGCAGGGGACGGGTATGGTTTCCTCATGCAGCTGAGGGAGCTTGGGCTCATGTAAGGGCTCTGTTTCCAGCAGAGCAACTAGGAACAAGCGAAACTAGGGAGCAGGTAAACATAAAGGAGGCTGGGGGAAAGGCCACAGCTTAGAGGGGGCACCTGGTGCTTGTCCCTGGGACACAGGCTCAGGGCAGCAAGTGAATCCAGCCCTGAGAGCACGGCAGGCACAGAACGCCCTATGCAGCTGTGCCCTTTGTGACTTAGGAGCGATGGAGGCAAATATGCAGGGCTGATGTCAATGCCAGAGCCAAGCAGATGTAGGGAGGGGAGGGGCTGACCCATACCAAGGGAGGGATGGGGCTTGGTGCCTCAGAGGAATCTTGTTGGGGGAATCCTGAGGCTGCATCTACTTCTCCCCATTCCTTCCCATCTATTCCTGTCATGGATGAAGACTCATGATGTAGGAAAGGAGCTGAACCAGAGTGGGTGAGACACACCATAGTCTCCTTGTCTGTGAATCCTGACTCATCCGTGTCAAGAAACTCCCCTTCATCTGCAGGGAAGGGCCAGGTGCAGGCTTCTTGAGTGGGACAGTGGACTTTGAACAGCACATCTACTCTTCGTGAGCTCATGGGTGGGCCTATTTTAGTCTCACCCTACTTCTGTCGTCCTTCCTCAGGACCACGCCTCTCTTTGGGCTGTTTCTGAGACACTTCACTTTTCACTGTGATGATTCAGTGATGCTGCTGGATTCTTTCCTATTTACAGGGCTGAAAGTTGGGCCAGTATTAACCAGTAGTTAAACAGTGGTTGATGGGGTATGGTTTGAGGGGCACAGGAAAGCTCGCCATGTCCCTACCTCTGCTTGGACTTCTCTCAGAGTCATTTATTTGCACTCGGTCATCATGTCACCCCTACAAGACTGTGTTCAGTTAAATCTGTTCACTGCTGTGCTTATATCGGCATCCAGCACATGATGGGAGCTCCATAAATATTGCTTGGATAAATGTTCTTCAAGGGATACTGTGTTAAAGCATAAATACCTTTGGTGCAGTGCACTGAGCTGTTATCCGTCCTTACCACCCTGGCAGGAGTGACTGGTTTTCCTTCATGTCAACTGACCCTGACCCACTCTTCTCTGTTCCCTTCAGGGAGCCATATACAGGCAAAGGAGATTCACAGTTAGGGACAGTTATCCCTGGCAGGACACAGGTATTTTTCCTTTCTGTTCCCATTCTACTCCCGTTTCTTCCTGGCTCACAATCCCTGACTTGGTCTCTTATTTATGACTCTGCTCCTGCCTCTAAAAGCTGGCCTGGCCTCCCAAGCTTGGATTTCAGTTCTCCCTGAAGTTGGTGGCTCAGCCCATCTACCTCTGTGCCCTGGCCTTTCAGACTGCCTCCTTGAGGAGAATTCTTTACCCTGGAGGGGTCCTTGGCTCTGCCCCACAAGGTCCTTTCTGTGGCAGGGGTGCTCTGAGATATGGCTGTGATCTGGGCAGTGGGGGTGTGGGGGGGCAAGGTAGGGGTGTGAGAGGTCACGTGTGAAGCTCACATCCCTCACTGACCTCCCCTTCCCACTTCAAACTCCATGCTGACTCTCTGAGCCAGAAACTGTCTAGGATTTGGTTAGTCTGAGAAAATGAAACGTCTCTCCTCTGACCTTTCTCCTTTGCGATTTTTGCAGGCTCTGCTTACCTGTGTATTCCTCTTTGTGGCTCTCTACAGCTCCTCCTTGGCCTCCCCCAAGTGTGTGTCTTAGCCTGCTTTCCTCAGAGAAGGGCCGAGCCAAACCTTGAGTGTGGGCAGCCTATTAGGGGAAATGCTGCCTGGGGTATGGGGATGAAGACTGGAAAGCTTGCAAAGGAGAAGGTGGGAAGGCCACATGAGGGGGTGTTCTTGCCTGAGTCACACCTTCAGGCCACTGGGGCTCAGCACCCCCATGCCCAGAATTGTCTGTATAGTGACAGAAGGGAGGAATGTCCATCAAGTGCTTCACAATCGCCCTGTGAGTCATTAGGTTCCTTGCAGATCCGGGCTGGGCTCCATGCTGTCGTGTCCAAGAAGCCTGAGGGCATAGCACAGCTGAGGCACAAAGCTCTCAGCTTATCCCTGTGCAAAGTTGGTTACCATGGCAATGGCAGGATGGGCATGGGCCAGGAAGAAGTGCAGCAAGACTCAAGGACTAGTCCTCCCTTGCCCTGTGCCAATCTAGTGATACCTGCGTTAAGCCCCATTTGTCACAAGGACTTCAAGGTGTTGCCAACCATTATCTCCACCAAAGACTTCAGATGGTAGGGTGAGTGGAACATACCATGGTTTGTGATCTCACAGGCCACTTCCCATACCACACCCTCTGTTTCCCTATCTCAGGGAACAGTTCAGTTGGTCAAGGCTGCTAGCCTGGTGGGATGGCTTAGACCTTCCTCTCCAAGGGCTCTGGGCCTTTCCAGACTGTGATTGTACAAATGGCCCCTGTATAGTCCTTACTGGGTACGGAAAGCCCCAAGACACACCCCAGGGGCTCTCCTGGGCTCCAGACACACTCCTTCCTGCCACTCACTATAGAGTGAGTCGTCTGGTCCAGTTACCCCCACCAACGCCCTTTCTTTGCCTGCTTGTCCACTGGCATGAGAAGCCTCAGATGAACAGATGGCAGACACAGCTTCTAGTAGAACTCCAGCTGGATGCCTGCCTTGGGACCCTGGGCCTCTGATCCAGCAGGGACTGGGGTCATGAGACAAGAGCACCACAGGGGGCCACTGACAGTGACGGTGGGGAGAGGACCACATGCACATCCACTCAGGTTATACCTTTGTAAAGCAAGAGCCAAGGCACCAAAGGTGTTCCATGCCCTCGGACCCTCCTTCGTTTTATGGTTTTTGACTCTGTCTCTGTCCATCCCTCCTCCTCCCTCTCTGTGTCTGTCCCTGGCTTTCTCCATGCTCTCTGCCTCTCTCTGTCCCCTGACAGTCTGATCCCCCTCTCAGGGGACAAAGGCTGTGACTGCTGATGTTTTTCCTCCACACCTGTTCTCCCAGGTCTGCCTCACCTGGGCTGCTCCTCCTCAGAGTGTTGGGGGGACTCTGGGGAGTCAGGGGCAGAAGAGAGCCTGTGCATAGGGGTTGCTTATGAAGGTAGTGCTCAGGAGGGAAAATTCTAGAACAGAAAGCTCCACTCAGAATCTTGCCAAGGATTAGCTCTATTTGAATTTAACTGGAAAGCCATTCCATCCCAGGCCAGACATCCCTTTGTCGTTCCTGCCTCCTACCATGGGGAAGTAATGGGAACAGATGCTGAGTGCACTGATGGGAACAGATCAGAGATGACCCCCTTCTCTCCCAGGACCACTCTTTCTGTACCCAGATCACCTGGACATCCTCCTCCCTGCATGCACAGGACCATCAGAGCCAGGAGAGGAGGCCCGGGGATCCATCAGCCTCCCCTCCCAGTTCTCTCCCACTCCAGCCTCCCATTAGCCAACAATTCCTTGGTATGTTCACTTCTGTGCCATTGCTATGCTAGCTTCTCCACTTTTCCATTCTCCTTACACCCCTGCTCCATATTTTTTCAAGGCCAAACCCAAGCATCATTTTCTTTGTGAAGGTCTTGGTGGAATTATTAGTCTCAGGTCTTCTGTGCTCTTTTGGTGACATCTCTAAAATAGTGCTTTATACACAATAACTCATTTAATTCTCATTGCAGCCTTTGAGGTCAAGTCTATTACTCTACCTGTTTTATGGAGGAAAAAACTAAGTCACAGGGAAATTAAATCACTTGTCTAAGATAACACACAGAGGACTGTCACTTATAGTATGATGCCTTCTTGTATACTGAAAATGTGTAGCTTTGTGTGTCATAGAGCAGGCTACAGATATGCCTCCAAGTGAGTGATTTGGATGCTGGTGCTTTCTGAAAAGAGTCAGTTTGGTCTAATTTAAAGATAACGCAAGTGTGATTGATGCTTCATAATACGGAAGCAAGTTCTCTTGTATGCGAGCTCCCTAAGCCATTCAATCCTCTTCTCTTTCTGGTCATTTTCCAGTTTTGTTTTTGTTTTAGTTTGGTTTTGTTTTTTCTCTTCTGGATGGAGAACATCAGACAAAATCGCCAAGAGGAAGAGGTTTGCTTGGGGAAGAGGGCTGTGGTCTTTACTAGGTTACATGTTTGGTGAATCCGTCAGCTTCATGTTCTTCATTAGGGTTGGATAAATGAGAATTGGCTTCAGGCAGGGGTGGAAGAGGGAAGCTATCAGAGTACCTGGTGAGAAATTGAATTCAGAGAGAGGGAATGAAGTGGAATATGTTCCTTTCAGTGCCATTGATCTTTCTTTCCATCAAAGCATCTCCTGCAGGCTTTGGTTACGGATATAGAATTATAGGAATTAGATATGTTACCCTATCTACAATGATGGCAGGATCATTTGTCAATGAAAAAAATTCAATTGTAGAGTTTCTGGAACACTCTTTATGCCTGACTTGTTTCTGAGATCTTTTTAATTGGATTTGAGTCTTTTGTTTTGTTTCTTTGGACAAAGTCATTAACCCCTGTTTCACTGGGTTGAAAGAAGAAATGAAAGATAGTTTTGACTGTCAGGGAACCCTGAGTAAAATGTAAGAGTCAGAATTCATGCCTGCCTTGTGTGGTGTGAGTGCCACACCTGCTCACGTCTCATATGCTCAGCACTGCTGGGGGAAGGGAGGGATGTGGTCCACTATGACCCTCATTCTTTCTGGAAGTTTTTTAGGAAATGCAGCATCAAAATCAAGGGCTAAACCATGGGAATTTGGAACATACGGATTTGGTAACAAAGGCACAGAGTGCAAGAAAAAGTTCTGCTTTCTAGTTGTGACTACTACTGAACTAAGGGTTGGGAGAAGACAATGCATTAGTGTGGAAAGTGTTTCCTTGCTTGTAAAGGAGAGGGAATGAATTAGAAGTGTCTAAGACTCAGGATTGTGTTGCAGGGTAGAAAGCCAGGTCTGCAAGCCAGTGCACACACACATTTTTCCTTACTCCTCCTTCCATCTTTAATGACTCCTTTCATCCTTAATCTATTCCTCTTTAATCCTTGTACTCTAAACTGTGTTCTCAGAGTATGGGATAGATGACGGCAATAATGATCAAGATAATGATACTATTAATCTATTAAGAATCTAATTAATTTAATTTAAAGATTATGAACTACTTTTTATCAAGTACTTAGTATGTAGTAGATACTAAAAAATATGATTTCATTTAATGCTCAAAGTAATCTGAAGAAAGAGATACAATTATCCTTATTTTAGAGATGGGAAAACTGAGGCCCCAGGAGGGAGAGTGATTTGTGCAGGGGTAACAGAGAGTAATGGCTGAGTCGGTATGGGCTCCCAGAGGTTTTGTTTTGTTTTGTTTTGTTTTGTTTTGTTTTTTTAACACAAAGCCCATGCTCTTAACCATTATCATACACTTAAAAGGAGGAGAAATGTGGTTAGCAATGAACCACAGATGCGGAATCCAAAGGACGTTTCCTTTGTAATCCTAGGCTTCTCATGTTCAATCATCATTATCAATCTTAAAATCCTATCCTTGGATTTATGTTCTCATCTTCTGGACTTATGTCCTCATCTTCTGGGATCATTAATTCTATGTGTCAACTGGCAGGGCCTCAGTGCCCAGATATATGGTCAAACATTATTCTGGATATTTCTATAAGGTTATTTTGTGAATTAGATTAACGTTTAAACTGGTGGACTTTGAGTGAAGCAGATTACACCCGCACACACCCAATTTGAGTGGGCCTTGCCTAATCCGTTGAAGGACTCTGAGACTAAGAGTCCCTGAGCAAGAAGGAATTGTGCCAGCAGATGGCCTTTGAACTTGAACTGCAACATAGCTCTTCTCCAGGACCCTAGACTGCCAGGTGACCTTGCAGATTTCAGACTTGTCACCCTCCATAATCATGTGAGCCCATCCCTTAAAATAAATTTCTTTCTATAAGGTACACATCCTGTTGGTTCTGTTTCCCTGAAAAACCCTAACTAACACTTTTCCTTCTTGGACTTTTCCTTTTATCTACTTCTGGTCCTCATTCCCCCTTCTGCCCTGACAAGAGAGGCTTCCTCGGTATTAGATGGCAACTTCTTGTTCTTTTCTCTTTATGTCTTTTCCCTTTGAGAAGACACCTATTCTCACAACTTCATGGTGGATATGTGTTACTCTGAAATCTGGGTTCCTACCCCTGACTGCTTTCTTTACCCCCAGTTTGGAGCTGCCTGAATCTTTATGGGAGGACATCACCAAACACCAACTAATCATTCAGCTCCCACGTCACCCAACACTTACCCTAGTTACAGAGTCTTTTAACGCTCAGACTTAAACCTAGAGTTGTTTCTCCTCCTCCTCCTCCTCCTCCTCGTCCTCCTCCTCCTCCTCCTCCTCCTCCTCCTCTTCTCTTTTTAAAGGTTTTATTTATTTGAGGGCCAGAGAACGAGCGAAAGAGAGTATGAGCAAGGGGAGAGGCAGATGGAGAAGCAGGCTCCCTGCTGAGCAGGGAGCCAATGTGGGCCTGGATCCCAGGACTCTGGGATCATGACCTGAGCCTAAGGCAGACGCCCAACTGAGCCACCCAGATGTCCCAAACCTAGAATTTCTTCACTGGTCCTTTTCCCCTGCCCCATATTCAGCTGGCTAGCCAGTGGTTCAAATTGCTCTTCCTTGGAACCACCTTTCATCTTGCTTTGGTCTGAATGTTTGTATCCCACAAAACATATGTTGAAATCCTACCCCCAAAGATGATGATATTAGCAGGTGAGGACTTTGGGAGGTGCTTAGGTCATTAGAATTTGGTCCTCATGGCTGAAATCAGTGCTCTTATAAAAGAGATCCCACAGGGCTTCCAAGCCCCTGTGCCACACAAGATACAGTGAGAGGTCTGTGACCTGTAAGAGGGCCCTCACTAGAACCTGACCTTGCTGGCATCCTGACCTTGGATTTCTAGCCCCCAGAACGGTCACCAATAAACATCCATTGTTTATAAGCCACCTAGTCTGTGATATTTCATTATAGCAAGCTGAGTACACTGAGACATATCTATTCTTGCCTTCGCATGTGTATGGCTGGCACTGCCTGGCCCAGGCCTGTTTGTCTCCCTCCTGGACCATCTCCCTGTCTTCCGATCTATCTCTTCCAGCCCACCTCTCTCAGAAATGGAAGATTAGCTTTCCTAGAGCGCTGTTTTCTTTATCTCCCTTATCCTGGTTTGGCAGGATAGGGAAGCAAGTCCTGTCTCAAACCAGTGCGAAAACTAGATCTCAAATTAGTCCTTTCTTTGAGAATAAGACCCAACTCTGCTTCTTGCCATGTGCTCCCAAACCCCTGGGAACCAATGCCACAAAGCACATCACACTCAATCAAAAGCCCCTTTGGGACCGGCTGTCTCTTTAAGAGCAGCACCAAGGGGAGCTTCGACGGGACTGGATGGGGTCTTCTCGGGAGGGATACACCAGGATCCAGCACTAAACCCCCGCTCGATTCTTCCTGCACATCAGGGCTGACTCCTGCCATCAGTCTTCGCCAGGTCAGACGAAGCTTGTTTCCTTGGAGGCTGAACTCAGATGGAGATGTCAGAGAGGAGTCAGAATTGGAGAAGCAGGTCCCGCGAAAGGAAAAAGTTTCTTTGTTTCTGAATGTTCCTGTTGACTCGGAAGCTTCTTTGGGCTCTTAAGGACCAGTAAGCAGGGGGACAGTGGTTTATCAGAGTAACTTCTCTACGAAGTACCCATATTGGAAGGCAAGCTGTTGTTCTGGTGTGGGGGGTAATGTGATATTTGTTATTGTCTTTTAGGGATGATATAAATGCTGTGAAAGCACTTTGAGAGGAAGACTTTTTACCAAATTGGGCCAAAGTTATGGAATAATAATAACAATGGCAGCTATTGCTTATCAAGTACTTAATGGTACCACACGCTGTGCTAAGTGTCCAGCATATATGGGCTCATTTACTCCTCACAATAAAATCATGAATTAGGAACCATTATTACTTTCCTCTTACAGATGTGGAAACTGAGGCATAGCAAGTTTGCCCAAGGGAACAAGATTTGAACAGGCAGTCTGTCTCCTTAGCTCATAGCCATAGAGAAGGAAGGGGATCTGACTGATTCCTATAGTTGGTAGGTGAGAATTCACTCTAATTAGTGCCTAATTAGATGCTGACCATTTGGAAGGGTTTTATTGTAACTAGGGAAGCTATAATTTCTCTGCAATGGGAACCTACATCTGAGACTCCTGATAAGTGACTGAAAACTTCCTAAAATACCAAAGGGCTCTCAAATTTGGAGTGAAATTAGATCAAGACAAAAACTGAATGTGTTCCTGGTGGCTGGTGGGTTATCTGGGGGTGTGGGCCCTAAAGGTGGCTCCGGGTCAAGTCACAGGGCAAGAAGGAGAGCAGGAAGAATAACTGAAGATGGGTAGAAATTTTCAAAATGTACTTGCTGGAGTCAGGAAGGATTTCTTTTCAATGACGCTGATTGCTTGAGGGCAAATAGAAGGAGCAGAGGCTTCATGAATGCTGGGTCTAAATTCTCTCCGTGTACAGATAAATTTAATGGCTGTTCTGTCACATTGATGAAGAGAAGACCCTGGAGCTGTCCAAAGGGAGAGACACAGTGTTGACAAATCTCGTGCACTTCCTGTGGCCCCGGGGAGCTACAGGGGCTGTGACTCAAAGGCTTCCACCCTGATGGGGCTGATGTGTCTGGAGCCTTCTATACTGTAACTGAGCTTCCCTGGGCCACACTAATGTTAGGAAGGACATTCGAAAGTGTCATTAGAATGATAACAGAAACCGTGTTCAAGAATGAGTTCTAAGACAGAGAGACCCCAAGTTTCTCTCTTCCCTGACACTGTTACTGGTGGCTTCTGGGTTCTACCTGGCACCGTTTAGGTCCTCCTGCTGCCACCAATGCATAGTTTGGCTCTCTGTGGCTGTGGGGTCCCATTCCAGCTTCTAGGGAAGGCAGAATCTCCACTACCAGCCCAGTACCTCGGTTTGACTGGCTTGAGGACTACCAATTTGGCTTAAAGAGTGGGTAGGATCTGGGGTGGGGGGAAAGGAAAGAAATTACAAGTTCTGTTTTCTGGGTGATTATCCTTCTTTTTTTAAATTAATTAATTAATTTATTTATTTATTTATTAGACAGACAGAGATCACAAGTAGGCAGAGAGGCAGGCAGAGAGAGAAGAGGAAGCAGGCCCCCTGTTGAGCAGAGAGCCCGATGTGGGGCTCGATCCCAGGACCCTGAGATCATGACCTGAGCCGAAGGCAGAGGCTTTAACCCACTGAGCCACCCAGGTGCCCCGGGATTATCCTTCTTTTGCAATATTTTCCTTGGTGACACTTTTGGGCTCCCTTCTTCCTGCTGTCATCTTCCTCTTCTTCATTGGATCAATTTCAGAGAAAGCTCCTCTGACTTTCTTTCCAGACACTGTGGGCCTGGGACTGCCTCTTGTTTGGAAGGCGGGCCCCCTGCTCATGTACAGCATGCAGGGATGACAGCAGGGCAGAAGACAAGAAGAAAATATGAACAGGTTTGGACCAGCTGTCCAAGGCCTATGAGAGATAAACCCTCTTTTCCTGTGTGTGTCTTGTGCTTCTCACCAGCACAACAGCCAGTATTTGAGGCTTCAGTCAGAATGTAAAGTCTTGGGGAAGAAGCCAGCAGGGTCACCTGACCTGCTCCCAGGACAGCTCGCCAGCTAAGGACCAGCTCAGGCCAAATGCCCAGGGCTGCCCCATATGTTGGGCGTTTTGTGCAAAGAACAAGTTGTAATTGGATGGCATCCCTGTTAGAAAGCTTTGGGTAGAACTGAATGAGGCTGTTCACCTCCAGGAGAGATGCAGTGAGCAACGAGTGTCCACACACCTTATCCTTGGACTTTTATCTGCTGTATCCTCTTACATCCTTTGGAGGACAGCCTTATCCTCTTTCATTCAGCCTTCCCAGGACAAGTGGCAGGTGGGTCTCAAATCCCTGCTCTGACGATTGACACCATTCAAGAAGCAATCTCATTAAAAGAAAGGGCTGAGAAAATCGTTTGAGTATTTTCTGATTATAATTTAACATTTTCTTGAGTAGAAAATTGCAGGATTTTGTTGAAAAGCCCCCTTTTGACTGATGTGTGTCTCTTCTAGTTCTGAACATTTCAGTCACTGTCTTATAAAAAGAATTTTACTGGTTTGAGGCTTGGCAAAGAGAAATGATCTAGTTTTCAAAAATGGTCTTATAAAGAGTATATGACTTTTTCCCCCCCAGAAGTTCTTTGCATCTTCTTTTATGTCTAAACTCTCATGATGATACGCCTTGCTCTTTTCCATTTATTGTGCTGAGTGCTTGGTGGGGCCTTTAATCTGAGGAATGGTATCCCGTAGGAAAAATGCCTCAGACATTTTCTTCTCTTACACTTCTTTGATATCTCTGTCCCCCTCTGTTTACCCAGTTTGTCTTTCTTGAGCTCTAGTATTTGGATGTTGAATTTCCTGGATTAAACATCTAACTTTTTCAAAAACTTTTCTCCCATGATTTTTCTCTCTCAGTTTGTTAATTAATTTTTTAAAAATGTAAAACAAACCAAGCTTATATAAAAGTTGCGGATGGGGCACCCGGGTGGCTCAGTCAGTTAAGCGTCTGCCTTTGGCTCAGGTCATGACCCCAGCATCCTGGGATCGAGCCCCAAGCCCCAGACATGGAGCTCCCTGCTCAGTGGGGAGTCTGCTTCTCCCTCTCCCTCTGCCCCTCCCCCTGCTTGCACATGTGTGCTTTCTCTCTTCTCAAATAAATAAAATCTTTTTTTTTTTAAAGTTCAGGATATAGCAGAAAGAACTTTTTTTCCTAAGCCATTTGAAAGCAAACTGTGGACATAATTCCATCATGTCCAAATGCTTTAGTGGGTATTTCTACACAAGGTCATTCTCCCACATAACCACAATACAACATCAAACTCAGAAAAACTAACATTGCTACATTATTACCATCTAATTTTCTTTTTTTTTTAAGATTTTATTTATTTATTTGATGAGAGAGAGAGAGATCACAAGTAGGCAGAGAAGCAGGCAGAGAGTGAGAGGGAAGCAGGCTCCCTGCTGAGCAGAGAGCCCGATGTGGGGCCGATCCCAGGACCCTGAGATCATGACCCAAGCCATAGGCAGAGGCTTAACCCACTGAACCACCCAGGTGCCCCATACCCTCTAATTTTCAAACCCCAGTCACGTTTTTCCAGTTTCCTTTAGAACACCCTTTATAGCAAGAAGATCCAGGTTGGATTCATATGTTACATTTATTTGTTTCTCTTTAGTCTCTTAATCTGGAAAAATTTCTCAGTGTTTCCTTTGTGACCTTGATACTTTTGAAGATAACAGGTCAGTTACTTGGTAGACTTTTCCTCAACTTGGGTTTGTCTGATGTCTCCTCTTGATTAGTCTCAAGTCACACATATTTGGTAAGAATATCCCAGAAGGGGCACCATGTGCTTCTTATTGTATCCAGTGCAGGGTTTTGACTTGTCCTATAACAGGTGATGTTCTCTTTGATCATTTGATGAAGGAGGTGTCTTCTAGGCTTCTCTGCAAAGCTGACTTTGCCTTTGTAATTAGTAAGTACTTTATGGGAAGGAATTTCAAACCTATGTAAACATTCTGTAAACCGTGTAAATAGTATAAGTAGAAACTATAAAGAGAAATAGCTATTAGGAAGAAACCCTTGGCAGCTTGCTCAAGGTACTAATGTATTTTTGCATATTTGCTCGATGTGAAGGTATATGAAAGAACATTTACAACTTCGTGGAATTGAGAGCACTGGAGAGTTGTGTTGTGCTTCTCCATTCTTCCTCTTGGAAGCAGATTTTAGTATATGTCAATCTTAAACTAAAATTTGAGTCTCTATTTTTAAAACAACTATGGGATATAGGTATATGTGCTTGCATATGTGTCCATACATTTATCTTCTAGCTCTGTCTGCTGAGAGGGTCTAGAAGAGATGCACCCCAAAAGCAACAAGTACATCTAGGGGCTGCCCTGGTTTTGAGATGTCGTTCTCTAGTAAAAGCAACTAACGCTCCTTAGAGAACTAGGTCATTCCAGGCTAGGTTAGGAAAAGTACAGGATGAACCTGGAATATCTTATGGTTTCAGAAAGTCAGAAAGTACTTGGGTTGCCTGGGTGGCTCAGTCAGTTAAGCATCCAGCTCTTGGTTTCAGCTCATGTAATGATCTCAGGGTCATGAGATCAAGCCCCCCATCAGGCTCCATGTTCAGCAGAAAGTCTGCTCCTTTCCCTCTCTCTCCCTCTGTCCTTCCCCCTGCTCACACTCTCTCACTCTCTAGAAGAAACAAATACATCTTAAAAAAAAAAAAAAAAAGAACAACTAAGAAAGTACTCAAAAAATAGTAGGGACATATTGAAAGTATGGAGGAGCCAACTGAAAAAAGCTTTCACTGTCCAAATGTGGGACAATTTGAACAACAAAATAGATGATAAGAGTAGAATAAGATAAGATGGAAGATGGTAGCTACACTTGCAGTGAGCATAGCATAACATATAAACTTGTTGAATCACTATGTGTACACCTGAAATTCATGTAACCTTTTGTGGCAACTACACTTCAATTAAAGAAAAAAGAATAGAATGAGATAAATATCCATGAATCTATACTGATATAAATAAATACTTCAGTAGATGAATAAATAATTTGGGGAGAAGATAAAGCTCTAACTATAGAATTTTAATTAAAAATATAGAAGGAATGATAAATTTTTTTTTTAAATCACCATTTGGCTAACACCAGAGTAATCATTGTTACGGGCAAGAGCATCAGTGGATGATAAAATTAGCAGGTCAAAATATATTTGGGAAACAGGATAGTTTGTTCCCCATCCATAGTTATTAATTAGAAAAGTAACAATAGAGTGGAGAAGCCAAGCAGACACCACCCTAAGCAAATGATCAAAGTTGACATAGTCAACTTTGAGATATACTGATGTCATGTATTTCCTGATATGATGCACTTAGAATGAACATTCTGGAAGGTAGCTGACCAGTCCTCTTCAAAGTGTCAAAGTTATTCAAAGCCAACAAATAATGATCATTTGTCCTAAATGGTAGGAGGAGTCTCAGACATGAGACATCTACGTGTAATGCGTGGCCCTGGGTTAGAGCCCAGATCAGAGAAGAAAAGTTAGTGAAGCTTGAATAAGGGCCTCTGCATTAATTAATAGTATCGTATTGATGTTCATTTTCTGATTTTGATCTTTGTACTATACAAACATTACCATTTGGGAAAGGTGAGCAAAGAGACTTTGGTAACTCTATGCACCGTATTTGCAACTTTTTGATAAGTCAAATTATTTCAAAGAGAAAAACTTAAATATTTTTAGCAAAATAAGTAAGTCAGAGGCTGTGCCTTTCTGTTAGGCAGCCCTGAAATGCCATCACAGTTAAGTCTTGAGCTTCTGTTGTTCATTTTCTCCCGAGCGCCTGTCTGCCAGCCTCTGGAGAGTGGTGGACATAGGGCTCAGAGCCCCACTGTCCCGTATGTAGACATTCATCCATTTAGTATTTTACCCTTTATTGAACTTGGTGTCTCCATGTCTGGAAGTATTTCAGCTCAGTTTCTCCAGGGAATATGTCTCTTGTCTCCCAAGAGAGGTGGAGGAAAGTCAGCCATTTTGCTCCATGGGGTGTGGGCAAGTTTAGGGCTGCTGCATAGATGCTCCTTGTGAAGGCTTTTGTCCATCAGGTTGTTTCCAGACCCACTCCCCAACCCTGCCTTTAGAGGTACCTGGTGCCTTCAAAGCCAAGCCTTGTAGGGGCTCCATGTCACACATCTGCTTGCTTGTCATTGGCCATCGTCTGAAGGCAGCTGGGTTCGAACTTTCTCCGATCTGCAGGTTTCATTCAACCAGTCACTTTCCTTGTCTTGTTTCTTGTCATCTTTTCATCCATTCTCTTGGTCCACATGATTTCTTCTTTTACATTTCTTTTTTTTTTTTTAAGATTTTATTTTTAAGTAATCTCTACACCTAGGGTGGGGCTCAAGCTCACTGACCCTGAGATGGAGAGTCTCAGGCTCCACCCACTAAGCCAGCCAGGTGCCCCTCCTTTACACTTCTGTATTGTCATTTTTGAGATAGTTCCATGGGAGGCAAAGATTCGTACATGCTTTCAATATCCAGGCTTTAGTGGAAGTCCCCCCGGTGTTTTATACCATTTCTCTGAGCAGGTCCATCTGCTCCTCATGCAAAAAACATTTGGGCCGACACCGTGACCTGCAGAACTCCTGAGATGTACGTGAAGGTCAGGTGCCTCTTTGGGAGGCTTGCAACCCTGACAGGCTGGCATTTACAAAGGACAGTTCATGTGACAGACCAATGCAGGTTTTAATTTCAGCAAATAGGGTGTGAAGTATTCAGATGAGAGACATCAAGGAGTGTTGTGGAGGTCACTTTCTTCTGAGGGCTTCGCACACTCCAGGTCACTTGTCTGAGGCTTGAGGTGCAGCCATCCTAGGCGGGGAGGGCATGGAAGGTGGAGGGGGAAGGCGGTCTGACAAAGAGCATGTGCTTTGGAGCCAGTTCAAATCCCCCTTCAGCCATTCACTTGCTGCATATTCTCAAGTAAGTTTTTTATCCCCTAATATTTTTAAGTTATTCACATATAAAATGAACATAATAATGTTCATCTCACTGGTTCATTGTAAGGATTTAATAATATAATGTATATAAAACATAAATGATACCTAATATGATTATTGTACCTTATTAAATGGCTTGTCTGCTGGGCTTCCAAGAATGACAGAAGCAGGGGAGAAAATAGCCTTGTGCTCGTTCGAGAAGTGAGCCATGCTTGTCTGTCCACCCAGAACTGAGCGGGAAAACGTGGGCCTGATGTGACAGTGCCCCAGATACTCAGATTTGGTTTTGATGTCTGAGGTTATCCAGGTGCAGGAGTCCCCTTCCCTCTCTGTTCTTCCCCGTGAGGGAGCTGCTGCTGTCTCCTTCGCAAACAAACCAGAGACCTGTCAGGTTGGGCTACTTGCCAACAAGCGCCATTTTTGTTCTCTTCTGGAGTCTGTTCAGCAAAGAGGATCTTTGCTTTGTTCCTTTGGAGGTTAAAACTCAGGAGTATCTTGAGTACGAAGTGCTGACCCCTCACCTCAGGCCTTCCAGAAACTTCAGAGGGGACGTCATGCCTGAAGGAAGCAGCTGCCTCAGAGTAGGGCCATTAGACACAGAGGAATGCTGTCCAGGCTCTTGGAGAGCTCTCTCTCATGCTCTTTTTCATTTCCTTCTCGTGTAGTTCATTGGAGGAGGAGCTCGTGGACGGCACCTCGCCTCACCAGCTGGTGGCTGGCAAAGCATCTTCTGGATCACACAGAGGGCAGAAATTGGGGGGAACCACTTTTGAACTTTAGTGGGTTCCCTCCAGGGAAGTCGTAAAAGCCCATCTCAGTGCTGCTGAGAGAGTTGCTGTTACAACAATAAGAGCAGCTGTTGCCTTGAGGACTGTTGTTCCAGAAACTCATAACAGCACGAGCCTTGATTTTAATATTCTTTTACAGAGGGGCTTGGAGAAGACATTTTGAGCTGGCAAATGTTTGTAGTCATAATGGGGTGTGTGTGCCCCAAGGAGGCCTGCAGACACTAAGGGGAAAGCTGAGTATGACCTGGAGCTTTGCAATTTCTTTGTGATAAAAGACATTTGACAGAGAGGAGAGGGCAAAGCAGGGAAGGAGAAGTGATGGTTGTTGTCTCGGAAAGCAGAATTAAGATTTTTGTTTTTGTTTTTGTTTTTTAAGAGCATACAGTGGGGAATAAGATTGTTTCTATTCGCATACAAATATTTTAAAACATGTTTTCTGTAACCCATGGATAAAACTTCTTTAAGGAGACTGTAGCCTGTGCTCTGCATCTAGGCAACTAGCACAATTTCCCCTCTTGTGAGTATTGCTTTTTAAATGATAACTGGAAAATTGTGGAGTCCATGAAGTAGTGTTTTTCAGGCCATGGAATTTGGTGGCGATACAAATGGATGGTAAATTCTGTGTGCCCAGCATGAGTAAAGGACCCTTGTACAGGCTTCGGACTTTGTAGTTCCAGACATGACTTGTCATGGTTTCTTCACTGATACCCAACTGCTGGGTAGGGGGCATCCAGTGGTTCAGTGCATTTAAGAAAGAACCCAACCCTCTTGCTCTTGGATGAATTTGAAAAATCAACAATTAGAGAAAGATCTGGGTAAGTCAGACCCATCCATCTTTACTGACTGTAACATTAGACAGTCCCCAAGGGAGATGGCTCTGTAAGCAAATAGGTAGTCTTACAGAATTTAAGACACAGGATATTATTTTTTTTAACGAGGCCAGCTGACAGCCTACATAGGCTTCATGAAGGAGCCGCTAGTAGGACATCTTAGTCCAGCATCTGTATCCTTAGCCTTGTGATGGGGGAACTCCCTCGCCCCAGTGTATGCAGGTTGGTGCTAGCTCTGGAGTATGGAGGGACACTTTCCAGACTCATGAGACACTGACTTAGATACACATTAACACAGGACTCCTACTAACTGGACACTCATGTACACTTACCTGGATCACCTCCTTCCCAGTGTCTGTCCTGGAGATCCTAAAATTCCTTGCAAAACTGAAAGTGAAGGAAGGGTTACCTAGTCTCACAGGACCAGCTCCACTAGAACCTGAAGAGTTATCCCCGTTGTCCCAGGAAAAGACACTTTTCTAGTAACCAAAAACCATAAATTGGTCACTCTTGGTTAGACTCATTTCTATTTTTAATAAGTGTTCTATTTGAGTATGGTTGACACACAGTGTTACATTACTTTCCAATGTACAACATACTGATTCAACATCTCTATACGTTATGCTGCATTCCCCACAAGTGTCGCTGCCATCTGTCACCATCTAATGGTTATGGTATCATTGACTCTATTCCCCATGCTGTGCCTTTTCTTCCTGTAGAATTATTTTTAAAGCCCTGACCAGGACTTTTCTATTTATCTCCTATCTTTAGATTCCAAGGAGAGCTTTCCATTGCATTTGTCATTAGCATGTTACAATTTTCAAAATTACAGCTTATCTCAATAAGCGAAAGTCCATTGACTAGTCTCCGGTGGCAATGCGGAAGACTCCTGGGGTCCTTAACTGGGTCTGGGAGCACTGCAGTCTTATCTATGATATGTTTGCCAAGCATCTCTGAGGTGGAGGACTTACAGCGGATGAATAAAACTAGGGGGGACTAATCCCATTCATTGCATATTGGTTTTTGTCATTTCCAGTTTTCAGAGATGTCATTTTCTGACCTTAGTTCTAAATCCTAGTGCTAACTTCAGGGACTTTTCTGACTATTCAGAAGAAATATTTTTGTAGCATATTTCCTGGGTCATCAGGAATGCCATTTGCTCTAATTCTGCTTCGTCAAGTTGCATACGTACAAAACCAATGAGAAGAAATACAATTCCATGGCCTGCCCCTTTCAGCTTGATTCAGGAGTTTCTTTTTGACTTAAAATAGGGGCTGGGGGAATCTTTGGGGTAGCTCATAAACCAGTCTGTCCTTAAGTTGTGCTCATGGCAAAGTGTCAGACGGTCCCCCAGGAGTCAGGGACCTGAAGCCATATGACTGCCAGGACTTGGCCACTCCCCATGCACTTCTACCCGGAGACTCCGCGGCCTCTCTGAGAAGCTCCTCTGGGTCTCTTCTGTGGACAATAGTGGTCAACCACGGAGATGGACTAGGGGCTGATGAGAGTGTTGCAAGTGTCACTAGAACTGGTAGGTTTTGCCACCTCACAAAGGGTGTACTGAGATACACATGTGCTATGTGGAGGACATGGAGAGGCCAGGAAAGGAAGCCTCCACCTTCTTTAGGCCCTCCCCTTATGAGGGTTGCGCCTGCCACTGATATATTTGGGAAAATCTTTCAATTTCCTGGAGAAAGCCCAAGAACTTTGACCTTAAGAATTTGTAAGAATTTGATCCAGGATATTGGAAAACCTTTAAAGAAAAGCTTCATTTTCAAAGCCCTTACTGCTTTTCTGCATTTTTAAAGGTTGAGATCAAAATTCACTTTGATTCTTTTGTTTAGGGAAAGATCATTCTGTGGGAACTTTAAAAAGAGAAAAACTTTTTTTTTTTTTTTTTTTTTTTGTTAGCAGTTTTAGATTTACCTGTCTCCTTGGGCTCCTCTTGGCTGTGACAATTTGTCATCTTCTCCTTATTTTTGAGGACCTTGGCATTTTTTGAGGGGTATTGGTCAGGCATTTTGGAGAATGTCCCTCTCCTAGAATCTGTGTGATGTTTTTCTCATGATGAGGCTGGGGTTGTGAAGTTTGAGGAGTAAGATTATGATGGCAAAATATCTTTTTATCACATCATATTAAGGTTACATGCTACTTAATGTGATTTATGACTGTTACTGTTGACCTTGACCACCAGACTGAGATGAGCTTGTCAGGCTTCTCCACTCTGAAACTATTCTTTTTCCTTCTTTTCTAGCTGTCTTATTCACGAGGAGGTCACTGTGCATAGCCACACTTCCTGAGTGAGAAGTTATGCCCTCCCTCTCTAAGGCAGAGCATCTACATAAATTATTTGGGATTCTTCTGCATAAGATAATTGTTTTATCTCCTCTCCCCACCATTTATTAATTTATTCAATAATTTATTTATATTAGCATGGGCTCACAGATATTTAATATTTAGATTATAATACAGCATTGCTTTATTCATTTTGTTGCTCAAACTGTACTCCCAGTATTGGCCATTGGGAATTCTGTGCTCCTTTGACATACCCATCGATGTGGATTACTTTATTTTATTTTTAGTTTTTTCTTACTGTATCGCATTAGAAGATATTCTAGGCTCATCTTGTATATTTCACACCCTATTCCTAGAATCAGCCATTTCTTCAAGGAAAACCTTTGTTCCTTTTATTGGAGAATGGTATTAGAAATAAAGATCTGGGGCACGCCTGGGTGGCTCGGTCAGCTGGGTGTCCAACTCCTGATTTGATCTCAGGGTCATGGGGTAGAACCCCGCACTGGGCTCTGTACTCAGTGTGGAGTCTGCTTGCCCTCCCTCTTCTCCTCCCTGGCTCTCTCTCTCTCTCTCTCTCTCTTTCTCTCAAATAAATAAATAAATATCTGGGCATGAGATGAGTTCCTTGCTGCTACTGGATGTCATTTCTCCTAGTCCCTTCAGCTGATAGAATAAAGAACTATGTGTGCATATATTAACCTGTGTGTATACACATATCTATAAATATTCTATGTGCCACCATCTGTGTCTATATTAAGCTAAACATGAGTTCTACTGATGCCTCAAACTCTAATCCATTACCATATGGATTATTCTAGCCTCCTCCCCTTGCCTGTCTGTAAATCTCCACTCCAACAGTGAGAAATCTGGTTCTGTAGGAACTCTTTTATGCAGATAAACAATGTTAACATTTTGGTGAAATTTTTTCAAAGACCACTGTCTTTGTTTTGCTCCATGTTCTTGCCTTTCTGATAGTATTTTTCTAAATACATATATGTATATGAACATATACATATATATTTTTTTATTTTCATATATATGGTATTATCTTCCATGATGCCTCATAACATGCTTTTTCCTATTTAAATACATATCAGCAATAACTTTTCAAGTTAATAAATTCTGACATACATTTTTTTTAAAAATATGTATTCCACAAATTAACTAGTCCCTTACTCATAGAGGCTTTGGCTGATCCCAATTTTGTCACTATTATAAACAGTGCCTCAGTGCAAAATCCTTCTGCACATTATCTCTTTAGAAAATATTCCTAGAAGTAGAGTTTATTCTAGGAAGATAGGAGTCTTTAAATTTTTCAGAGTACTTCCAGAAACATACGATTTTATTTACACTGAACTTGAAGGAGTCAGCCCCAATGTGATAGTTGATTTGGGGGCTGCTGGATGGGGGTCATGTCTGTTTTCACCTTCACTGCAGAATGGATGTGTGGGGCGAGAACTTGAGAGTTCTTTGGCCTAGTCTGACCTTACCCAGGGGCCAACTGATGAAATCTGTGACCCTCGGTCTCCCCTCTCCCCCCACACTCCTCTACTCCAGCATTTCTATAGATGCCTCCCTGTCCTAATTGACCACAAAAGCTCTGAGGACGTCAGTGCCTGCTTGATTCCCAGAGCTCCATTATCACATATCTTTAAGTATTTGGGATGGGCAAGTCAATTTGCAGATCAAGCAAAAAAGAAGAGAAATTAGATTAAATCTTCCCTCAGAACTTGGAACTAAACCCAGGGCAAGCCCTTCTCAGAAGTGCCAGGGAAAAGCTTTGTCTGACATCCTGAGGGGCTAATGCTTCTGATCTCTGGCCTGGTGTCAGCTGCTAAGCTTCTTGCTGAAAAGAGCACAGAGACCATTCTTAGAGATGTTTTCATTAAAGAAATTCTCCAGGATTAGAAGTCTTCCATGAAATGGCAAGACGACAGGTACTGGGGCCTGGAACCCCTCCTGAATGCATACTGTGTGGGGGGACACTGACTCCCCTCGGGTATTTGTTGTGAGGATTAGAGAAGATAATTTGATGCATTTGGCATATAGTAGATATTCGGTAAATAATAACAACTAAAAATAGCTAATATTTATAGAGGACTTATTATGCACCAGAGACTATTCTAAGCATTTTGCATGTGCTAACTGATTTTATCCCCATGACAATACTGTGAATTGGGTGGGATCCCCTCCCTGCGAACTTTATAGATGAGGAAAAGGAGATATGAAAAGGTAAAGCAATTGGCCCAAGGTCACACAGACAGTAAGGGAGCCAGGATTTAAAGTTAGCCACCAACGCCAGAGTTTGTATTTCCTTCCCAGACCACTGGCTCTCAGGAAACATCGTTCTCTAGTGGAATGAATGCTGCCTTTGGAATCCATGGCAGATACTGCTAGATGCCTCCTCGATACCCATTCTCCCCTACTTCCTTACTCACTGAACGCCAGTATTTTTTGCAGGATGATGATATGCCCAATTACAAATAAACACCTCCACGGACTTTCTGGCATGTAGAGTGGACATGTGACACAGTCTGACCAATGAGATGTAAGCCGAAAGGACAGACCGGGCTGGCACTCACAGTTCCGTCTTGTCCCCTCCCCCTGCTTATAATGTCCGTATGTACAGGAGCCTTCTAGTAAGCAAAAGGATGAGAGCCATATTGGCAAGGATGGAGAAGTTGAAAGACAGAGGGAGCCTGGGATGTCAACAACATTGCAAAACCATCCAGAACTCCTGGAGGGCTTGTTACATCTGACCCTTCTGGGAAGGAGAATAATTATCCCCCTTTTAGTGAAGCCACTGTGAGTCTAGTTTCTCTTACCTGCAGCCCATAGCAATCGTAATTGATAGAAAATCCCAGCTGTTCTAGTAGGTCCCTCAAGTGAGGGTCTGCATTCTACCTCATTAAGCTCAGAGCCTCAGTTTACTTATCTGCTCTTTATCTCAAGTTACATCTCATAATATCTGGAAAAGCAGGTGCATGGCCATTACCAGCATCAAAGGAGGAAGAGAAAGCAAGGGAGAGAGGGAGGCAAAGAGGAAGAAGGAGCAAGCAGGAAGAGTAGGAAGGAGAGAGGAAAGGAGGAGAGAGACAGGGAAGAAATTTCTCCCAGCTGGTCATGAACACCCATAGCACAGAGTGTGGTACAAAATAGGACTTGTCTTTTCTCGGGCCACATAGAGTCAGCCTCTACGGATGCCTAGGAAGTTTGTGTTCACCTAACCTTCTCTTTACTTCCTTTTTTTCTAGCCCCTTTCCCTCTCCCAGTCTCTGTCTTATCTTGCTGATGCTCCCTGTGGTCAAGGCAAGGAGGCCCTCAATTCTGATTCTATGTTACCAGGGCAAAAGGGGTGGGCCCTACAGTTTTCTAGGTGGGGTCAGCTCAGTGGGTTTTGAGACTTGATAAAACCGCCAGTAGTAAGAGCATGGATACAAGAGCTGGACTAAATGGGTTTATATCCCACTCTATCACTTACCAGCTGTGTGACTCTGGAGAAGTTACTTAGCCTTTCTGTACCATCGATTACTTATCCCTAAAATGAAGATAAGAATTTCATAGAGTTTTTGTGAGTTTATATGTAAAATATTCACAATATTTTTTCTCAACTGGGGACAATTTGTCCCCACCTTCACCCCTGAAGGGCATTTGGCAGTGTCTGGAGACATTTTTGGTGGTCACAGCTGAAGGAGGGGTGTTACTGGCATTTATCTAGTGGGTAGAGTTCAGGGTCTTTAAAATGTCTAATGCAGTGCCTGGCATGTAGTAGGTGCTCAGTAAACATGAACTGTTAGGACCACCCCACATTTGTCACTATCACAGGGAGGGTTGTGAATATTTTCATGAGCTAGAATTGCTGTGTATTTTCCAAAGCCTTTTGATGATAAAAGAATAAGAGTACATGTGGGTGAGGGCATGGAGTTAAGCATGGGGAGGGATGGAATCTTTCTCCACAGAGAATGCTGCCATTCACAGAAGGGGATTTGGCAGGCTTGGTCTTGGGTGGATTGTGGGGGCAAGAATGGATGTTAGGATTGAAGGGTCCTTGGCTAACCATTCAGAGCAGAGGTCAGCAAACCATTTCTGTAAAAGGCCACATAGTAAATAGCTTAATCTTTATGGCCCAAGAAGCGAAATTTATTATAGGTGGGGTGCCTGGGTGGCTCAGTCATTGAGTGTCTACTTTCGGCTCAGGTCATGACCCCAGGGTCCTGGGATTGAGCCCCACATTGGGCTCCTTGTTCAGTGGGAAACCTGCTTTTCCCTCTTCATCTCCCCTGGCTTGTGCTCTCTCTCTCATACTCTCTCTCTGTCAAATAAATAAATAAATAAGACTATTATGTAGGTAATCATATAATAAGAAGAAAGACAAATTCCCATAAACTCTTATGAAAATTAAAAATCTTATTTATGTACTCCAGTTTGAATTTGATATAATTTTCACATCATGAAACATTATTCTTCTTTTGATTTTTCAGGTATTTTAAAATGCAAAATCCAGGGGCACCTGGGTGGCTCAGTTGGTTAAGCATCTGCCTTCGGCTCAGATCATGATCCCAGGGTCCTGGGATCCGCCCACATTGGGCTCCGTACTCAGCGAGAGCCCCTCCCCCACCCCCAGTCTTGCATACACACACATTCTCTCAAATAAATAAATAAGATCTTTATAAAAAGTGTGATATCCAATCTTTACTCTTGGGTCATACCGAAACAGGAAGTGGATTGGATTTGGCCTGTGGGCCATAGTTTGTCCAACCCCTGGCTTGGGCGTCATCACCTCAGCCAGTGACTGTTCCTGCCCTGAACCCCTAGCCTGGTTTTCTGTCACCAATTCTGGTCATTCCGTGTCCAGTTCCCCAGGAGCAGACTTATCGCAAAATGGCCTGTCATTGCCTAGGGCACTGAACTGGGCATACAAATGGGCAAAGTGTCTGTCCCTGCCCTGACATCGCTCACCACTGCTGGGAGACGACCATGAATCAGGACAGGAAAAGAGCCCCATGGTACAGCGCCACAGGGCAAAGGATGTGGGGGAAGGAGCCTCCGCGGCCCTCAGAACTCGTGGGGCATGTGTATGTGGGGGAGTGTCATAGAAGCCACAGGCTTGGACTGAAGCATACATAGGAGTTTTCTAGAGATGGGGTGGGGGTGTAAATTTTCAGGGAGCAAATGACATAAATGATGGCAAGGGGTCAAGCGGTGTCCATGTTCAGGGATCTCGAGGTAAACATTGGTTTTACCGCTGGGATGCAGGGGGGTAAGGGGCAACAGCCCAGTAGAGGTGAGCCCAGCAGGCAAGGTGGAGCATGCCATCCTGTGGCCCAGCCTCTGGGACCTGCCGGGACCCACTGGTATTTCTCTGTCACGCTGGGCCTAGCCCCACTCCTCAGGCCTGTGCCTTGGGGCTGTGTCGGGTCACCTGCCTGGACCTCTGAGAATCACCTGACCTCAAATGGGGCTGCAGCTGCTCCTCACCTGCCCCACAGCCCACCACTCCGTGCCCAGCTGCTGGCCCACCTGCCCTGGCCCAGAGTCTTCTGGCTTCTGCAGAAGGACGCTCTAACTTCTGGTTAATAAAATGGTCCCCTGGAATCTGGCCCACTTCTTCTCCTTCCTGCTTCCAGTGAGGTCCAGACTCACCTTTTCTTCCTCATCTGATTCGGAAGGCGAAGCTTGCACATTCTTACCTGATAGACCTCGAGGACAGGGCCGTTCTCCGATGTCCTTGCAATTCTAGGTGTCCCAGGAGCCCTGCCTCAGGGAGCCCGCATTGGAGGGTGTGTGACAGGAGGTGTTGGGCGTCAGCTCACATTCAGCTGGAGCCCGTTTCCCCATTTCAGAGCTGAGATTTTGACTCTGTTCCTATTCAGTTGGTTGTATTTCTTGCAAGGTCGGTAAGGAAGGTCCCAATCTGAGGAATCAGAAGCCAGCTAAGATTTTGGAAAGTGAGTGAATTGGAACCCTTATACATCACTGGTGGGAATGTAAAATTTGGTGCAGTTGCTGAGGAAAGCATATTGGCAGTTCCTCAAAAAATGTTAAACATTTGATGAGGCAATTTCACTCCTAGCTATATACCCAAGAGAAACGAAACCATATGTTCACACAAAGACTTGTACACAAATTTCAGAGCAGCCAAATATTCATCATTGCCAAAAAGTGGGAACAACCTAATAGCCATCAACTGATGAATGGATAGACAAATGCAGGATCGGAGCACGGCAGCCATAAAACAGGAAGGAAATACAGACACGCACCGTAATGTGGATGGCCTTGAAAGGATCATACGGAGTGAATGAAGCCAGACACAAAAGACCACTTGTTATTTGATTTCATCTCTTCTTCTTCTTCTTCTTTTTTTTTTTTTAGGAAGCCTCCATGCGTGGAGCCCAATGTGAGGCTCGAACTCATGACCCTGAGATCAAGACCTATGCCAAGTATCAAGAATCAGGCACTTCACTGACTAAGCCACCCAGGTGCTCCATGATTTCATTCCTATGAAATAATCTGAAGAGGAAAATCTGGAGACTGCAAGTAGATCAGCTGCTGCCAGGGTTTGGGAAGTGGGGCAAAGGGGGAGTGACTGTTTAATGGGTACACAGTTCCTTGGGGCTGATGAACATGTCCTGGATGTAGACAGTGGTGATAGTTACACGACGTTGTGAACGTAAGAAAAGCCATGAAATTCTATACTTTAAAAATAGTTAAATGGTGAATTTTATGTTATATGAATTTTATCTCAATTTTTTAAAAAAGTGAGTGAGGTCAGATCTCAGCTTCCCGTGGGTGTACGGCTCCCTGGAGAAGCAGTGGTGTCTCTTGTGTCCTTATATCCTGGCTCATATAGATTCTGAAGCCTGGTGGTCCTGAATCCACATTCAGACCCTCCTGCAGAATAGCACAAAATGCAAGATCGGCCTCCCTCTGATCCCAGGAGTGGCAATAATTTCTCTCCCATGACAGCATGGGGACAGATAGTAATATTTTTATACTTCATCTGTTATTCTGAGGGACTTTGGTGTCTGCATTTGGTTTGCCCCTTTGACCTGGAGACCCAGGACTTGTCCCAGGCAGGGTTCTAGGCCCTTGATGAGGAAGAGCCTCATTCCTCTTTCTCCTCATATGTCCATGGTCTCGCTCCAAAGTTCCCCCCCCACCCCCAAGGAGGGACCATTCACAGTCTCACACTCTCCATGGGCATTTGTTTAGACTTTTGTGTCAGGTTCTGTCCTGGGCCTAAGGATCCAAAGATGAACAACACAGAGTCCCTGCTCTGAGGAACCAGTGGGGGAGGCCAAAAGGAGGTTGAGTGGCACTGGTGTGACAGAGGACATGCATGAGGTGATGGAAGGAAGGGCCCAAGGGGAGACACATGCACAGGCCTGGAGGGACAAACAAGACTTCATCAGGGAGGCAAGGCAAAGAGAGAGGCATTCCTAAGCCATGGACGTGTGAAAGAGCCTGACACACTGAGCTTGAGTTGAGAATGGGGTCAGGGATGGGTGAGTAGATGGGCGGATGAAGTTGGACCACTAGAGAGAGGCAAAGCTTGGAAAGCCGTGTTCACTAGCCTGAGTTTAGAATTGATCCTGATAGTGGAGGGAAACTACTCAAGGAATTTAGGAAGGGAAGTTCCATCATTAGATTTGCATTTTGAGATGGGGGTACATATTGGGAACAAAACAGAGGCTGAATTGGAGAAAGAGTTGGCATGGGGGTTGGCAGGAGGCTGCTGCAGAGTCTGTACAAGATGATATGGCCAGACGAAGGCCATGGGCATGGAGGAGGCTGGGGCAGAACTGACCGGGCTCAGGTGCTGAGTGGCTGGTGCAGGAGGGTGGGAGTTAGAGGAGAGAGCAGTTCTGGGAGACTCTCGGACTTCTGTTTTGGGTAGGAGTCATTATGTGATGAGGGACCCCTAAGAGGAGCAAAGTGGGAAGGCAGATGGCAGCTGAGTTTGGGGCAGGGTAAGCCTAAGAGCCCGAGGCATGGCCAAGTGGAAAGGTCAGGCAGGCCAGCAGGTGGAGGGTTGGCGCTTAGGCTGGAAGCCTGGGCGGCTTCTACCTGTGTTTCCCTGCGTGCATGTCCCATTTCTCCCCAGGAGTTCCGTTTTGGGAACTGTGACCTGGAAGCTGCTGGTGCCTGCTCCTGTCAAGGTTATTCTGGTTTAAACTCTTTCTCCCTGTTGGCATGTGATTTCATGCTTTTCACTTCTCCCTTTAAATGGAAATGCAGAAAATGATCTTCGCCCTCCAGTGGGGATTGCGATTTTTTTTTCCTCTCTCAGCTCTGACACCTGCTACTGTTTCACTTGCTATTAAAGGCCTGTGTGACTGTGACTGGGTGGCATGCCTGGGGCAGTGCTAAATGGGTGTGTGGGAGGGCCGGGAGAAGTGCCAGGACAGACGTGTTAGAGAATGACTCACAGCCCCCAGGGCAAAGACCAGCAGGCTGGGTCTGGGGAGCCAGAGGGAGGGTTTCCCAGCAAGGACCCATGTTATGTGCCCCCAGAATGAAGGGCCACCCCTACCCTGGCATCCAAGGCTCTGAAGCTCTTTCTGGGGCTCCTTCCTACCGCTCTCACCCACCTGCTGGGCCCGCCATATTCTGCCTTGTCGAAGGTCACACAGCTCGTGCACATTGGAACCAGAATATTAAGTCATATGTATATGACTGCATATGGCAGTCTGCCCTTTATCCCTCCACCACTATGCCTCTGTCACCATGACGAATGATCCCATTAGGGTGAGAACAAAGGGCAAGCTACCTGCCGACCCAACCCAACCCTACTAGCTCCAACCATGAGTGACTGGATGGGGGGTTCCATCTGTAAGGCCAAGCCATCAGGAGAGAGATAATGGGGTGCAGTCGTCTGTCCAGCCCCTTGCCTCCCCTCCCCTGGGGGCCTGCCACTGCCTTGGGCTTCCCTTGGTCTTCAGTCCTGCTCAGGCTGCAGAGGGAGGTGGGAGCCACCTGCTTTCTAGTCCCAGCTTGTTTGCCAATTTATTCTCTTGCAAACAAATCCTGCCTTGTGGTATTGTTGCTGTAATGGGAAAGAGGTTCATCTATTTCCAATTCTGTACTGTGGGCAGACTTTTAAGGGATCTGTCTGTTTTCAGTTCCATATTAATCTGCTTCCTGCCACAGCTCCAAATATCTTCTGCTCATAAATGCGGGCCATTTTACTTAAGGGCTGGGGGTAGACGGGAGATAATATGTCGCTTGTTACATTTTCAAATGGGGCAAGGTTAAAGGGACTTGTCCTATCTCGACACAATACCTGAAGGGATTTGGACAAGATAAACACCCAAATCATTTACCTATGAAAATCCTTTGCTCAACAGAGCTGATAAGAAGCACGTGTGTGTGTGTGTGTGTGTGTGTGCGCGCGCGCGGGCGCGCGCGCGCGCGCGCGGGCGCGCGGGCGTGCACGCATGTGCCTATGCAGGCTTGCACATTCAAGCTGTTGAGATCTCAAACTACCCCTCCTTGGTCAGCAGTACTTCTGTACTGGAGAGATGAGTCTCAGTGATGCTCAAGGCTTTCTTTCTTTCTTTCTTTTTTTAAAGATTTTATTTATTTATTTGACAGATAGAGAAATCACAAGTAGGCAGAGAGGCAGGCAGAGAGAGAGAGAGCAGTGTGTCAGGTAGGCATGACCTGAGGGGCAGAGAAACCCAGGAAAGCTCCTGACAGGAAGTTGATGTTCTGAAGTTAACAAAACTACAAAGATGTTTGTGAATTCGTAACACAGTTAAATGGTCGGAAGTATGGCCCCTGGGTTTAGAACAAACTCTACCACATATTGGTCAACAGACTTGGGACAGGTTTTTTTACATTTCCGCCAAGCAGAGAGCCCGATGCGGGACTCGATCCCAGGACTCTGAGATCATGACCTGAGCCGAAGGCAGAGGCTTAACCCACTGAGCCACCCAGGCACCCAAGGCTTCCTTTTTATCTGGAACACTGCAGGTCTTCGAAGGACCAAATCAAGCCATAGGAGATCCTTCCTCATGCTCTTGAGGCCGGCCTGGGGCACATTTTTGAACATATTCTTTCTGTTTCCCTCAGAGAGCTCTAGGCTGAAACCCTGCTGGTTAGAAATCCTACATCACAGGGCTTTTCTGGCGTTTAATCTCCCTAATCCATATGATGCCATGGCATTATCTCATGTTTAACAAATGAAAACAACACATCTTGGCCTTGGCGGGCAGACCTGTCCAAGGAAAGCTGTTGGAGACCAGGAGTGAGATCTTGGAATGGTCCCGGGAGTTCTGCCGCCTCACACTCCACCCCGTGTTTGCTGCCCTAACCGTTGCTCTCTTATGTTCATCCCTGCTGAGTTTAAGGAGCTGCAGTTCTAACCCAGAAAGGAAGATTTAAATATCCTTAATTCTCTGCCCTGAAACATCGTTCATTAAAACCCTCATGTTTCAATCTTTTTTTTAGATTGTGTTCCTTGATTGATCTCCCCCCTCCTCAAATGGGAGCCTGGTGACTTGCAATTACCATTATCTGAGAGGAGATGTGTTTGCGTACATAGCCAGGGGCTTAGATGTGCTTATTATTTCCAGAGTGTGTTTTGTGCTCTCTCAGGTTTTTCCTTGCCTACGTGACGCTACTTAAAATCTACTGTGCAATCTTCACACTCTGGGTCTCATTTGCTTTCAGACTTCTGGGCCTTCAGATCCACGTGTGGCCTGCCCATCTATGTATTATTCATACACACACCTGTTCTCAAGAAAGAAACCAAATAGAGATTAATTTATTTTATTATTTTTTTAATTGGAAGAGGAGGAATCACAGCTCTAGTTTGTAAACCTGTTGCCCCCTCCACCCACAAGCTATTCCCAAAACATCCTCAAAAGCCTTTTTCTCCACAGCAAAAAGCTGCCTCCTCTCCAAAGGGGACCCCAAGAGCCCTCTTGGGGGGACCTCTGCCCAGAGACATACTTCCATAATCCCTAATGTTGCTCAATTGTGTTCTTTGCCTGAAAGGAATGGCTCAGCTATGAGAGCAGGCCTGCATCACTGGAAATTGCTTCATTCTGATACAAAAAAATTTCCAGGGGCACTTGTGTGGCTTAGTTGGTTAAGCATCCAACTTGTGATTTTGGCTCAGGTCATGATCTCAGGGTTGTGAGATTGAGCCCCTCATCATCAAATTATCATGGGTTTCCACGGTCAGTGGGGAGTCTGCTTGAGGATTCTCTCCCTCCTTCTCCCTCTGCCCCTCCCCACTCTAATATAGATAAATAAATCTTTTTTTTAAAATTTCCAGAATTTAGAAGATGGAGCACATTGTATCCTGGGAGAATCTTGCAAGGCTTACATTATTGTCAGACTTTAACCTTTGCTATTATTGATTGGTTTTGTTCCTAAAATTAAGTTTAAAAATATTTGCAGTAGTCTTATAGTTGATGTTTTTTCCTAATCTCTCAGAAATTCCTTTCATGTGTTTCTGTCTTTGAGCTTCTTGGTTGCACTGGCTTGAATAATACCTCATCCTGTGGTAGATTTTTCTCCCAGAATGAATCAACTGTCATTGTCACAGAGCAGTGTGTCAGGTAGGCATGACCTGAGGGGCAGAGAAACCCAGGAAAGCTCCTGACAGGAAGTTGATGTTCTGAAGTTAACAAAACTACAAAGATGTTTGTGAATTCGTAACACAGTTAAATGGTCGGAAGTATGGCCCCTGGGTTTAGAACAAACTCTACCACATATTGGTCAACAGACTTGGGACAGGCTTTTTTACATTTCTGAAAGAATGTCAACTCATCTGGACAAAGAGAGAGGGAGAAAATAAAGGATTAAATAAGATATTACATTTTAATGTCAGACGCCCTCCGTAAGTGTTAGGGACTGCATTGTTACAAGTGAGTTTGTAAGCCAAGATTTAAAAGCGTGACTCTGACTGGGAGATGGAGCACAGGATGGTTTGCAGTGAAGACAGCCATCTCCATGACAACCACAGTGACCTCCACTTAGCAGGTTTCTTGACAAGTCACCCAAGGCACCATTTTGCTTATAGCTCAAAGATTCCCTGGCCCTTCCAGGAGCTTTCTGAATGAAGATTAAGGAAGATTTCCTTCTTTTTAATATAAGAATAGATTTTATTAATTTTAATTTTATAAGTAATACAGGAAAATATTCGCTTTTTAAAAAAGTAAACATTCCAGAAAAGGCTGATGTCTCCTTCACACACCATCTCCAGCCCTCATCTCCACCCCAGGGGAAACTCTCACCATCAGTTTGATGTGTCATCTTCTACACATTTTACCATGCAACGAATGCCCACAGAAAAAAATATAATATTGTTTAATGTGCATGGGTGTATTTATTCTAAGTTATCACATTATGTGTCATATTATAGCTTGGTTTTTGTACACACCAGAGTAGGTCTTGAAGATATTTCCGTGTCAGCACATATAGAACATTTTTTTTAAAACTGCTACATGGATATGTGTGTATGGCGTGGATGACCTACGCCTAATTTAGCCAATCCCATTTTGATGGTCATTTGTTATTTCCAACTTGTTGCTCTTGCAAACAAAGGTGCCACAAACATCCCTGGGCCTGCCTTCTGAGTACATGGATAATAGTTTTTCTGGGGGAGATATGGAGAAGCCAAATCACTGACTTATAGTACATGAACGTTTTTCACTTTAAAAGATACTGTCAAATTACTCTGCAAAGTGATCATACCTGTTTACAATCCCACCTATACAGCATGGAATTTTTTTTCCTCTTTCACCTTTTCCAATTTAGTAGGTAAAAAAAAATTCCCTCATGTTTTAATTTCCATTTTTCTGATTACCAATAAAATGGAGTATTTTGGTCACCCATTTGGGGGCCATTTATATTTCTTTTAATTTATATTTTACATTTTTTATCTCATAAAAATTTTATAGTTATATTTTGCATTTATATTTCCATGAATTAGAATTTTATATCTAGAATATTTTTCTACTGGATTATTTTTTGGCTTTTATTTGATCTGTAGAAGTTCTTTATGTATTCTAGATACTGCTCCTTTGTCACAAGTATTTTCTCCTTTTGTTCTTTAGCTTTATTTATGGTGTCTTCTGTCATACAGAAGTTCTGGTTTTTGGTGTAGTCAAATTTATAGTCTTTTATGTGTTTTCGTGCCTTGTTTAGAAATCCTTTTCTATACCAAGTCTTGAAAAAAATCTTCCTGCATCATTTTAAAATGTTTCCTTGCATCTAGGTTGTTAACTGAGAGGCGTATTCTAGGTAAGTAACACATTATCTATGTGGCAGGTGTAGCCACAGCCCAGGCAGGAGGCTCAGGCCCTGATGGTTCAGAACTGGCTAACTCAACCCTCCCATAAGACTTGAGCAATCATAACAGTTTCCAGTAGAGGGCAGTGTCTGAGCCCGTCTGCCTCCCTGTATTGGGGCCCTCAGGGGTTCCCTGACTCACCAAAGGGAACATTTCAACTGTTCTAAAATTAGCAAGTGCCGGTGAAAAGAAAATATGTCTAGTCAGGGAAAAGACCAGGAGCAAAGTCTGTTGTGAGTGTGCTACACAGCGGGAAATAAAACAGGGCCAAGGGAAGAGTGTCCTGGTGTGCTCTGTGTGTTATGACCACACCTAGGGAAAGAACAGATCAAAGTTAGCCGGGATCACAGAGGGTTTTCTCCAAGGGAAGCTTTGATGTCTGCTTAAGTCTGGTCCACACACTTGAGATGAAAGCTTAAGTTTTACAAAGGAATTGTTATTTACTGAAACAAGAGGCAGGATGGAACATGCAATGCCCAAACTTACCCTTTTTGATTCCATCAATAATGCAAGCCCTGGCTCCTTCAGAGGGGAAACTGAGGAAACAACAGACAGACAGTGCTGTTCAGTCCAGTTCCCACCCCATCTCACCCCAGGCATATCCTGGGCTAGCAGGTGTTCTGTTGTTTGTGTGTTTCATACTATCAATGTAGGATTAACTGTATCATCATGAACCTGGAAGCGCTTTGGCAGTGAGACGCAAAGATTTTCATAAATCTATGGATCCACACGAATTTGCAAATCTGACTCAGCCTCTCAGCTCATGGGCTGGGTTCTCCCTGTTGTTCCTGCTCATCTACTCTCTACCTCTCCCTGCCCTGCTTTATGCCCAGGGAGGCTGCCTGTGTGGGCGGAGTCACAGTCCCTTGTTCATTGGTTTCTGGTTTGCATAGACTGATGAGAAGTACCTGCAGGAAGAGAGGTTTGCATATTTATTCCCCAGGCTCCCTCCCTACCAGGCTGCAGCTGGCAGCAGCATCATTTCTTTGCAGATTCAGGGCAGTCTTACAGCTCTAGGAAAGACTAACCATGCTCTCTTCTTCCCTTTTCATGCCTTGGGGTGTGAGAGCTTTCCAGATAGTCTGGGTGCTTCACTACCCTGTGTTGGCCTCCTTTATTCCTTCATTAACTTCTCTTCAATCGTCTCTCTGAGTGTACTGTTTGATCCCTGCCCCAACCCTGACTATTGCAGAAACCTAAATCTATCTGGAGTCTTCACCCTGAAACAGATCAAATGTATAATTAAAATTTTATTGTCATTTTGATACCCTTTGCCACATGCGCAGTCTCCAAGCCCAGTGGTGGCTGCTGCCTTTCCAAGACACACACCTTTCTAAGACACAGCACAAGTCACTACAGGCTTGCCTACTATACCCCAATAGAGGGGTTCATTTTCTGTAATTCTCTAGTGTATATTTATCGAAGACCCCTTCCTCCAGGCTCATAGAAAACTCTCACTGCTGTAAATACTCTTTAATTCCATTTTAAACTTTAAAGGCAAGCAACGTGGAAGATGAAAGGATCACAGGAACCAATTTGGATGCCTTGATGGTTTGGCTAATTCATTGGGGGATGCTTGTAGAAAGTTGCTGGCAATGTAAATTATTGCATTTCTAGGCAGTCCTGCCCTTCAGGGAGAGGATTGCTGTTCTATAAGCTATGCAGTCACCATAAAAAGGGAATCCAGGTAGGTGGGGACACTTAGTGCCTATCTCTCCCCCAGATCCACATGACCTGGTCCCCCATGCTATCCCTTCCCCTCTCCTTCCACCTGCTGGCAAAGACATGAGGGAACAAAGCCCAGAGATTCCATTAGGAGGAAGGGACCCTAATCAACACCTGAGATCACCGCAGATACTGACAGCGGACTGGACACCGGCTTTAATTAAACACGAAGTGAGGCTTACCCACTGCAGACTGTTCCAGTTAGATCACTTGTCCTTTCTGGGCACACCACTTCTGCCCCTGTAGCTGATCCACTCTACTGCATTCCCAATACAGCCCTCACCCCACACACAGCCCTTGTCTAGCAACCTAGGAGACGCCCTTGATGCTTTTTCCTCCTCTGGCCCATGTACTGCCATGCCCAAGGACGGTGGATTTCATCTAAGTCTCCCCACTCTGCATTCTTCTCCCACTTCCACCACCAGCACTCGGTCAGCTTCACAACTGGCATATCCTCCTGCCGTCTCCATGCCCTCTCCATGGCGCAGCCAGAGTGAGGGTTACAACTATGATCCTATCCCTGATACCCTTCTGCTTGAAACACTTCAAAGGCTCCCCCTCACTTTTGGGATAAAGACCCAAAGCTTTATAAGCCTACACAGCCTGGTCCCTGCCCAACCCTCCTGTGTCATCTGATGCCATGCCTCCCTTCGCCATGGTCTGGGTCCCTTTCTTGGGTCTTCTTTTTGAGCCTCAGACCTGCCATGTTCCATTTCCACTATGCCCTGTGCCTTTTCCCACCACTGCAACACCTACTTTTGCCTAGTAGACTCCTTTAGACCCCGACTCAAACAACCAACCCCACCGATGGACTAGGCCAGTCGCTGTTGCACACTCCCATGTCCTGTTCATGGGCTGTAATTATACACTTAATTGAAAGATTGATGCTGGTTTCTTCCACTAGATTGTATACCCTGTGAGATGGGGAGTAGTGTCTGTCTTTGTGTACCTGGCATTGTGCCCAGCATATAGGACAATCTCTAAAAAAAAAAGAAAGGAAGAAAGAAAGAAAGAAAGAAAGAAAAAGATTTGCAGAAAAAATTAATGGACGTTATCATGCTCTTTCCTTTAATATCAGCTAGTGGTGCCAGCACCTTCCCAGATGGAAGAAATGGAGGTCTGGGATCTGGAGAGAGGTAGACATGGCACTGATACCAGAGTCAGGGGGTAGACTAGATTGTTTTGTGACAGCCAGCAATTCTCTGACTTGGAGGACATTCATATCCTCTTGTCTCTCCTGTCTGTGGAGACGCTCCCAAAATCTGGCTCTGTCTTGTGCCGGTGTTGGCGTGTCCATGTCTGCACACACATCCAGCCTGTGACCATAGGAGCCCCTCTACCTTGTGGCTCCAAGCCCTTGCTTATTCTTGGGCTGGGGAACATGGGCCGTCCAGTCCCGAGCCTGCTTCTGAGCAGATACAATAAAGCACTTAAAAGCCAGTTGGTATCTTGGAACTTCTTTCCTCCCACATTATTGGCAATGCAAATGATGGATTAAATTACAAGCAAAAAGGTTTTGTTCAGAAGTTGGAGTTTTCAGAATCCTCCCCAGGGTAATAAAATGGAAAAGGGAAAACCAAGCACACAAGATCTTCCTTCTAACCCCCAAGCGCCAGCCAAGACTGTAGCCTAAGAAATGATGTATGAGGAGGAAGGGAGCCAGGGCTCGGAGAGGTAATTGTCTAAACCAGTGTGCACCACGGTGACTTGGAAGGCTTAGGAAACACGGATGGCTGGGCCCTGCCTTCAAAGTTTCTGATTCAGTTGGTCAAGGTAGAACCTGAGATCCTCCATTTCTATCAAGTTTCCAGGTGAGGTTGATGCTGCTGATCTGTGGAGACCCCATCCTGAGAACGGCCACGCTATGCTGCGCTGCCTCCCCACACGCTCTAATTTCTATGCGTATTCTCGTTATGTGGTTGTTGAAGCGTAGATTCTGATCAAGTAGGTTGGGGTTAGAGCTTGGTACCCATGCTGGCGTGGTGAAGATCACGTACTTAGAAAGAAGGGGGTGCCAGGGAGGGTCATTCTCACCCAAGTTTCCAAGGTCTCATTGGGATAACCAACGGGAATCCAATGTCTGCATGCCAGGGACAGCGTTTATCTCAGCTTCAGAAGGAAACCTGGCCTTCCTTTATACCTCTTTGCTGAAAAGACCCTTCCCCAGAGTGTTGACAGGTGGGAAGAGGAAATACACCATAAGAGATATACAGGCATACCTGCGAGATAGTGTGGGTTCAGTTCCCAGGCTGCCACTACAAAGTGAATATTGCAATTAGGCTAATTAAAAAATAAATAAATTTTTTGTTTTCCCAGTGCAAATGAAAGTTATGTTTACATTATACTATAGTCCACTAAATATCTGCTATAATAGTGCCAAAAAAAAACAATGTATATGCCTTAGTGAAAAAGAAAATTTAAGATTTTGCTTATTTGTCAGAGAGAGACAGAGGGAGCAGCAGGCAGAGATAGAAGCAGGCTCCCCACTGAGCAAAAGCCGGATGGGGGACTCGATTCCAGGAACCCCAGGACCATGACCTGAACCGAAGGCAGGCACTTAACTGACTGAGCCACCCAGGCATCCCTTAATTTAAAATTATTTTATTGCTAAAAAACACTAACCATCATCTGAGCTTTCAGCAAGTCATTTTTACTGAACAAATATAAGTATGCATGTAACAAATAAGATGAGGAAAACTCTGAAATGCTGTGAGCATTACCAAAATGTGACCCAGAGACACGGAGTGACAAATACTGTTGGAAATGGTGCCGATAAGCTTGCTCTACGCAGGGCTGCCACAAACTTTGAATTTGTAAAAAACACAGCATCCACGATCTGTAATACAGCAAAGCAAGTGAGATGGGGTATGTCCACAAGGGCAGAATCATGCTGCCAGCTCAGACAGGTGGAGAGAGTCTCTCTACTGGGAGTCCGGTCTCACTGAAGCTGTACAAAGTGTAGGGAGTCAATGTGGAAAAGTAAAAATTTCCCCTTTGTAAAAGAACTGGGTGTTCCAGGGTATCCTTTAAAAGCAAGAGCTCTGGGCTTCGTTATTTAAATGAAATAGCATTTGTAAACCGTTTTCACCCCGTGCTTGGCTGCTAGTGAGTGCATAATGAATGACAGGTATTGTTATTTTTTGAACAGAAAGGACTAGTCAGTAGAATCAGAATCCATAACCAGAGGGAAACAAGCAGCCTGATAGCCTATAGAATAAAACAGAGGGACTGTTTAGCCGTTGGGACTTCCTGTTCTCCGCCCAGCTCCGAGTCTGGCCCTCAGAGACATCAGTTCCTATTTGTTGGATGGAAGGAAGGAATTACACAAGTCCAGGTAAATTAGTAGGTGGGGGGATCTGAGCTGATGGTACTTTTCCAGAGGGAAAGAATGACGGAGACACCTGGATTCTTTTTTTTCTTTTAGATTTTTATTTATTTGACAGAGGGAGAGACAGCGAGAGAGGGAACACAAGTAGAGGGAGTGGGAGAGGGAGTGGGAGAGGGAGAGGGAGAGGCAGGCTTCCCACCAAACACGGAGCCCGATGCCCGGCTCAATCCCAGGACCCTGGAATCATGACATGAGCCGAAGGCAGATGCTCAACGACTGAGTCACCCAGGCGCCCCAGACACCTGAATTCTTTAAAGTGAAGGCTTCTGGGCCCTGAGTAGCCTAGCTTGGTTTCCTTATTTATACAACGGGTCAAACCACTACCATGCAAGGTTACTATGAGACACACTTGACAATGCATGCCAAGGTGCTTCATTAATTGTGCACAAATCAAATATTAGCCACTTTAATCAAGTGGGACAACCGCCTAACAGATCCTTGAGGTTGTGACAACTTCAGTGTTGGGGCTGAGAGGAAAGGCTTCCTGTCCTCAGGCACTTGCTGTATTGGCTTTGCCTTTTGGGTTGGCTCTTGTGTGCTAGAAACATCTTCATACTATTTGCTGAATGGGATATGAGCGCCTTCAGAATGCCTGAGTGCAGGTGGGTGAGCAGGGCCCACCAGGTGAGAAGCAAGAAGGGCCTGCGTTGGTGGGTAAGACAGGGTGGCCCTGAGCCTGGGCGGCGGCGCAGAGCAGAGCCGCTCCAACCTCCCTCCCTCCTCTCCACAGCATCCTGCGCCTCATTTATTGTTAATGCTGTTTCCACTGGCTCGTTTGCAAATAGCCTGAATAAAACATCAGAGCAGGGAGGGGGGCAGTGCTCACGGTCTTCCATGACTGCCTCTGCCTCGCGTCCCTTCCCACCTTCCCTTCCCTCAAGTTCCTTCTCCCTTCATTACTCTGATTAACAGTAGTGATCTAATTGGCTTGTCCTGAAACCCCCAAGTGGGACTCACAGGCTCTTGCAGGAACGGTAGGGAGGACGACTCAGACAGGTCCAGCCTTTGTGTTTGCTGTTTTCCTGGATGGATGAAGGAGAAAAGCAAACGCTGAGTTTGCAATCTTAGAGAGGAGGTCCAGGATCCCGTAGCGGCTCTGATTTCCGCACCCAGGGAACTGCCTCAGCCCACAGGAGGATAGCGAGGGCTTGGCGTGGAGAGGACCATTCAAGCCCAGTCGCGTGCAGCCCCCAGGCTGCTCCGGCCGGGGCGCCAATCCAATCCAGCTCGAGAGGCAAACCCACACAGGATCCTGAGACAAGGCCCATGAGGGAAGGCAGAGCCAAGAAGGCAGAACCTGAACACGAGCCTGAATCCACACACCCAGTTGCACAGGGAACACGATTTCTGTTATTTCTTGTAGCTTAATTACTGATTCTCCTGATTCTTGCAGCAACCATGCTCTTGTATTTTTTTCTGATCGCCCTCTCACTAAAAAGTGTATCCTTTAAAACACTATCATGGAAGCCTTGCCAACTTCTAAAACTGTCGTGTCTTTAAGATCATTTTAACCTGCAAATTCCGCACAGACGCCCTCTTATTTTTATAAATTTTCTGTTTGAGAACCTGAGCCTTTTAACCTGTCAAGTTTCCCACAGTCTGGATTTTGCTGATTGCATATTCAAGGAAGAGTTCAATATGTTCCAACGAGCACTGTATTTCCAGCAAATTAGTAGCAGGATCCAAAGGCTTGATTAGGCTTAAGTTTGATCTCTTTGGCGAGATTATAGATGTGGTGCATTTTTCATCGGGAGGCACATAATATCTGCACGTCGCCTTTATGTGATGTTAGCAGCTGTTGATGGTTAATGCCTAGATCCACTCATTCACTGGGGTGGCAAAATGGTGATGTTTCATCATTTCTTTGTCATTTATTGTTGGCATACTTCCACAAAGAGATGTTTCCTCTCATCTACAATTTGGTTATCCAGTGCTGTAATTCACAAAGGAAAGGCAAAGCAAATGATCGATTCTTTGTCTTTATGTATCAGTTTTCAAGCTATTGAATAAATGCTTCTCATCCTTCAATAGTGATCAATTAAGTTTTTTCAGATATCATTAGGAATCTATGGCTTTAAACATATTTGATAGATTTAAATACATTAATACAATTATTATCCTACTTAAATATAAATTGTGCCATCTTTGGCCATGGGAGCTTCTACAGTTGGTTCCCGAGTCCTGTGAGCATGGCCCTGATATGTCTCTGATACCTTCCCTGCTATCTGGGGTGACAAGGCTCATCTCCCTCTGCCCCAGACCTGAAACCAGCCCTTCCTCCAAAAAGCCCTGATTCTTTTTAGTGGGATATGATGCTGGGGGTTCTCATTGCTAATTTGCTACAATATCAGTCATTGTTTTCAGTCCTTTCAGTGGACAGACCTAACGAGTTAACGGGGGGGGGGGGGAATCTATAGGCAGTCAGTTCTATAATGCTTGTTCTGAAAATGTAAGCTTGTTCAAACGCAATTGGTATAGTAAGGAGCAGTTTGAGCCTAATACAGATTTTGTGTTTGGCTATGGGTGATTTCACATACAGGAGAAAAAAAGAGGTGAAGGCAGAAAACTGCACCCAGCCGATCCGAGCTGCTTAAGAATACACAAAACAGTGAAAAAAATCTCAGGAACCATCTTTCCAACAACTGAAGAGGAAGCACATCTATCTACAAAGATCTTAAATCCAAACTGCCAAATCCAGCCCAAGTGACAACTTTTTCTGCCGAGTGTGAGTGGCTGGTTTGGTGGTTTCAAATATCTACAGCTTCGAGAGTTTTCGGCTGTCAGGTGAAGCTACAAGTGCAGATGAGAAAGCAACAAAAGAAATTCCAGCAATGACACAGAAGCTAACCAAAGAAGCTATGCCCTGGGTAACATTATCGATGGTGATGAAACAGGTATCTGTTATAAATGCATGTCTCAGAGGGCCTCCGTCTCAAAGGCAGGAAAGCATGGACCCAGGATTTAAGGCTACAAAAGATCTCACAACTCTGGTGTTCAGCGCCAATGCCCAGCAGAGGATAATGAGCCAGCCGCCCACAGCAGGTTTTCCAACTTTCTACCCAATTTCAAGTACATGTCCTTCCACTGCTTCACAATAACAAGCCACACCTTTCCATTGCCCAATTCCGCAAGGGATCTTCCGGTCCTTTCCAAGGCAAGGTGCCACATTTATTGTCATTATTTATGTATTTCTTACCCATTTAACACGTAGAGAATTATGCTAAATGTCAATCCTTTTTAAAAAAATTGTCACTGCTGAGGTTTTGGAGGGTTGTACCCTTACTCCTTTTTTTTTTTTTTTGCCATAAGCCTCGTGGTTTTTATCGAGTGGTTTTTCGTACGGCAGTAATTCTTCGGAGCACATATGTCATGTTCTACATGCACACACCTCATGAGTTCATACTGACACTTCCAATTCTGTTTCAGGACTGTAAGATTTTTACTTGCTTAACCTCATCTGTGGTACATCTCTATCTCCTTTCCTCCGTGCCAAAATCCTGGTTCTCAAGGATGCAGGGAATGATAGAATATTCCGTAACTACTTGTTTGCTTTATCTCATCTCTCACACACAAACAGCCTCAGAATAATGGTACAAAAATTGCCACAACCTATATAATTACAGAGAAGTCTCCCAGAGAAGAGCTCTGACTGGTCACTTTCAAGGGTTGGCAGTGGAAAGACTGCCCCCTGGAGATCTCATCCCAACCCCGTCGCACTCACCGCTATTGGATTGAGCAATTCAAATTCAAGTGCTGTCCTCAAGCTGGTCTACTGGACTTCTGTCAGATTCCCCTCCCTCCTTCAGCTTCCTCTGATGTTCTCGCTAATACCTGGCAAATCTTGACGCTATTGGTGGTTTGTCCTGCCTACTTGTGTTTTGGGGTTGGGAGGGATAATTTGTCACTTAAACTTGTTGTAAATGTTGTCCATGGCTGCTTAATTTTTTGCTGTCAAGCTGCGCCATCTGTCTTTGTGTGGGAATTCTGGGAGGTTTAAAAACCAGGTCACTGTCATTGCTTTCTTCCCAGAATCCCTCATTTGATAACCATTTTTCATAGTTGGTCTTTGAATATTGATATTAATTTTTTTTTAACATGCATACAGATGTTTTACATTTTTAGTAAAATCTGTTTGATCTTCCACTGTTATTTTTATGTTTAAAAAGTCCTTTGCTGTTTAGATGTTACATAAAAACCTTTTTACAATTTCTTATGATTAAGTTTCATTGTGTATATATATACTTCTCTCATCTATTTCACACATTTTTTAAAAGATTTTTTTTATTTATTTGACACAAAGAGAGCAAGTGATCACAAGCAGGGGGAGCGGCAGAATGAGAAGGAGAAGCAGGCTCCCTGCTGAACGGGAAGCCGGATGATGCTGGCTTGATCTCAGGACCCTGGGATCATGACCTGAGCCAAAGGCAGACACTTAACTAACTGAGCCACCCAGGTGCCCCTATCTCACTCATTTGAAATTATTTTACAAAACACTGTGGGAGGAATAGCTTAATTAATTATTTGCCTCCTCAAACATCAAATTTCTCCAAATCCATTTGTTGAATTTCTAGTTTTTCCTTTAGTATAGATCAGATATAAATATCAAGGTCTATATCTAGGCTATATCTTCTTAGTATGTCTATTTTTGTAATTATACCAAAATGCTTATGTATTTTTTTATTTCATTTATTTCAACTTGAAAGTCTATTTTAAAGTCTAGGGCATGTCCCTCCTCACTATTTTTATTTTATTAAAAAAACAAGAAGCTTAGTTGCTTTCACCCACATTATTTCTTAGTGATTTCCAGCAAAGTGAAAGTCCAAAGTTAATTTTTTGGGCAACCCATTGGTTCTCTGACAATTTCCTTACTTAAAATGTAATCATGTCTACTTGTTTGACCTCTTCCAACTGTTGTGTAAAATCCCAGGAGGTCTTGTCCATGGCTGCATCATTGCATCTCAGAATCGGTTGGCAAGGCTCATGATAGCTTACTCAAGGCTGGGCAAAGAAGTGTTGGGGAAGGTTTAGGCCTAATAGTAGATCTGCTTAGTAGAGAGGTAAGATTACTGTTGAGCTGGAGGATGCCATCTGAAAGGCAGGATTCAACCAGGCAGGCAAGTCTTCTCATGACGAGAGTTTTAACCTTTCCAGGTGTGATTCAGGAAGGTGCTCAATGTTGGTAAGTCCAAGATAGAGAAGCTCCATCCATAGGTAACCAAAACCCAGCACCAATCATCAGTTCGGCGGAGCAAATGCTTCTTACAACCACTAACCCATATTTGTTAAGAGCCAAGTGGAGTTAGGACTGTTGTATGAAGCCATGGAACAGAACAAAGCTAATGCAATCACAAGAACGCTAATCCATGATCTTGATTTGTGGAGGTGGCTGAAACCGACTGATTTTCACCACCACAGGCCAGCATTAAGGATACAACATATTTGCATTCTAGAGTTCATTTTTTTCCTAAATGCGCCTTTCAGCTCTGACCTTGTGAGGTGAGGCCTGGACGTTTATAAATGCCTTCTCCTGTCTTTCTGAGATAAAAACAAAAACAAAACCAAAATTAACATGCCCAATAAATGCAGTGTAAAGACTCCCATCTTGTAAATAAACTTGGAAACATATTCTGGAATCTCTTCTATAAAACATCAGCCAAGAACCACAGTTGAGATTAAGTGGATTTTATTTTATGTGCAGCCTGTGGTTTAAAGGGATAGGAGTCACATAGTAAATGTCAGCCTTCAGGAAGACGCCAAGGTACTAAACAGGAACAGGCAACTCTTGTCTGTCGGCAGTGAATCCTCTAGTAACACAGGCCTGTTCATCTGTCCCAGTGTTTTTCCCTGGGTTCCAGCAGTCAGAACCTTCAACATACCTGCAAGAAAGCACATTAACTGATTCTCTTAGCTGATTCAAACTTAGAGATTCGAGCACTTGTTACGATGACCACTTCCTTCTCCCTCATTTTGCAGCCCAGGGAGGAGGCCTGTAGGCCTGGGAAAGCGAAGGGACTTGCCCAGGAAACCTGTCCACAGAGAAGCCAGACCAGCCAGGTCATTGCTGAAGATGGTGGCTGCTTTCACAGCCACCCCTTCTCATTTTACAGATGGACCAACCACAGGAGACTTCCCTTTTACAAGGAAGCCAACCACAGGAGACTTCCGGATAAATTACCAAGGGATGTTCTGAGAATCCTACTGGTAAGAAAAACATCAGGCCAGCCTTCTTTAGGAAGACCTTCTTTAGAAGAACCAGAGCTTATGAGTGGTCATTTTTATATAAACTGCCCATAAAGCTCTCTCAGAAGGTGCAGCCCTATAAACATCCCCAAATAGAGCAAACAAACAGTGCATTTTAATGACCTAAAGAAAACGACAAGGAATGATTTTAAGTGAGGAGGGCTGCCATAACACCGTAAGTAAAGTCAATACATTACTGAGTCCATGAATTAATTAGTGTTTAAATAATAGAAATGACTATCAATTACAAAACATTACTGCAAATTACTTGCTGTGCAAACAGCTTCTTTTGCTATTATTAATAATTCTAGCTACTGATTTTCTGTAATTGCCAGCCACCGTCTTCCTTTGCGTGAACAGCCGAGCAGAGTTGGACTGCAAAGTCAAGTTCCCACTCACCCCAAGAAAAGTCAGTTGGTACCCCCCATCCCCTTCTGCTGACCCTTTAATGCAGGCTTGCTTCTCAGCCCCCATTCCCTGCTGTCTGAGAAACCTGAGAGGCAGTCAATTGATATTTGCTCCTTATGGTCGGAACTAGCTTTAATATTAAAATCAAACATCCAAAAAAATGCCTAAGGCAACATTTTCTGTTTCTGAGCGTGATTTGACCGATGAAATCCTTCCACCTTGTGTGAGCAGCTCCGTAACAGTGGAGGGCAGATCTGGCTGGGAAGTAGATGACAGGGAACTTTGTGATTTATTAGAAGGTCTGGGCTGGTGGTTTAGAGGATCACAGTTCAAGTCCCTACTCTTCAAGTTATTTGAGTTATTTGACCAATTTTGAGGTTTTACTCTCCCCATTAGAAGAAATAGACTGTGCTCCTTGTCATCTATTTCATGAGGAAATGAATGAGGATTATGGCTGGTGTTTCAACCCCAAATAAGGCGTACGATCAATGAAGAAAATCTTTGCTCTCTCTTTTCCGTTTAAAATAGTTGTGCATTAATTCTCGGGCTGATTCTAATGGGGTCAGCCACCTGTGTAAATGGAGCCCGAGGAATTAAGGTGCAGCCCCCTGATGTTCCCTGCCTTCCCTGTCCCCTCTAGAACTCACACATAACATCATGGCCCACCCCATGGAAAGCTCGCACTTCCTGAGAGCTCCTGGTGGGCAAGCACCATCCTCAAATGTTACCTGGGTTTTCTCTTTCAGTCCCTTCATCAACCCTATGAGGCAAGTCACTTTGGTGCAGTTATTACAAGAAAGAAACAGAGACACAACAAGGGCATAGCCACAGAGCTAGCAAATGACAGAGCCAGGATATCAACCCAGAAGGACTCTTCCACCCGACTAAAACATCAAATACACAACTAATCTCAGAATGGGCTTCAGCCCTGCAGCCCTGCCTTCTTTCCTATTCGGCAACCGGGGTCTAACAACTTAGAAGGCAGTGGTCTCACAGCGAAGGGGCCTTCCAAGTAGAAGCCTCTGCTTCCCCCAGGAAGCTCTTCCCAGCACTCTCGCTCTCGTGCCACCCTGGGCCCACCCTGTTCTGGCTCTCAGCTCAGGGACCCCCACATGGTTGGGAGTTTCTGGAGGACAGGGACAATTCAATGTTGGGTGAGCAGGCCCTCACCCAATGTCTGCCAATCATAGGTAAATGATTATATAACTAGTAAGTCTTTCTCACGTATCCTCCCAACATATACACACGAGGACTTACAACCTTCAGGCTTCCCAAAGTCCCAGAATGCCACTCCAGAACCCTCTGACCAATGGCCATTTCCATACCTGCCCTCCAAGATGGCTGCTGCCAGTGGAGGTGGGAGATAATTGGGAGATGCGGTTTCTGGGACCTTTTAACCCATTCCCCTCAGCACCTTCCTCCCCCAGGATGCTTGATATATTTTTCCAGACCCTTCCTCAGGGGGCTGGTTGGCATAGGCAACAGATGGAGTGCCTGAGAGCAACAGGAAGCTTCTCTCCTCCTCAGTCACACGCTTACCCATGGCCTGCCAACCCCCCCCCACCCTCCTAACCACACCACCCTGTCTTAAAAGGTGACTGCAATAAAGCAGGAAATATAAAGCAGAAAACCCATATTCTTTGGCTGATCAGTCTTTGAAATAAATGCTACAAGGTAGAACAGAAATAAATTTATGAACTATCCGAGCTGCTATTCCTCGATTTCGAAGTAATCCAATCGTGGGGAAATGTCAGTTCCAATTGAAGAGGAAAACAAACGTCAAATGTCTGGCGTTCCCCAGCCTGAGCAATCGCTGAGGTCATAAACGCAGTGATTGTTTGAGAGCCCCTGCAAATCCTGTGCTGGGCACTGTGGCCGTGGTGTTTGTGCAGGTTCTGTGAAAACCTCGTACTCCTCAACACGTGCACGCTCTTGCCTCTTCTCCAGCGCATCCCTCCACCCTCCCTCGGAGGGGTGTTGATATTTCAGCCCACAGCGGGTCTGTAGAACTTAGACTCCAGAACACAAAGGGACAGAGCCCACTATGCTATTAAAAGAAGGAGCCGCTTTGGGTCCTGATGGCAGAAGGCAGACTGGGTCGATGAGAGGCCTCCAAGGCATTCAGAAAATTCACTTCAATCAATGGGAAATGAGTCAGAGGGACAGTGGGCAGCCCTGGAGCCTATCAGACTAGGCTTCTTGTGGACTGGTCAGGGCTGCCAAGGCCTCTGGGAGGAGTGGCATGGGTCACTTGACCTGCTGCAGGAAAAGCAAAGTTCTGCTCCAAAGCCCCACTCACCCAAGGGACCAGGAAAGGACAATGATGCAAAATGTCCCGAATCTTGCTTTTGCTCACTTTCTGAACATCTCAGTGAATCTCTGACGTTGGGGTTAAGGCTTTGTTGACTCATCTACCATGGGAATGTCTGAAATTTCTTGGCCAAAAATCTCTTTCCTTTCTTTGTAAATTAGGTTGATTCTTTGTGGTTCTTTATTATTCTTTGACTCTTTGCTCACCAGTTTTCTGCACAATAGACCACACTTTCCTTTTTTAGAGCCCTCTGACTCTTTGCTCCCAGACACTACTGTCCATGGGTGTTTCTCCTTCTCTTTGGGTCCTTTTCCTTGGTCTTCTCTGAAAACTCTTATTCTTTTGTCCTTGAATGCAGGTTCCTCAGAATTCTATCTTCCACATTTTTGCTCTTTACTTTCTCCCTAAGGGTCTCTGTCCAGACCCATGGCTTCGGTGATCACCTGTATGTTCACTTATGGCCCAGGTGAGACCTTTCCCAAGCTCTAGACCCATGTCTACTGGATCTCTCCCTTGGGACACCTCACAGTTGCCTCAAATTCAACATAACTCAACAGACCATCTCCCCTCTGTGTTCCCCATCTCAGTCAATAATTACCCAAGGAAGAACCCTAGGGGACTTTCATAAATAACTCCTCTTTATACCTACCATGTCTTAGCAAATCTGTTCTCTCATATCTTTTGGTTCTGTTTTTCTCCATCCTTATAGTCATCATCTTTGTTCAGGTGACCATAAGCTTTCTCCTTACAGCTGCAAGAGTCTCTTAAACACCACTCCGTTTGTAGTGTGGCCCTCTTAGTTAGCAGTTGTCACAGTAATGCTGCGTATTAAAAAAATCTCAACATCCCATAAAAACAAAAACAAAAACATTAATTTCTCTCTTGTGAGTTTGTGGGGCAGCTGAGCAAGCAGTGCTTTAGGGCTGCAGCAGCTGGAGTGTGTCTGCTGCACTTGTCTCCTCTCATCCTCCTGGGCCCAGTGAATGGGCCAGGGCACATTCTTTGCAAGGCAAAGGCAGAGGTACAAAAGGGCAGTGGGAAACACCCAAGGCCCCGCAAGGCCTGGGCCCACATGCCATTGGCCAAAACAAGTCACATGGCCTGACCCAAAGTGAAAAGTTGGAGAAGCACACTCTGCTCACTATGAGGTCATGGCAAGGGCGTAAATGCAGGCATGAGCATGGCAAGAGCAGTAAGCAGCCGAGCCAATAATGTAATCCACCACTGGACCACTCTAACCCATTTTCTACCCTGCAGCTGGATTTCTAATATGCACATCTGCTTATGTAACTCCTCGTGGTTCCTTGTTTTAAGAGTGTAAATTCATGGTGTGACTCCATTCTATCTCTCTTCTCAAACCAGCAATCACTGTGGTCCTGCCACACTGAATTACATTTCTGTCCAAAATTTGCCTGAACTTCAACATAACAAAACACATCATCCTCCCCTTTGTTCCCTACATCTTAGCTACTATGCCAGAGATACTGTAGGTATGCAATAAATAGCTTATAATGGGGATGCCTGGGTGGCTCAGTTGGCTATACTCTGCCTTCGGCTCAGGTCATGATCCCGGGGTCCTGGGATCAAGCTCTGCTCGATCTGCTCAGTGGGAAGCCTGCTTCTCCCTCTGTCTCTACCCCTCCACCCCACTCATGCTCTCGCTCTCACTCTCTCACTCTCACTCTCTCACTCTCACTCTCTCTCAAAAAAAAAAAAAAAAAACAAACTTGTAATGGATGATTACCACATCAGAATCTATTTCTGAATACAAATTTTAATGTCTTTGTTTATTTTTAACACAAATTAGATAAGTTTGGAGTAACTCTGTATATTAGAACCATAATTGTTCTGGTCCAATTGATGAGACGATTAGTCTGATAAGCATCTCAGACCTAAAGAAAAAACTTGCTTTGTACTGAATGGAGATCTACCTATTTATGTATTAACACACTGAAAAAGAAACAGAGTCTGACATTTTTGAGACACACACCATTGGTTGCCAATCCAACAGCTAGTCCCCTTCTTCTGTTTTAGCAGAGGGGCAATGTGCTCATCCCCAGAGGGATGACTCCTGATTAGTCTCGGTCAATTATGGTATCCCATTCCTCTCTGCTAGGGAATAGCTTATGAATGGGAATGTGACCTGACTGACCTGAGGTGAAGTCTACTGGCTACTCATGGGAAAGTTTTCATGTCTGATGAAAGAGAGAGCAAGAGGAAGGGAAAGGGTCCTCTTCCACACACTCACCTGTGTGCTTGGAATATTGTTTTGTAAGGACAAGATTCTTGGAACTGTGGCCGCCATCTTACCATCACAAGGGGAGATATGGCTGACCTCCTGAGGAAGCCAGAGCAGAAAGATGAGAGAGTCTGCATCTCTGCTGACCCTCAGCTGCTGTCCCTATGTTGGAGCCACCTACCTCTGCATTTTCTGTTACATGAAATAATTAAATGTCTTTATTGCTTAAGCCACTCATCTGCAGTTATTCCATTATTTGAAGCTGAAATAATTCCTGACACAAATAGCTTTGAAATATACCCCCAGACAACCCCAAATTTGTTATTAGCAAATATCAGAGACTTCCCGTCACTCCAGTCTGTTATTTAACATAGTTTTCTTCAGGCCTACGATGTTGTCACAGCTGGCTTTTATTGACTGCGGCAGCTGATACGCTAGAGAATGGGACTCACTGGCATGAGGAGTCTGCCACTCCTTTTGTTTATTAATCTGTGTTCCAGTCCTCTTGGCTTTCTTGTTGTGTTCCCTGAGTCCTCAGAGGAACCGGGAGATGTGGAGCTACAACATTTTCACCTGTGTTTTGAGACTTGTCCTTGGGAATAATTTACCAGAGCAAGAGAGAGAATAATGCAGTCCCACAAAGCAGTTCGTGTGTCCAGCCTTGGAACCTGTGTGTATTTTACTTTACATGGCAAAACTGACTTTACAGATGTGATTTATCTGTAAATCACATGGGGAGCTGTGATGGAGAGATCATCCTGGAGTATCTGAGTGGACCTCCATATCGTCACAAGAATCCGTTAAGAGTGGAAGGAGGGAAACACAAGAAGAGCATGAGACAGAGATGTGACTATGGAAGAATGAGAAGAAATGAAGGAAGGGGGCATGAGCCCAGGAATGCAGGCAGCCTCTGGAAAGGGGAAGAGGCAAGGAATGGGATACACCCTGAGAGATTCCAGAAAAGAACACAGCTCTTCCAACATAGTGATTTTAGCCCAGTGAGACTTGTTTCAGATGTCTGACCTTCAGAACTATAAGATCATAAATTTGTGTTTAATTTGCGGTGATTTGCTGCAGTAGCCATAGGAAAATAATACAATGCATTGGCTTTATTGACTGTGAGACTGAACACCTCTGGTTCAGGCACAAAGCTGGGTGGCGCCTGACAGAGAGAAAATGATGAACTAGAAACTCAAGCCAAAGCCAGAGGGGCACCTGGGCTTAGCAGTGGAGTAGATGTAGTTCGGGGAGTGTCAGGGAGTTCGTAGTTCTCAAGGGAAAAGTAAACCCCCCATGAGATGTAAGGTGCACAAGCCCACATAGGCTTAGAGTTCTAAAGCATCCTTTAACACTTGAGAAACAAGGACCTTGTGCGAGTGCCCAAAGCATATCTCTTATGTCCTGTGAGCAGCCCTGTGTGTGGTCAGTAAGAGTCTCGACCCAGGTCACAGGGGGAGAGTTTGCTCAAACTCTGACCCATGGGAAAGATGCCAGTCTTTTCTTTATCAACAGCAACAAATAATGGTCCTTCAGTCAACAAATATGAAGTAAGTGCCAACTCATGGCATTTTCTCCTCCATCTAGCTAGGCTCAGACTACTATAACAAAAATACCACAGGCTGGATTGTTTGAACAGTGAACATTTACTTCTCACAGTTCTGGAGGCTGGAAGTCCAAGATCAGAGCGCCAAGATGGTTGGGTTATGGCGGGGGACTTCTTACTTGTAGACAGCCAACTTTTTGCTATGTCCTCACATGGCAGAGTGAGAACACTGCTCTCCTCATGTCCTCCTAGGGAAACAATGTCATCATGGAGGCTCCATCCCTATGACTCTTCTGAAACTAACTATCTCCCCCAAATCCCACTTCCAAATGCCATCACACTGGGCATTAGGGCTTCAACATAAGAATTCGGGGTGGAGAGACACAAACATTCAGTCCATAGTATCCCTTTGAGTTCCTTTGGGGAAGACAGACATTAAAGCAAAGACAGTGAATACATCTATAACACTGAATATAAGTGTGATGAAGGAGGAGACTCAGATACTAAAAAAAGAATAGAAGAGGGAACTAAATTTGGATTAGAGGGCCTAGGGAGGTATTTTTTAGGAAACTGTATGTAAATTGAAAGATAAGTGGGAATGTATCAGGGACCAACTGAGGGAAGGGAGATCCAGGCCCAAGGGACATCATGTGCAAAGTCCCTGAGACAAGAAAGGAAGTGGGGAGTTGCCGTTGCCGTTGTAGAGTATAGAAAGGAAAACAGGACACAAGAGAACCTGGTGCCTTTTAAAAGCCTTGGGTGATTTCAGGCTAAGGTTCTGTCTTCCCTGCATCAAGCTTTCTGTGGCATGAACTACAAGTGCCCATGGACTGAAGAAACACCAGCATAGCTCTTAAGCTCCACAGTCCCAAGCAGCCTGTGGCTGTCCTCTCTCTAGAGGGTACAGAGTGAGGCTGAGGGAGGGCACCTTCCTGTCATTTCTGTCCATCTTTCTTTCTGGCCCAACTTCTTTGCTGTGACCTCTGGAGATTTTCTAAATTAGAATCATTACCTATATGGGGAGCCGGCAATGCAAATCAAATGAGAGGCTGCGGCAAGCTAATGAAGGCCAACGACCCCAGGATCTAATGGAGAGGAACAGCTTTGGTAGAGAGAGAGGAGGCCACTGCATAGCGTGCTGCTTGGAGCAGGAAAAGAGGTGAATTCGGGATTTTTATTGTGCTCTATGAGGCAGGTAAAATTGAAGTATATATCTTTATTTCCATTTATACCTTGCTCATCCCTATTGTCCATCTGTATCCATATATCATTGATCTATATATTACATCTGTAATCTATATATTATGTCTGTATGCCATCTATCTGCATCCGTATCTCTGTGTGTGTGTGTGGCAAGAGGAGGCATATGATATTTATATGTCTCGGTAGGCAAAGGATGTGGCCCAGTTAATCATGCTTTCCTCATTCTCATCTAAGCATCAGGCGATGAGGTCTTAAAGGTCAGAAGATGATCCTCAAAAGGAAATACAAAAGATACTTTGGAATGGCTCAGCAAAGTGTGCACATTCAAAATAAGGTAAAGAATTAAACAGACAGCTAATACAAAATTAAAAAAAAAACATTTTGGGGGTGCCTGGGTGGCTCAGTGGGTTAAAGCCTCTGCCTTCGGCTCAGGTCAAGCCTGCTTCCTCCTCTCTCTCTGCCTACTTGTGATCTCTGCCTGTAAAGTAGATAAATAAAATCTTAACAAAACAAAACAAAACATTTTGTCCTTTTCTGTGTCATGAAATATAAACATCTTATGTGTATATACACTTAAAAACTTTGATAGATGCACATTATGTAAAACTAAGTTATTCATTTAAAAATCGTGTACTGAATGCCTGATATATGCCAGGAACTATTCTATGAATAGATCTGGATCTTCACAAAATTGTATGTGTGAAAATCCTAGGTAGTTTCTGAATATCACTTAATTCCAAGTTTTGTGACAGTTTGGGAAAGTGGTTTCACTGTAACTGGTAAGCCATCATCCTCAGAATCTATTTTAATGGGTTTTCCATTTAGGAACTCAGATCCAATGCTAGTAGGTTCTGTTTTTGTGCTTCTCCCGTATTTTAGTGAGGTTTCAGATTCTTGGTTTTCTAGTATTTCATTCATGCAAGGAATGCTAGTGAGTGTGCCCATGAGGAGCCTGGCTAGAATGAGGACGACGTCAATCAAGGTTGCAGCTCTCAGTGAGCCAACCACCGACAAGGAGAAAAAGAGGATCAGTTTTCCCCATTGAACAATTTTAAGAAAAGCTTGGAGGCCCAGAACTGGAAAACCACTGACACAGGGTAAGTCAATTAAGCTTGTATTTTCTCAGCTCATCCAGTTTCGCTGGTTGCGTTTGTTGGTTAATTTTTATGAAAATTCAGCCCTGACTTTTATTCTCAATAAGTTAATAGATTTTATTTTTATATCCTTTCATCCTGGCACATAATTCTTTATGTTCATAGATCAATATTAGGGGAAAATTTCTTTGCCAAGTAATGATCCATGTAGTCATAATAAAAGGGAAAATTTTCAAAGGTTTTCAGAGCCAAAAAAGAATTACTGCAGATACAAGTGGGTCTATAACTGTGTTGTCCAAATGTCCCACCAAATTTATTAGCCATTTGCAGCTCTTTCATGATTGAGAGTGAACCTCTTGGTGATTGGAGCCAAAAAATAATCTGTTGACTGTTAGAACTAGAAGTATCTTAGATACTATGTAAATCCAATTTAGGCACTTAGGAATGAGGAGACTGAGGCCACGCTTATTGATAACTCCTACCCTTTCAAAATATTCTAGGTCAGGGCCATTGATTTCATAAATTACACACAGGATTCTTGTTTAACTGCTTGCTAGACCCTTCACACCAGTCTAAAATTGCTTCTTGAGAATGACCGAGGCCGAAAGAAGTTACTTTGTGTCAGGTGATATAGTTATGATAGAATTTCAAGCCCAGGACTAATTTTCATGTAACCAAAGAACATCTGCAAAATGGGGATAACAATTCTTCATCTGCTGCATCGTTAGGAGGACTAAACAGGATAAACTGTGAAGTCATTATGTTTATCCAGAATTCCTTTTTCATGTGTAATTTGTCTAATTAAAAAGGTCAGTTTCTCTCGGGCATCTGGGTGGCTCATTCAGTTAAGCATCCAAATCTTGATTTTGGCTCAGGTTATGATCTCATGTGAGATCGAGCCCCACATCAGTCTCCATGCTCAGCTGGGGGTCTCTTTGGGGGGGTTCCCTCTCTCCCTCTCCCTCTGCACCTCTCCCCCCACCTCTCTAAAACAAAAAAATGAAAAATGAATCTTTAAAAAATAAAAAAGGTGAGTTTCTCAAATCACCTGAGGGCAGATTTACAGGACTTCAGGAGAGGACTGGAATCAGGGACTGGAATCCACCAGGGCTCTCTCTCCATGTCTCCTCTCAGGCTCTCCCTTCACAACTGTTTGATTCTTCTTTACCTGCAGACAAATCTCTTCTGCTTTCCTGATCCATAGATCATGGTCACCCAGTTGACCTGTGGGAGAGACTGAATCTCTCTCTCTCTCTGTTTCCAGCGGGCATTCTCAGGGAAGAGACTTTATGTGGCCATGGTTAAGTGTAGACCAAGTTACTGGGTGTGTTGGCAGTGGGAGATAGAGTAGAGACAGCAGTAGGGTCACCATAGTTCTGGGAAATGTCCAGGAGTAGGTAGTTCTCTTCAAGGGAGAAGAAAACTCACAAGAGGTAGAGGATACGACATGGATCCACCTGGTTAGGGTTCTAAAGCTTCCTTTAACATTGTGGAAACAAGGACTTGGTTCTCTGATGACTTTTCATCCTGCTCCCTTTTCCCACCTCTCTTTTCCTGGCTGGTGCAGGTGTCCAGGGTGCATTCCTTACACCCGTCCTGTGCGCGGTTCTGTGTGTGATTAGTAAGAACCTGTCTTAGTCAATCTGGCTGCTCTAACAAAAACCATAAACTAGCTGGCTTATGAACAACAGATTTTATGTCCTACAATTGCAGAGGCTGGGGGTTCAAGATCAGAGTTCCAGCTCAGTCAGGTTCTGGTGAGGACCCTTTTCCTGGTTGCAGACTGCTGACTTCTCACTGTGTCCTCCCAAAGTAGAAAGGGGCAGGGGAGCTCTCTGAGGCCTCCTTAAGGGCACTAATCCCATTCAGGAGGCTCCACCCACAAATCACCTCCCAAAGGCCCACCTACAAATACAATCACTTTGGTGGTTAGGATTTCAACATATGAAGTTTGAAGGAACACAGACTTCCAGTGCATAACAGAACCTCAGTCCAACTTGCAGAGTAGAGAGAGGGCTTGGACTCCAGCCCACTGGAGAGATGTCAGTCTTACTTTTACAACAGTAGTAAATGATAGGACATTCACTCAACAACTGTGAACTAAGTGCCAATTTACTGCATGGTGTGAGATGTTGGGGATGCAGTGTTATACAAAATAGTTATGGCCCTCATCTTCTCCCCCTAAATTCTTTTGGAGAAGATGGGTATTAAACCAAAAGACAAAAAGAAGCTATATAATAACATGATAAATGTGGTAAAGGATGAGAATAGAATACTAAGAATAATGAAGGAGCACAATTTATATTGGAGGGCAGGGCAGGTAATTCTCAGGAAATGATATATAAAATCGAGACCTGAAAGATAACTAGGAATTAATCAGGAAAAGATTTGGAAGAAGAGACATCTAGGCCTAGGTAACAGCATGTGCAAAGGTCCTGAGGCAGGAAAAGGGGGTTTGGGGCCTTCATTGGGCACATATCATACAGGATGTGATTCCTGGAGGTAGGGAGAAATGGTACTCAGAAAAAATGGACTGGCCATTAACCTAGGAGGTGTTCCCTATTACTATAAAACAGTGAAGACCTGAGAGTTTTATTGGAATCTCTATCCTCACATAGGCAGATTAGTTATACAATTAACAACCTTACCCTGGGACTTTTCGGAAGCTATTGATACAAGCAGTACTATGCAAGCAGAGAGGGACATTCTATGGGCTATTGTAGGGGTCTCTGTGTGGTAGAAGAAGGTGCCAGGACCCAGCTCTGGGCTTGTCACTGGCTGGGTGGGGCAGAGGGGAGTGGTTGCCAATTTCCTCATCAGGTAAGTCAACAACGGATTGGGGTTTTAGTCTCTCACCTCTTTTCTCTTCATGAATGTGGAGCAATTTATTTCCAGATGTAAACTGTTCCTTATGCTGGGGTGTAAGAGGAATGCTACTGGGTTAGGGGCAGGAAAATGAAGTGATCTAGTTCCTTTGTCTCCGTTCCTCCCTCACTCAGTTTAACGGCAGTTTTCCAACAGGGTTCAAAGTGAAGGAGATTGCTGGCAGAGCTACCCGGGGTGGGGATGGGGGTGGCAAACAGTAGCCCTTGGGCAAAATCCAGCCTGTCACCTATTTTTTGAAATAAAGTTTTATTGGAACACAGTCATGCCCATGGGTTTACCTATTGTCAATTGCTGCTTTTTCTCAAATGGCCCACAAAGCCTCAAATATTGACTATCCGGCTCTTGAAGGACATTTGCTAACCTCTATATGTACCATAGATTGTCCGTAAGTTACTCTGTCAATGATCATTTTACCCTAAAAAGCTAGGAACAAGAACCAAGCAAAAGCAACACCTGTGAAATTATTTTCTTCATTTGAGAAAACTGTTCAGTACTTCAAAAGAAATTGAGAGAGAATGTGGGAAAGAGAGAGAGAAAGGAAGAACGGAAGGACGAAAGGCAAAAGAAGAGAGAAGACAAGAACTGTCTCCACCTGATCCCGTTCTCTTATTTTACTAATGCAAATGTGAAGCTGGGAGGTGACATGTCCTGCCCAGTGGAACATGGGTAATGACCCGACTGCCCATGTCATGAGTGCTCCCCATACTCAGGAGGGACTACATCAAAGTGCTACCATTTTTCACTCTAACGTCCATTTGGGGTGCTTATCCAAATGACACATTTTCCTTACCTGGGAAGTACAGGTGTTAATAGCATACAAACCTGCCCTTTGGATAGTCAGAGAGTTTCCTGGGTCCCTGAGAATAGGCCCTTTTCTCTCTTTTACAATGACACAAAGGAGGAGGAGGGAGGCCATGCATTGACCCTGCGCCTGGGGTCAGGGGTGGCAGTGTTTGGGCTAGGCAAGCGTGAGCCATGACAACATTTGATTTGTGGCTTCCTTGACTCTCCACACGTGTCTGCAAACATTAGTCAGGCTTCTCAAACAGAGCTGATGGGTCTGAATAAATAATTTCAAGTACAGCTCACGCCAGCTTTCTGAGAGGAGTCAAGTGGAGGATTATTGGAGCTAGCCTTCAGCATATGCCCCCCACTCCTCTCCTCTGCACATGTCAGCAGCTGGGCCTGCTTCATCCACATTCATCAGTCTCTCCCGTTTCCTCTCCTGTCTCCTCTCCCACACTGGCAAGGGTCAGATGACCTCCAAAATAGGTCTGGCCAAATTGCATGAGGCTAGACTTCTTGGCAGAGTATCTGTTCCCTGTAGAACAAGCTGCAAGATGGAATCTGGGGCTAGGCTAATTCCCTCTTGGTTAGAAGGCGAGTGACCCCAGCTGAGGGCAGCCTCACCCCAAGTGAGTCTCATAACTCACCGCCATTATCTCTGTTCTACTTATCTACTCTGGCTGCCCTCTGCCCCGCCTCCAGCAGAGAGACCGTGGCTCTGAATATTTGACCCAGCCCCTAAACCCCCTAAACCATCACACCCCTTTTGAACTCCCAAATGTTCACTTGACCCTTTCAGTTTATGGTCATTTCCATCAGGTAGTTTTTTTTGTTTTGTTTTTTTTGGTGGGTTTTTTTTTTTTTCAGGTGATTTGGGAGGAACACCACCCCCCCGCCCCGGTCCCCACGCTGGGCCAGAGGGCATCTGAGGCTAAGCAGTTATCCTACCCCTCCCTCCATCCTCCCTGGCTCTGGGCTCACCTGACCTTGCTCTTCAACAGACCATGATCCCACTCTCCAAGGTCCTTGCTCTGGTTGCTCCTTTGAGCTAATGCTCAGGTCCTTCTTTGCTTTCAAATTTGCTCCAATGGGGTCTCTCCAGACAACAGTGTTTAATGCCTCAACCTGTCCTGCCCTTCGCCACCCAATCCAGATCCTCTCCACTGTGATCTGTTTTTTTCCTAAGCACTTATCTCCTTTTAACCTGCCATGGAATTTACTTATCTATTATTTATTTATTATTCTCTTCCCCTGCCAGGTCCAAGATTCTCAAGGGCAGACTTGACTACCTATTTTATTCATTGTGTCCCAAGCTCCTAGAGTAGGGCCTGATACGTGCAGACATTCAGGTATGTGCAGAAAGCATGAATAGATGTCCTCAGAGTTCCTGTGGCAATGACACAAATTAGAGATGCCCTCTTTTCTCCCCATCTCCTACCTCCTTCCCACCTTGGTCCTCACTATATGGGCAAAGCCAACAAACACAATAAGACACAGACTATTCAGTTCATGATGGTAGAGAACAGCTGAGTAAATTAGCAAAGGCAAAAGTTTCAACCTTCTCCTCCTCTGACCCTGGGAGCCTTTTACACACGTTGATATGCAATACTCAGGACCTAACAAAAATTTAATGGTTAGCCTGGAGACTTGTTTATATAACAAGGAAAATAATTTCAGACCATATATCTCAAGTGTCTAAAACCTCATTTTTAAATTTCTCTGCCTGTGTTCCATTCCACATAGTAGCACAAAACACAGTCTTACCAACTCGGTTAAGTTTGGTCAATTCAGGGTTACTTCCTTAACCCACTTTCCCTGGCATGGGCTGTGTGTCTAGAGAATGAACAGAGTTTTGAGACATCAGGAGTTGGCTGTGGAGGTACCTGCACAAGCCGTCATTTCTCAAAATGCCCATCCTTTGGGGACCTTAGCAATTACAATTCATACTGGACCCATCAAGGGCATCTTCTTGTCCCAGTTAAGAGGCCAGATATAAGAGTCACATTTGTGCCACTCAGTCACAAGAGAGAAGGGCTTGGCTGCCTAAACAACCAGGGGACCTGCTGCTATTTCTGGAGTACCCCCAGAACCCAAGGACTGGGGACAGCAGTGCACAGGTCTGAGAGTCCCTGCGCTCAGAGATTACATTGTCGAGGGAAGAGCCACGTTGTAGGCACAAAAGCAAAATAAATTAAGAATGGGTGATGTGGGGTACTGTGAAGGGAGCCAGAGGTGGGAAGTTCTGTCGAAGACATGACATTTGAGCTGAAACAGAATGATGCGAAGGAAGCCACCATGAAAAAATCTGAAGGAAGGTATTTTCAAGAGGAAGAAACAAAAGTGCAAAGTTTCCAAAATAAGGGTGAGTTTGTCCTGTTTGATGGAGTAAAAGAGGATTGTGTAGCCAGGGTGTAGAGAAGGAAGAGAGATTGGAGAGAATTGCAGGAGAGATGTAGCCATGGTCATATCAGCTGTGAAACACTTTGGAAACAAGCAAAATTGATTGCTGGGTGGCCTCCCTGTAGCACCCTTGTGGTTCATCTTTCCCTGTCTATAAACTATGTTGCAGCTCTACCAGGATGTGGAATCCTGAGAGCCATACAAGTGATTCTTGAGCTTAAAAATGCAAATTGTATCCAACAGAGAGGCAGGTGTTTGTTGCCTTCTAGATATTAACTAGTTTGGTATCTGTATTTATTTTCAGCGTTCTATTGTATGTGTGTGATTTTGAATCCTCTGAACTAGTAGTAACATCTTACTAGTTCCCTCATTAATAGTGACATGTTCACTTCATATTTGTGTAAGAGTTGAGATTTCACCTTCGATAAAGTGGAATCTTCCTCCTCTTTCTATTCTTCCTCCTCTGACCGCTTTCTCTTGTTCTCTTGTTCTGAACAATCACATGTCTTGGAGTAGGTAAGAAGCAGATGACACTCTCTTCTGTGTACAGAGGAGACAACTGGGGCTTGGAGAAGTGAACACTTACCCTTGGTTTGCTCACTTCTGGTTTGCTCACATAGAAGGGAGTGGAGTGCCACACCTATGGGTTCTTTAGGGAATGCATTGAAGTCATTTTGGGAATGGGAAGGACTCTATTCCCAAAGATATGAATGTCCTGCATTGCACAAAATAGTTCCCCAAAAGGAAGATATCCTCCCCCAAATACCATGATCACCCCCAGGGAGCAATGTTGCACTTGGTAACATTGATCCACAGAATGTTGCTCTCATATATGGGGGCTTTAATGACTGCCCCAAGAATCCTGCTGGGACCTAGACAAACATTCTATTCATTTACCAAATCACTAAATAGAAACTAGTTTTATGGTCATATTTCCCCTCTGGCACGCAGAAATGTTTATAGCCTTCAATAAAGACTGCTCTCTATTGAGAACTGAATTGAGTATATATTGTTTTAAACTTCAGCATCCCCCAATAAGATTTACATTCTTGTTTTGCTTAAGATTCACATTTTAATGTGGCAATAAAAACTAGTGAGATTGTCTCATTGTAAAAGATGCTATTTAGTTAATTATCAGGCCCCATGCCACAAATCACAGTATTGGGTTTCTTGTACCCAGAAAGACTGTTATTTCTCCCTCCCCTCACATGAGTCACATGGGTATCGGTTGTTCTGATGAGCAGTGCTGAGACTAGAGATGGTGGGGAAAGAAGAGTGGAAGGAGGTAACTTCCCTGTAGTGTGAACCCCCCTACCGAAAGCCCACCATGCATCATTAATTCAGGAGGCAGTGGAGTCAATGGGCAGTGCCAGATCTTGAATCCCAGCTCTGCCACCCACCAGCTCTGTCTGTGACCGTAGGCATATTATTTATCAACTCTAAATCTATAGTCCCATCTAGGTTATAATGGTATTGTTTCAACCTCCTGCCTTTGTTTTGAAAATTAAATTAGGTAATGGGTTGAAGGAAGCTGGCAAGAAAAGCAGGTCATGAGTGTTGGATCTTTCTTTAGTCGAGGCTGACAGCCTTGAGAAGCATCCGGCGTCATGTTCCTGACACTTGCCCAGGGTCATCAGAACTGCGGACAAGTATCCAGATGACTAGAAGAAGACAAGCAGACATCAGGAGTTTAGAGATTCAGGTGAGGGTTTGAGCAGCAAGAAGCAAGGTCTCAGGCAAGGGTCAGGGCCAGATGAGGTCAGAAGCAACAGAGAAGAGTGATGGACACACAGGTAAAGAACAAGAATGGGGCTTGTTATTAAACCAGGTAACTTCTGAGGGATTTCTGGGACAAGAGCAGGAAGCCCAGAGACTTCAGGTCATCAACAATGGGCTGCTTCCCTTGAGAAGGAAAGTGGGGTGGGCAGCATTGAGGACTGCCAGGTGAAAATAAAACCAGTCAGTCCCTCTGCAGGTCCCTTCGGCAGAGAGCATGGTCTTCCCTTGAACAGACTTTGGTTTCCCACCTTGCCCATGCACAAGGCAGCTGGCTGGTACTGGGGGCAGCCCTCACAGTCTAGGGCAGGAGCTGTGACGAATCAGTGATTCTAACGTCAGCTCGGGGGGAGCCTCGGGTGCCCCGACACTGATCTGGAGAGCCTCAGAGATTTCAGATGGATATTATCTCCGGTATCACCTCTGAACAATTGGTAATGGCTGCCCGGAACATTGTCTTGAGAAATTGTCTGAAGACCACATTTGGGGAGAACGCTGTGATTGATTATTTATGTCTGCTAATGGCTTAGAAATGCCAAGTGAGGTATACTTGCTACCTTTTATCTGGAAGGAATGCAGCCAGTTCCTTCCAGCTGACAAGCAGCTGGAGCCTGCCTGTAGGGTGTTGGCGGAGACCACTTACTCATTCATATATTCATTTATTCAACATTCCCAGAATAGCCTCCATGGGCAGCGTGCTGCACTGGAGAGAGACAGGGAGGGCTGCGGGAAGAAGTTCCAGGGACCCTCAGAGCTATTTTATAGACCCCATCATGCTTTGGCACTTCGTTTAGATTCAAATCCACAAACAATCCCCAAGAAATAAAAATTATTATCATTTCAGTTTTTCAGGATAGAAAACTGAGATTCATCTCAGTTTGGGTAATACCTGGTTTAATAATCCCGGCTGTAATAACTGACGTGTCCTCAAATGCACAGTCTTCTGCTGAAGGCCTGGAAAAGGACGAAATATTGCAGGTCCAACACCATTTGCCCTCTTTGTCACGTAACATCAGCCTTCCTGACACACGGTCCAGTTCTCCGCTGAGCTCTAAGTATTACCTAAATTCAAGGAATGTGTCTTCGGTGAACTGGCCCATATTTTATCTCCTTACAAAATAGCTGTTTAAATATCCCTCAAGTATGCACTTTCTGAATCATTAAGGTCTCAGGGTGCATCAATTACACTAATTTAGGAAAGTGATCACATTCATGCAGGGCGGTTATTTTTAAAGAAAAGACATTTCAGTGTATTGATGGGGAATTGGTGTCCGGAGTATATAGATTTCCAGTTATCCCCTGTCATGGCAAGAGTCCATCGGTTTCCTTTAAGAAATGAAGAGCACATTATGCCTGGTATTAACAAAGATCAATTTCAGTAAAGGAAGACATCCAACACAAGGGAACTGAACTGAGCTGGGAATAAATGACGTAATGTTTGAAGTGATAAGGGATAAGTCATGCTGGGACTCCAAGTTCTTGTGTAAATGATGGTTAAATGGAACCTGTGTCCCTGCCTTTTGCTAAAGGTGATATTTCTTTACTGTAAAGCATAATGTATCTATTTTGGCATTATCGGTGAAGTATGCAGTCAATAATTGGGCTTCTTAAAGATTTCAGAATTCTTTGGTCTTAACGTGAAGGGAGGGCCTTATCTTTACTGCCAACTCATTTCTGCTCTTCAAACCGAAGCGACAATCTTTTATGAGAATTTGGCTTTGGGTATTATCTTTCAAGAAAACGGTATTCCAAACTTCAATACAGTGAATAGAGTCACACAGACACCATGAGGATAATATGGGAGATTTGGGAAATAGAGTGAAGATAAACTCTCTGCTGAGATGTGAGATGCAACGAAAGAAAAGGAAAAGATGAGGTGAACAGGAACAACACTGGTACGGGGTTTCTATTGGCGGCTCTAAAAAAAAAAAAAAAAAAAACAGCAACTAAACTAGAGGTTTTCTTTCTCTTTTGGGGTCCATAAAAGCTGTTTAATTATTTAGGTCGATTCATATAGATGTTTAAAGCTGGAAGAGACCTCTGATACTGCAACAGATGAGAAAGCCCAAGGAGGCAGTGTGACTCACAGGGGATCACAGTGTCCCTGTCTCCCGGCTTGTGGGCATTTCTTGATAGCTCAGTTTTCATTTTTAAGAGAAAATCTTCATTTAAAAAAAAACAAAAACACAACATTGTTCCAATTCTTTCGATTTTGTTTTTGGTAGTGGTACTGACTTTTGAACATGCACCAAAAACTAGCACCATGATTGGATGCCAGAAATGTTAAGTTGGAACTCAAGTGAATGCTGAGATGCTGTTTCCATGTTGCTCGTGGGCTGGCATTCGTGGCATCTCCTGCTGACACACAGGGTCATTCAGGAACTAAGATCTCACCAGGAAACAAGAACCAAGAACCTCATTTTTAAAAGAAAGAAAGAAAGAAAGAAAGAAATCCATTTCATCATTTTTTCTAGGCTAACCAGTAGGTGTGTACTTTGAAGGACGTAACCCAAGGTGAGGAGATGAGCTAGGAGTCAGGATTCTCAGCCTCATAGACACATCCCAGGGTTTTCCTGGACAGGAAAGGGGCTGTCATCATGACACCTAGAAATCCAAATCTAAGTGAGGCTTCCCGAAGCTTTCTTTGGTGTGAGCTGCTGCTAGCACAATAGTTAGCAGGAAAGGTGGGCAGTGTTTATTAACATGGAACACACAAAGATGGTAGCCCAGAGGCCCGGGCTACAGTCACAGCCCTGCTATTCACCAGTTCCATGTCCTCTGGCAAGATTGTTTCCTGCCATTAGGCTCATTGACCTCAAGGTCCATAAGGACCTGTCATCTATCAGCCTAGTCCAGACCCCTCACTCCCTTTGTCCACCAACCACCATGGCCACACCTTGAACCAAGCCACCCCACTCCCTAACCCTCTCCCTTCATGTTGTCTGAAATTTGGAATTTTCACTCTTGGCCATTTCTCTATTTCTCTCACACATGTCACCAGTCTCAACCAAACACAGTTCTCTGACTCTGCTGGGCCTCCCAGTTCCTCGGGGCTTTCTGGGGATCCCTCCTTTCCTACTGTTGTTTTTCATTGATAGTCACTTCACTAACACTCTTCCCAGTACCCTCCTGTGCCTACTGAGTGTCATCCTTCCATTGGCAATCAGCACTCTGATGATCCCAACTCTGGAAATCCAGCCACCCACTTCCTCAAGTTCTGCTACTTAGTGGTGCCTGTGAAAGCCTATCATGGGGCCATCCTTACTGCATTATGGATGCCAACCTTTTGGCATCTGGAACTTTTTGGTCTGGTTCCGTAATGACCAATGTAATCCATTACCACTCCCCTCAGTCGCTCTACCCTGTCCCTATTCCTAGTTTCCATCCCCTCATTTTTGTAACAAATGGCTTGACTTTCTGTTCCCTGAGAAGGACTCAGTAGGGCAGTTCCTAAACTAACCAGAAGTTTCCTGGAGTCTGAGTGACCTGAACCGGGAGGCCAGAGGGCAGTTCGGACAAGTGTAGCCTAAGCTTGAGGGAAGACAGGTGGAGCCAGAGGGAAGAGAGGCCAAGCCATAGCAGAGAATGGAAAACTAAATGGATAGTTAAGGTAGGTTCCAGCGCAGGAGGTCCTGAAGCTGAGGCAGCAGGATTCATTCAGACCCTCCTCATGAGAACCCGATCTGTGCCTCATAGGATTTCTAGTTCATTTCAAATCTCACCTAAAGACGTTAGAATCTCCTCGGCCTGAAAGTCTTAAATTGTCCAAATCACAAGTGAATTTGCTCTGAAAAGCATTTTTAGGTCTAGAGTAAAAGATGCTGTATAATAAAGTTGTATTCTTCATATTGAGTTGGGCTGAGGGAACTCGTCCCTGAAATTTTGCGACTCAAATGGAGCCCCGGCTCAATTATTTCCCCATTAGTTTTCATCATCTGACTTCCCAGCAGGTAGAGACTTTTAGCCTGGGGGCAGATTTTTGGTCAGACATCCCGCTCAAGGCATGGAGCTGTAAGGACGCTGTCAGATCAGGAGTATGCTGGGTTGAGTGGTCCTTCTGTGGTCAGTTTCACTGCCTCGCCCTCACTTTGTTTTTCCTTTGTGTGTGTTGGATGATTTACAGAATCCCTAGCAGGGTGGAAGAAGCTAATGACCCAGAGCAAAGGGTATCTGCTCATTTGGCTTCTCTTGGTCATAAGATTTTGATGTCTTTTGGCTCTTCCTTGATGCAGGAAAGTAATCAATAGCAAGTTATTTTTTAGTTGCAGTTCTTGGGAATCAATTTCTTATTGTGGAAAAAGCTCGGTGCACAGACAGGCCCCAGGGACCCTCTGGCCAATGTGAAGGGCTCTGTCCTGCATTAATTTTCCTGGACGAGGTACAGAGGTTGAGCCTTTCCCTGGGCAGCAGCTGGGGCAGCGAGAGAGGAACTGTGAAATGGCTAAGAGGAAGCTTCTATATAGGAGAATGGCAAGATTCTGGCCAACCTCTTAGCTGAATCAGCAACCCTGAAATGCCAGTTGGGCCACTGGGCCTCCTTCCTCAAGAGCTGAAGTAGAGATCAGATAATGGACAAGTGGGCAGTGGGCCAATGGCCGTGCCACCAAAGAGAAGAGCCAGTGGTCGGTGGAAAAGCTGTGGGCCAAGGCTTCTTGCCACGAATATTTATCCAGTCATGGACATGTTTAAGTTTCCAAAACAAAGGCAAGGCAGAAACCCGTCTAAGTGAGTGTTTATTCTTTAATACGCCAAAATGTTTGTTCTTTAAAGAGTCCTAGACAATTTATCCTGGAACAAAAGTCAACAAATTCTGTTACGTCAGTAAAAATGTTTACCCATTAGGTTCATTGATTTATAATAGAAACCCTCATCTACTTCCAAAATAGGCTTCAGGGAAAACAACCAAGAGATTTATGCTGGCACTTTCAGCTCCTACCCTCTGTTTTTAAAGTGGGGCTGAGTTCTTTGTTCAAAGTGACTCTGAGTGACCCTTCCTCCATGGCTTTAGCTGTCGTTGGGTTCTGGTCACAAGCCTACAGGTAGTAATGGCTTCCCACTCTTGATAGTTTCTGGGTGCTGCAGCATGCCTTGCTGTCTCTCTTAACTCTGCCCACACCCTAGGAAGAAGGCTTTTTGTTAGAGTTTCCTCACTGAATTCTGTTTCTTGCTGGGATTCTTTCCAACATGTTGGAAAACCTATATGGTTGTAACACTTACTTAAAACCATCTCTGGGAGCACCTGGGTGGCTCAGTCATTAAGTGTCTGCCTTCAGCTCAGGTCATGATCCTGGGGTCCTGGGATCGAGCCCCGCATTGGGCTCCCTGCTCAGCAGGAGGCCTGCTTCCTCTGCTGCTTCCCCTGCTTGTGTTCCCTCTCTTGCTATGTCTCTGTCAAATAAATAAATAAAATCTTAAAAAAAAAAATCTCTGTTCTTGGGCCAAGTGTCATCTATTTATAAAAGGAGCCCTGGTGTGGTGCTTTGCACGTCTGTCCAGTGTGATGTTTGTTCACGCTTCCATTCATGAAGCATGCCTGGGGAAGTAGGCATCATCAGTCCCATCTTACAGAAAATGAAATGGACTCACTGGAGTTTAGGAATGTGTTCGAGCTCCATGACTAATTGGGGTTACACTGGTCAAGATCTCAGCTCTCCAGCAGGCTCTTCTAGCCCAGATGGTTCTGACCCACCAGCAGCCAAAGGAAAATGGAGGCTTTGTTTTGTTATTTACTCTTCATCAGTTTCTAAAGACTTGAGAGAAATGTTTCTGCTGAAGGGCCACCCTTAGCACAACCTCCAACTTCAAAACAACAGATCTCCTTTCAAGACCATGTGCGATCTTCTTCCCCTTCATTTCCACATAAGAGTCCCTGTTGCTTTTACAAATCTTCAACCTTTTACATTAGGCTGTTTCAAAGATCTTTCAGAGATCCTGACTGAGAATGGCAGTGCTGGGTTTCACAAAGGAAAAGAGCTCTCATTTAATCATTTCAAGTATATTTCTCTCTTTCTCTGTCTTACTCTCTACCTGTTTCCCTGTTTCTGTGTGTCCCTCTCTTTTTCCTCCCTCTATTCATGACTTTCTTTCGTAAGAGGCCTTTTAGGACAGGCTGACAGTCCTTTGTATGCTGGGCACCTAGATACTAACAGTGGGAAGTTGTTGCCACCTCTGGGCCTGTGACCAGAGCCCATTAGAACTGTAATCATGGAGCCATGGTGGCTCAGCCCCTGCCAGAACAGTGGCACTGAAGTAGGGAGGAACAGGGAAGAAAGACCTCGGTCTTTGTTTCTCCTCTCACCTTCTGGTCTCCCGCTGGTGCTTCCCAATGGCCAAGACCAACTGTGGGCTAGAGGGCAAGGGAGCCTGGGTGATGCCACATACAGAGGTAACTTTTGGGCAAACAGCAAAGTAGAGACAGGAAGACAGTGGATGGAAGCAGTGGAAGGGAGCAACAGGTGGGGAACAATAGAAGATAGCCAACATAGTGATGATTCTGCCTACCGACAACAGCAAGACTTGTTAGTGGGGTGAGTGAAAGACACTTTAGTTCATTACTTCAGCCCCTCTCCCCCAACCCCTTTCCAAATTAGTGTCAAAGCATTTCTTGATGAGTTTTGGGAGTCCAGTGAGTGACTGTGTCACTCTCAGAAAATTTCTGTTCTCTCCACTCTCTCTGTCCCTTTGCCTTGTGTTCTGTTAGGTGGAGCCATTGAAGTCATGTTGGGAGTTGTGTCTTTTTCTTCTTCCTGCATTCTTCTCCTTTGCTGACTGCTAAAGAGGAAGACCAGTTTTCATGGCTAGACCCCCATACTAGCCACGGGGGAGGTCTACCCAAATGGCAACAACAGATGTGGCAGGCTTGCTTCCAGCCTTCACCTGATACAGGAGATTCTCTTACCATGAAGCTGATGAAGGTTAATTATCGGCATCCCCGTCCCACTCACATAGACCCTTGTAAGGGCCCAGAAATTTCACATCCATAACGTTGTATTATTTTCCTTAAAGATGGCCCTCACAGTTGTACAAATTTCAGGGCCAGAAAACCTGGGCCTGTCCATTCCTCTCTATATTTGTCCCTGAAGATAACCTTTTCTCCCCATGACTGGGCTGGCAGTGTCTGCAGAAGCCAAAGCAGCACTAATTAATACACGATAGCTCTATCGGCAGAGACTCCGACATATGGTCCAGTCAATGGCCCAAACAAAGGAGCATTTGCAGGTGTCACCACATTCTAATAAAGCTGCGGCAGTGAAACATGGTCGGTGACACGAATGACAAAGGCAGGCTGCTGAGGACTGGCCAGTCACAGATGAAGCTCTGAGGCTCTGCAGTTTAATAAACCTTATGCGTAACACCGGGGGGGCAGCCCCCCTAATCGGCTGGCTGCCCTCTTGCACACCTGCTTTCTGGGGAGGCGTAGTGAGGAGAGCAGGCCTGCTGTGCTAACCTTTCCGGAACAGTACCTGATCCAGCCTGCGGGGAAGTCAGCAGGGGCTCAGCACCTGGGTGTGTGTATGTGGATGCTGGCCCCGGGACATGGGGCCCTGGGTTAGGTCACAGAAATGGAGCAGTAGCTAATGCTGCTGGGCCCAGGGCTCAGTCCTGGCCAGTCAGGCCATAAAGTGCCTAGAATCCCTTGTGCCGTTGGCTTCAAGAGGGACTGGGTTTAAGAGGCAGATGCCTTAATAATGCTGACCCTTCCCTCCTCAGGAAAACCAGCCAAAGACGCACTCCAGATTGAGAAGCTACTAGGCAGGAGCACTGGTGATGGAAAAAAAAAAAAAAAATGAACTTTGTCTTTATATTGATCTATCATTTCAGTACCTACCAGAGCCTTATTTAGGGACAGAAGGGGAAGACAAGAGCTGGAAGAAGGAGAAAAGAAGGATGCAAGAATGTGACACTCACAAGAGGGATTAAGAACGAAGGCTCTGGAGGGTTTGATCCCCGCCACATTACCAGCTCTAGCACCTTGCTTGAGAAACTTAACCTCTCTGGGCCTTAGTTTTCCAATTTTGTAGAATAGTAAAAATAGTGCCTCCCCCCTACTCCCTGTGAGGATTAAATGAGTTAACACACATAAAACCCTTCGAGGGTTCCTAGCCCAGAGGACGGAGCTCAGTATTAATACAATGTTGGTATTAATACAATGTCTCAATTATTAATACAATTAATACAATGTCCTCGCATAACATCCCAGGCTTGGAGCACCAGCTTGGTTGGAGAAAGCGTGGGCTTTGGGTAGAAAGGACTAGGGCTCTGAGCTTCCCAGCCACAGGGTGCTGGCCTCTTCACTTTCCCCTCAGCATCTTCCATCTGTGAAGTCAGAATCCCAGTAACCTCTGTCTCACCAAGTTCATTCTAAGCAGCAGATGAGGCAGGAATTACGCCTGAGCTTTCCTTCTCTGTGAAGAACAGTGGAACGTTGGTATTATTTGGAAGTCATACAATTATTCAGACACTTGAACTTTGCCTGCCTCCCTGGCTCACGCATGAACCTCCTCCAGGACCCTTCCTCTATCCTGCGATTAAAGCTGCGGTGGAGGATGGTCAAGTTCTCCGAGAACAGCCAGTCCTAGCTCCACCGCTGCTGGGACCCTGAAGGGCTCCATCGTGGAGTGAACTCACTGCAGAACTGTCGCTCCTCCCCCGGGATGGGGTGCAGCGGGCCGGCCCGGAGGCCCCACATCATGAGGGGCTCAAAGTGGCACGCGGAGTCCACGAGCTGTCTCGCCGGCTGGGCCAGGAGGGGTTCAGGGAGCAGGTCTGTGTGCTGGTCCTCAAGGACAAGGCAGGCCCACCCTGGCACGTGCTCTGCCTGCCCCTTTCCAGCTGGCAGCTCTGCTTAATGAACTGCGCTCAAAGCCACGAGGAAAGGGGCTTTTTTTTTTTTTTTTAAGATTTTTATTTATTTATTTGACACAGAGAGAGAGAGATCACAAGTAGGCAGAGAGGCAGGCAGAGAGAGAGGGGGAAGCAGGCTCCCTGCCCGGCAGAGAGCCCGATGCGGGGCTCGATCCCAGGACCCTGAGATCATGACCTGGGCCGAAGGCAGAGGCTTAACCCACTGAGCCACCCAGGCGCCCGAAAGGGGATTTTTGATGGGCAGAGTTATTAGTGTTTTAATTATGCCTCCTGGTGTTTTCTCCGAGGCGTTCCTCTCACTTGCCCTGACAGTGCAGCTAGCGTCACCCGGATACTGCCCGTGACAAGCACACTGCACTCCTGTAGGTGGGGACAAGTGCAGGCCGACTGGAAACCAAAGGTCATGAGCCTTCTCTTCCTTGGGTCAACTGAGTGGGCCCTTCTGGCCTTGACTTGTGGGGCTCAGGAATTGCCTCATGTCAGACTGGCTGACGTTTGGGTAGGAGCTGATTTCTAACCTGTGGTGCACACAGCCCAATCGGGGAAAGAAAAAGAACTTGTCAGGGGCTCCTTCAGGTCCCGTCAACAAGGTGGTAAGAGTGGGGAGAGAAGAGATGCACCCAACCCTTCCCAGTAGCTCTGGACACATGGGGCCTGGGCCTAGAGAGGAAGTGTGAGGGGAGCGAAAGGGAGGGGACCATCTTCTCCTGTAGAAACCGCTCCTGCCTGTCTCGGGTCCAGCTCGGGTCCAGCACGGCTCTCAGAGAATGAGGAGGGATCTCTCAAAAGTAAGAGATTATCGAGGCAGGTTCTGTTGGTGGCGAACTCTCTTGACATTGGTCTGGAAAATGCTTTCCTGTATTCTCAAAAGACACTTTCACAATGTATACCATTTTCATTCTCAGCCTTTTGGGGCTGGGATCCCTCTACCTCCGGCTTCCGTGTTGCTATGGAGGAGGCTCGTGGCTGTCAGTTGCTGTTCCTATGATCTAAGTTTCCTTTCTGCCTGCTTTTAAGATCTGTTCTTTGACTTTGGTATGAAAGCTGTTTTACTACAGTGTGTCAGAGTGTGGATTTTTTTTTTTTTTCTTTATTAGACTGCTTGGGTTTTACTGCGTTTCCATCTCTGGAAAGTCCTCAGCCTTCACTCTTCCAATATTGGCTCTTCCCATTTTATAGGCACTCCGCTTGGATCTGTGGTTGACCTTCTCTCTCCTCCATGCTTCCATCTCTCAGGCCTTTATCCGTGGGAATCACAGGAGACTGGGGCTGAAGTATGCTCCCCCAGAAAGAATTTACATTTGCTTCTGCCATCTGCCAGGGATGCTTTCAACATTGGGCTGCTCTGAACTAACTTCCCAATAACTAATCCCAGTACTTTTTGGTCTGTAAAGATAGTGTGAATTCCAGCTCCAAACCTGTATGGAAATGGGGAAAATGGGATATTTATTTGGGAGAGATTGTTCTTCTTCCTAGGGCCAAGGCAACTTCAGACGAGTTTCCTTGTTTGTGTCCTTGGGAACAGCAATACCCCACCCCACCTCTCCCCTCCCCTCCCCTCCCATCCTTCTGCTGAGGGTGTAGTGTGTGGGGAATCCCTGCCATTCCAACTCCCTGCATCCCCAGCATGGTGACAAAACCCAAGACACTGGAATGGATGACGGGGCCAAGGAACCCTTGAGGGCAGTTACTACCTCCTTGGCCACTTTGTTTTTATATCCTGGGTCTTTATCCACTACCCCAAGGGTTCTGAATTTTTTTAAAACGTTATTCAATATTTTAAATTGTTTTGTTTGCTTGCTTATTATTTTGGAATGGAAAGGTTGTCAGGATTTCTGGTCCCTTATATTTCCAGAAATGGAAGTCCTCGTCACCACATACAGCCCCTGTGTGAAGAATTTGCCAGCTTCTCACTCTCTTGATCTTCCTTTTATAGGCTCTTCACTGTTGGTGGGGACCCATCCTCACCACAACAGGAGGCACAAACGGCAATCTGCTATCACGTGGGAAGAAAGTATGGTGTTAAAAGGTCTGTATGTTTATCTCATACATTGCTTCGTTTCTATTTTTTGTATATATTTTATCATGCGCACATTATACTAGTATAGTAATGCATGCTTGCAATTTATTGATAAACAAATATACATCTTTTACCTGATGGGGTTGGATAGTCATGAGAGCTGAGACACTCCACTATCTTTTGAAGCCACTGGGAGCCATTCTCTATGTACTTATGATTTTCATGGCTGGAGAGAAAACATTCATTCAGAACTTTGCACACACCGAACTCTACTTCTTTTGTCCAAAACCAGAAGGTCTGGCATGGGTTATGACAACACACCTTGTGTCAGTTTGGGGAGGGAATGTGCCTGCTAGGCCCAAGGCTGGGACACTGTGGTTGACCCTTGGATAGTCCGATTCTCTGAAACTCGTTTCTGCTCCTCTGCTATATCCTGTAGTTTCTCATCTTAACAGTTCTCTCTACTACATATGTCCTTCCACACCTTTTGACTCAAAATAGAATTGACATGACATATACATATATCTCAGCACCCCCAAAGGCAGTTGACGGCTCCTGGTCCCACTCAGAGCTCTCACGGGTTCTCCTCCTCATACCTTACCTGGGGCTCTTTGCTCTGAGCTTCCACTGCTCCTCCAGCTCTCCTTGATGCATTTCCTCAGCCTGTCTGTCTGTATTCTCTGTCTGGGGTGTGTTTTCAGGCTTCTGAAAACACAGTTCACCCTGGCAGGGGACACAAGCCATCAGAGTTCCAGGAAACCACCTAGCCAAGTGACCATTGCCAAGGGTGTCTACCAACAGGAGTTAGAGAGTCAAAAGTTTCTTCCCCATTTTAAAACTCCAGTCTTTTTTTTTTTTTTAAGATTTTATTTATTTGACAGAGAGAAACACAGTGAGAGAGGGAACACAAGCAGAGAGAACGGGAGAGAGAGAAGCAGGCTTCCCACTGAGCAGGGAGCCCAATGCAGGACTCTACCCCAGGACCCCAGGATCGTGACCAAAGGCAGACACTTAACTGACTGAGCCACCCTGGCACCCCACTGAGTTCTAGTCTTGAAGTACTTTCCTGATGGTGATTCCAGGACCCTTGATTCACAATATGACCCCAAAAGGATCATATTGCCAGAAAATGCTCAGTCTGGAGCTATTTACAGCTTACAGTCTTAGAAGATAGTAAACGGAAGGCTTAGACAATAAATATTATAAAATGTGTGTGTGTGTGTGTGTGTGTTTGTGTGTGTGTGTGTATAAATTGCTCTAATGCACAGATTTCATGAAGTCCTAAGAAACGTTTTTATTTTTTATTTTTTAAAAATACTCTTTTCTTTTTTTTTTAATATTTTATTTATTTGACAGACAGAGATCACAAGTAGGGAGAGAGGCAGGCAGAGAGAGAGGAAGGGAAGCAGGCTCCCTACTGAGCAGGGAGCCCGATGTGGGGCTCGATCCCAGGACCCTGGGATTATGACCCGAGCTGAAGGCAGAGGCTTTAACCCACTTCACCACCCAGGCCCCCTAAGAAAAGTTTTTAGATGCAGAATTGTGATAGTCTGGTTTATCAGCATGGAGAACCCATGGCACAATGAACAAGAAATTTTGTGCTTCCAGGCTTCTACACACTGTCTCCATCATCCCACAGACATATGAGTTGTGGGCAGGTTATAGCTGGGCCATCCCCTAAGTCAGTCAGAGCTGAATCTGGTATCCTCTTGTCCTCAGGATCCTTGAGAAGCCTGGGTCCATCAGTGTGGATGAGAACAGGCACAGAGGGCACTGGGCCCATGGTCTTACCGCCTCCTGTGTGCTCAAGGGAAACAAGCTGGGCCTCCAAAGAGGCCTGTGTTTGCTGAGCCGACAGCCCTCCCCTGTTTATATTTTCTCCTTAAGGAGCATATTTTTAAAAGCCTATTTCACAGAATCAATTTTAGTGGGCCCTTTAGAATGGGAGGTGAGCTAAAGGTAGTTCAGTTTGTTTTAACAATAACTTCGGCTTATTGAAGCGAGCATTAGTGTCTCATGTCCCAGTATGGCAACCATTAGACACAGGAAAAGCTTGAGGGGCATAGTGCTCCGAGATAGCTAGTAAAAGAATTGAAGACATTTTTATAGGACCTGAAGATATCACCAATAGAATAAGGATGAAACCCATTTGTAGATGATAGGCGAGAGGAATTAAAAGGTCTTCCCGCTCCGGTGTACAAGGTAGAGATGCTTTCAGGTGAGAGGCCTGTGACTCGTATGTGTGTTAATTTAATCATTTATTTCCTCACTCAAATCAGTCAATCAACATGGATCGAGCGCCTACTATGTTCCCAGATGAGGTGGGTTCTGGGAATACGGGGATGAACGAGACACAGTTCCTGCTTCAAGGACTTGCATATGGATGATAGACCAGGAAGGAGGCCACTGAGGGCAAGCAGAGGGGATAAGTGCTAGAAAAGGCAGGGGGTGATGTGCCCATGCATGTGGGGGATACAGGGGTGCTTCTACCTGACCTGGGCTGTTCCAAGCAGGCAGAGCTAGAGGTACAAAAGCTGCAAGAGGGAGAAAGCAGGTTGTCCTTGAGCAGCTGCGAGTAGTTGTCGGTGGTTTCCACTGGTTTGAGGAAGGGAACGCCAAGAGGTTAACCAGGATCCCCATCACAATGAGCCTTCCGTGGTTCCTGGCAATGATAAATCATTAAAAGCTTCTAAGTAGGGGAATGAGGGGACCAAATGTTCATTTTGGAGGGATGGTGTCAGTAGCAGTATGGGAATGGCTTAGGGCCGGGAAAGGTGAAGACAAGAGGCAAGTTAGGAGCCTGGAAAAGTAATCAAGTCAAAGGATTAAAAATGGCCTGAACTAAGGTAGCTGACATGGGATAGAGAGCAGCGAACAGACTGAAGAAGTGTTAGGAAGGTAGAATTAACAGGACTTGAGAATGAGGTGAATGTGGGAAAAGGAAGCAGGAGAGAAGCTGTGGCCAATGCTTCTGTTACTGGGTGGGTGGGATAGTACTGGTTGCTGACATGGTGGACACAGGGGAGAGAGGAAGTCTAAGGGAGACAGGAGTGCATTACATTTTAGAGACCTCACATTTATCTCTGGCATATCCAACAGACCCTTAGACATATGTATCTGGAGCTCAGTACGGGGAATTGGCAGAACTTAAAAATTTGGGAGTCACCAGCCTATTGTTGGTATCAGAGACAATGAGAATGGGATGAGATTATTCTAAGGAGAGGGTAAAGAGGAAAGGTCTGAGGAGAGAGCCTGAGGGAACGAAGCAGGCTGGAATAAGGATGGAATAAGGATGAGAAGCCCACGAGGCAGCTGGAGAGGCAGCAGAGAAGACGACCTAGGAAAGCATCATGCCAGAGGGAGTATGTGGGGGAGGGGCGGGGAGGAGAAGAGAAAAGAGGGGAAGGAGGGGGTGGAGGGAGGATGAATAGGAAGGGGTGGGAAAAGGAAGGAAGGACAGACAGCAGGGGGAAGAGGGGAGGGGGAAGGAGAGAAGGGCAAAGGAGAGGAGGAGGGCAGGAGTCCACGATTCAACAACTAAAGGATCGCTATAGGCCTGGGTAGGAGCCGTTTCCGTGATACGACAGGAGAGCAACCACAGAGTGAGTGGGAAGTGGGAAGTGGAACCTGGAAGCAGGGCTAAGCTTCTCCTTCAAGACTGTACCTGTGGAGGAGATGAGCTGGTGAGTGAAAGAGGGTGATAAGACACAAGGGGCAAACGCCAGGAGAGACCTGAGATGATTCCCATGCTGATGAGAGAGAGCCAATAAGGAAGAGGTTTGTGAAGTAAGAGTCGGGGATGATGATTAGAGAGGGGCCCCTGATGAGGGGGCTTGCGTGGGTCCAGAGTGTAGTGGCAAGGCATGGGGAGCAGGCTTTGGGCAAGAGGGTAGACCCACAGCCAGTGAACCAACAGCCGTAGAAACCCAGGGGTCTTCTCCAGTAGGGGTCTGTGTTTCCACTTCTGGAATCAAGTTGGGGTGAGCTAAGCGGCTCCACTCACTGATCTTGGCCGACTCACTTGTCTGATTCTGGGCATTGTCAGCCCATCGGGATGAGTCTATGGTAACTGGAACAACTGGCGTGCCTGGGCTCTGCTCCACCCGACCTCAGCTCCATCCTGGGACCCTGGGCTGGCACAGCTTGTCTTTCCCCCAGTGATCGCAGGGGAGCAAGGGAGCAAGCGCCATCCGCGTGCATGCGCAGCCTGTCTGTCACGTCTGCTAACATCCCTCTGGCCAGAGCCCATCACGTGGCTGAGCCGTCTTGAGCCCCCCCCCACACACACACCCCCATCCCCACCCAGCCACACACATTGCAGAGTTAAATGGCAGAGAGCACAGGTTCACAAAGAGAAATACTGTTTTGACATTTTGTCAAACACAAGAAAAAGAAGCTCCCAAGTATCCAAGGGAAAAAAGACAAATTAAAGGCTTAGCCATTCCCTCTTCCGTTCAGGCCAAGGTGCTGCTGTATTATTTATGTCTGCAAAGGTTAACACTCAGCTTTGGTTAATGAGTAAAGCCGTTTGGAGGAGAATCCTTCGTGAGAGGGTCAGCACTACCATATAAAACTTAAGGACAGCAAAGTCGGCTTTATTGCTATTGTAGATAGAGGAACAGCCCTCTGCCGCCTCAGTGGAGTAGGTAGAATCGGCTTTTGGGTAAAAGAAAAAATATTCTCTCCAAATCTTGTTTACAAGAAAGGACTATTGAACTGTGAGAGAGGGTAAGAGTGTATGTGGGGAGACAGGACTGTTTGCCAAAGGGAGAACAAGACAGCTGTGGGTTACATCCATATTATACCTGCATGGCCAAGAAATGATCTCCTAGATCCACAAAGTCAGATTCCCCGGGGCCAAACCGAAGGGGTAGTTCAGGGGGCAGGAAGGCAAGTCTGGGATGAGGCAGCTGTCCCCATCCGCTTCAGCCAACCCAACAGACCATCACCTGCCCTTCTTCCTCCTTTCGATGTCCAGGCAGATCCATTCTACAAATACCTCCCTCTGCTTTCGAAGTGGGACTGAAGTGTGCTGCTGTGGGTTTTACAAACAATTAGTCAAGGCGTACACGGTTGTCCCCCACCGATCTTGCACTGATGTAAATCAGGGGTCTACACGTGGCATGCCCTCTCCTTTCACTCAGCTTTAAAAGTTTCCTGCAGAGAAATTAACAGGTAAAAGATTTGCATAAACAGTGTGGAAGTGGCCCAGGTGACCATTAGCCCTGCACGTGAAGGGGCTCTGGGTCGGCCACCATGCAAGGCACAACAGTGGTGATCTGATCACTTCTGATGAGAAAGCAGTCAAATTAGAAACATGGAATCGGTGAGTCTTTAAAATACATATGTACATCCACTATCATGAATTATCGTTAATTTGCCCCAGGTGTGCGTTGTACCTGGACGTACGCCGCACATGAGTAGGAAGGCACCAGGAGTAGTAGTAGAATGCCTGAGAGTTAAGCATTCAGCATGCAGACACAAACTTCTACAATAGCCTTGGCAAATATTTTAGGTTGGGTGACACCCAATCCAGTATTTTTTTTAAATGTCCGTGTGCAACAGTAAAGGAGCAGCTTTAAGGATTTCTTAGAAGCAAAAAATCACACATCTTCTTTCTGTCTTCTTCCGTCTGTGGTAAAAATGACTGTAACAGATGTGGAAGAGAATACGGCCACAAACTAGAATGGATTCCTTCCCCAGCAAATGTTAACAGATGCTTAAGAAACATGGTTGAAGGTTTGAAGAAATGTGTACGAACAAATTATACTGAGTAGGAGGTTTGTTATGTTTTGGAGTGAAAGTACAGATGTCTGAGTTAAGGGTATTACTAGGTACTTTTTCAATAATAACCGTGTAAGAACTATCATGTGTTGTGTATGAGAGAAAGTCACTAACAGAAAGAGATGTTGAGGATGATGTAATTGTCCACAGAAAATGACTTCTTGAAAACTTAGTGAGTGTTACCACAAAGGAGTGGTAGAAAAAAGAATTTTGATTTAGAGGAAGAAAAGATTCACCAGTCAGGCTGTGGATTTGCCCCATGTGTGAAATTTTAAAATTGATTTTTCCTAAACAAGGTATTGTAACCAAGAAGTGGAAGCCACAATTTCATAGGGCAGGACTCTCAAACCTGAGTATGTGTGTGGGTCACCTGATGTCTTGTTAAAATGTGGATTTTGATTCAGTCATTCTGGCTTGTCTTGAGATTCCCTTTCTCCTTCCTCCTTCCTTCCTTCCCTCCCTCCCTCCCTCCTTCTTTCCTTCCTTCCTTCCTTTCTTTCTTTCATTCAGATTTTATTTCTTTATTTGATCCAGAGAGAAAGAGAGCACAAGCAGGGGAGCAGCAGGCAGAGGGAAAGGGAGAAGCAGACTCTCCACTGAGCAGGGAGCTGGATGTGGGGCTCAATCCCAGGACCCTGGGATCATGACCTGAGCCGAAGGCAGACGTTTCACTGACTGAGCCACCCAGGCACCCAAGATTCCCCATTTCTAACATGCTCTAGCTGATGCTGATGCTGTTGGTTAACGAACCACGCTTTGACTGGCGAGACCATAAAGAAATAGAGAATGTTAGGGTTGGGATTAATTTTACAAAAATAAGATCCTCTACAATATAGTAAAATCTTTATTTTGTAATGACAGGTGAAGTGATCGTGCAATCCATGTGCACCATGGAGAAGTTTACTGGTTATCTTGTGGCAAAGTCCTTAAGAGTGGTCATTCAGGAGGATGTGCTGGGGATTGACAATTTCATCCAAATATTTCCCCTTTTAAATAAATGACAACTACTAGATTTCAGCCTAGCAGGTAGAATAAATACATACACACCTAATCTGCTCTTCAGGGTAAAAGTGGCAATTTAACAATCACTGAGAAAGTAACTGCTTTTTAGGGAAGACTGGTGGTTCAGTTGGTTAAATGTTTGCCTTCGGCTCGAGTCATGATCTCAGGGTCCTGGGATCGAGCCCAGAGTCCACTCCCTGCTCAGAGGGGAGGCTGCTTCTCCCTCTCCCTCTGCCAACAACCCCCCAGCACCCCACTTTTGCTGGCTCTTTGTCTCAAATAAATTTTAAAAAAATCCTAAAAAAAAAAATAGAAACTACCCTTCAGAAGCAGCTGGTTCTATGGAGAAAGCATAGTTTTCATCATTACGTGACGTTGTTGAACACGACATAGGCACCACCTATGAAATCTTTCATCTCTTCACACTAAGAAACCGGATTTTCTAGCTTTAAAAATCAATCACACAGTCAATCATCAACATATTTTATAAAAATATGAAAACATAGCTCTATTCCATCAGTGCCCTTTCTGATTCTTTGTAAGAAAATCATGTTGAAATCAGAGAACATAGAAAGGTGAATTTCCTTTCCACAAAATTTCCACCAAAACATTTGCATAATTGGTGAGCTCTACTGAGTAATGAGTACCATGATTTGATAAGGGAGGCTGATGGTGCAAGCCTTCCATTTGAAGCTACAAAGTATCTTTTTTCACTCTGACAGCAATTAAAACCAAGTGAGAAAACCAACCAAACTCAGAACTACATCATTGAATGATTTTATCACAAAGTCCTAAACCAAGATTTTAAAACATAAAGCAGCATATTCAACTGTGTTGTTCTCATAAAAAATATTAATATGTAAAAGACTTTAGTGAGAATAAAAATTTACCAGTAATAAGATCATTACTTAAAAGCATTACTTTTTTATCTTACCCTTTTTAAAGTTTATATTTTTGTATATATTTTTGTGTACAGAAAACATTGGTACAGTAGTACATTTGAATAACTTATAAATACATAATATACATTTTGAGGATTGTTTACTTTTTAACTAGTGGGGCATGCAATACGAAAATATCAGAAGACGCTAATATAAATTAACACTATGAACCCTGGTCATTTTCCTTCATTCATTCAATGAACATTCGTTGCACACAAATATTGTCTTAATGATTGTTGATTGCATATATATTCTAAAACAGATTTAGCCTCAGGGTGATCAGATTTTGTTAGCAATATGCAAAAGCCCGAGTGGGCCATGGCCACAGAAAGAAGAAAAAAGTCACCCCTAAGGTTGGATTAGGCAGCTGTGCTGCGGAATGCCCGGGTCTGGGTCATTCCTGTACAGAGCTCAGGAAGCATTTACTGTACCCCTAGCATGCCTGGTGAAGGAGTGTGAGCTGAGGAGAGGACGTGGACCCAGAGATGTTAAGGTGACTCACAGCAGAGCCCGGCTGCTGACTCACGAGGTCCGTCCGCCCTTTGGGACAGGCGCTCTTCTGAGGAGCTTAAATGCCCAATCAGGAGCTTTGTCTAAATGTTGCTTCATTTTTCTGTTTAGGAGCGCTATCTCTTTCTATAGAAGAAGAGTTTCGGAGGAACTCTTATCACGAAAACACTTCGTATAAACTGCCTCTTGTGGATCCACTGCAACGGCTTCGCTGAGATAAGTCCTATTGTACATAATCACTAGTTTAAAGAACTCCCAATGAGAAAACTGAATAGAGGGAGATATTTGACTCTTATTTAAGGACAAGTAGAAATTACTTTCTTTGTATTAGGAAGAACCTGGGGCAGAATCATGTGTTCAAGATAAAGGAACAGGTGTATTTCTCTCGCTTCCTAATTCTGATACAGGGAAGAGAAATAAAAGAGCTAGGGTTGAGAAAAAGGGAGTTGAAACGGGGAACGAAGCCATCAGCAGGCTTTAAATGAGGGTAGAGCTAGTCGCTGAGAGAAGCCATAAAACTTTGCAATATAAATCTAGCCTGAAGGTTCAGCTCCACATGTCGGCCCTGAGGCACAGTGACTGTAAGGTAGAATTTGTAATAAAGTAAAAGGAACATAATAATCAGAACGTGGCTATGGGAGAAGAGTTCTATTTAATGATAATTGATAACTAATAAAAAGAGAAAAAAAAGTGCTTCTCTAAGAAAAATGTTTGTTCTCTGAGGATAAACAGCTTTATTGTCTATTGTTTTAAGTCAGCAATTTTAAAAAGTTTATTAAGGGGTTCCTGTGTGGCCCAGTCGGTTAAGCATCCGATTGATTTTAGCTCAGGTGGTGATTTCAGGGTTATGGGCTTGAGCCCCATCGGGCTCTGTGCTGGGTAGGGAGTTTGCTTGTGATTCTCTCTCTGCCTCTCCCCTGCCCCTCCCCCATGCTCTCTCATGCTTTCTCTCTCTCTCAAATAATAAATAAGTCAATCTTTAAAATGAAATTAAAAAGTCTACTAGATAATTAATAAATAAAAGGTAGAAAATAAGTTACTATTAATCTGTTAGTTTGGACCTGGGCAAACATCATTTGAATCTAAAGAAAAACATTGGCCAGTAAATTGCCCCAGATGCTTAAGACATCTACTGCTACTTGGTGGTAATGTATGCTAATTACAGGAAAAGAACCCACTTTTTTTTTTTTTAATCTCAACTTTGAGAATGGAGATTCTTCTTTTCCCCTCTTTTGTCCTGTCTTCTAAGCTGATACAGATTTTCACCACGTGGTTAATTTCTTCAACAAACATTAAGCACCTACACACCAACAGGCACTGTTCTAGGCACTAGGGATACAAAAGTGAACCGGAGAATCAATGGCTATGCTCTCATGGTGTTTAAATTTTAGTGAGAAGATCGGGAATGAATGACTGGTTTCTGATAGTGCTAAGGGCCACATGAGGATAAGACAGGGTAATGTGGTAGGAAGGAACTGGGAGACGTACTCAGGGAAGGCCTCCTTGAGGAGCTGACATTTAGGCTTAAAAGAGAATTCAGTCTCACAAAGATCTGAGACAAGAGCATCCCAGGCAGAGGAAACAGCACATATGAAAGCCCTAAAGGGAGAACTGTTTGTAAGCGAGTCAAGGAGAGGTGGGTTGTGTATCAATTTAGAAAGAGAGACAGGGCCTAGGTTATGCAGGGCCATAAGCAAGAGGAAATTTGAACTTCATGCTAAGAACAGTGGGGAGTTATGGGAATTTGGAAAACAAGGTCAGGGTGTTTTGCAGCCTTCTCTGTAAGAGCTGGAGTGTATTTTCCCATCTCTGAAATCTGGGCTGGTCTTGTAACTTGCTTTGACCTCAGAATGTGTCAGAAATGATGGGTTAATTCCAAAGGCTCAGCCCCAAGAGGTCTTGAAGCTTCCAGCTTCCCCTCGTTGGAATGCTTTTGCCGCCATTTAAGAAATCCCAGGCTGGGGTACTAAGCGGCAAGTGACCATACAGAGACAAGGCCAGGCCAGTAGCCAGCACTGAATCTCAAGACATGTGAATAAGGGGAATTTACCCTCATGAGTCCTCATAGAGTTGCCAAATGACTGCAGTGACATGTGTGAGCCCAGACAATTCCCACAAAAGAACTGCCCACCCAACCCAACCTGAGTTACTGATCCACAGAACTATGACAAATAAGAAATAGTTGTTTTGAGCCACCAAGTTTGGGGATGATTTGTTATACAACAATAGATAACCGAAACAGAACCTCTGGAGAAAACTCTGTAAGGAAGCCTAGGGCAGCCATGGAAATAGGGCAGTACCAAGCTCCTGAACAGAGCTGGGTCTCAGTAAGAACAACTTCCGGCAAGAGGAAAGGACTTGGGAAAAGCCCACGAAGGTCTGTGTCTGGCTGCTTTGTGAGCTAACACTGCCTGGGGTGAATTGGACTGAAACCTGACTGTGCCCTGGAGGCTTTGGGGCTCAAGGACACTGAGGGAGGTTGAGTTGGGATCTTAGGATCCAGAATGAAGTGGATTTTTTAGAGCTATCCACTTAGAAAATGTATACCGATTATACTTAAGATAGCCTCATTCAGAACTGAGTGGGGAGTGGAGGATTCTGGACTCCCCACTTAAGATTTTGAGGTCTGGGAATTAAGCAAGTTTATTGCCCTTTGAAGCCTTTAATTCCCTTATCTCTTAATTACTAGTGACAAGCTGCATACCGCTTGTGGTAGAACAGTGGTCTTTCCTTAGTTGATATTCCAAGTCTATGAATTCTAGGTATTAATGAGCTAACCCAACAGCACTAGATATTTGAGAAGAACCCACAAGCCAGGGTATCTGGTAAAGCCCAGATTCTTCTTCTTTAGTTGTTGTTGTTTAAGTAGGTTCCATGGCCAGTATAGAGCTTGAACTTATACATGGGGCTTGAACTCACGACCCTGAGATCAAGACCCAAGCTGAGATCAAGAGTTGGATGCTTAACAAATTTGACCACCCAGGCACCCCAAGCCCAGGTTCTACTATGCTCCTTTGAAGACGGCCATGATCTCACTAGGGGACCTGCCTACTGAACATTCCTGAGAACAGAAGGAAGGTCTCAGTAGCAGGCTGACACATACCCATCTTTCCTGATAAGATTCCCCATTCCCTGTCACACAACATGGAGGCTGGATCTGACGGCGGCTGAACTCAGAGAAATTTACTTTTCTGTGAGCCTCGTTCACAGAGGGTCCTTTCTGAAGCCAGACGGGAAACTCCCATATCCCAGCTCCCTCGTATGGCCAGTACCATGCCCTTCACATCCTTCCTAGGATTCTACAAGATTATGGGGCTTGAGTCTTGTTTTGTTTTGTCTCAAGCAACCCAAAGAGTCACACATGCTAAAAATGGAGTTCTTACATCATGAACAGTTGCAGCCAGCTCCCCACCATTCATCAACCCAACCCAACCCAGAAATACCTCCTTCTTATCCCTGGACTACATATTCTGTGCCTGGGCTGGAACAGGTTCATGGTATGTTCCCTCATGGCAACCAGCTCCCCCACCCATTGCCAGGTGTGTCACTCAGTGACCTCATAGAGGCCTTCTCTTCTCCTCCTAGATGCTCAACATCAGGAGCAACCTTCATACTCAGGCCTGGCCTTGGGACCTCTGGGCTTGACCCCCATGTCTCTTACTCCTCGCTCTATGGCGTTATCTCTGGCGACGACTCCACACGCGTGGTTTCCAGCCTCCTCCTCGACAGCATGGTTTATATTTAGGTTTGGCTGAAAATGAGCAGATGGATGAGGCGGAACTACCTCTTCCCCGGGGATGGGCCCCGCTTTGTCTTCCTGACATTCTCTCTAGGAAGAAAAATGTTGTCTGGTGTTCAGAAAGCAAGAAAGGTATGGTGAGAGGTGAGAGGAGTGTTTAGTAGCTGAAGAAAAGGGTAGGGAGATAAGAAAAGGGAAAGTAGTAAGTGAAGCATTAGGGACTGCCTCAGCACGCACTGATGATCTCAGAAAACAAAACAAAAAAGGAAAAAATTCCTCGTGTCTTTGGAACTTGGGATGTGATATAGACTCCACCAATCACTGAAGCTTAATCAAATACCACCTCTGTATCTAGCACAGTCCATGCGCTCAAAAGCTTATGACCAATAGAGATAACACATTTAAATAAAAAATTATGATGCAGAAAAGAACAGAGGTTGAATGACTGCTCTGGGAGCTCAGGGCCAGCCTGGCGCAGTGAAAGGGGGCATGTCCCGGAGACTGACATGAGAACCCGGTCTAGGACTCAGCATATGAAAAAGCATCATGCATCATATTAAGGGATTTAGACTTTATCTTGCAGGGAATGGGGATGGAGTCATAGATTGTAAGCAAAGGAGTGATGCAAATAGATGTGTTTTAGAAAGATAAGTCTGTGGCAGTGTGGCTTAGAGGACAAGAGTTGGAGTCAGAATTATTTGAGATATACTTGCGCCCCACAGAGGAGCATACCTATTCTTTTTATTTTTTTTTTAAATAGAATTTTTAAAATTTAAATTCAATTAGCCAACATATAGCACATGATTAGTTTTTGATGTAGTGTTCAATGATTCATTAGTTATGCATAACACCCAGTGCTCAACATACCATGTGCCCTCCTTAATGTTCATCACCCGGTTACCCCATCCCCCCACCCACCTCCCTTCTGTAACCCTCAGTTTGTTTCCTGGAGTCAAGAGTCTCTCATGGTTTGTCACTGGCACTGAAATTTAGAGGGAGCAAAAATACGAGATAGTAATGTTTAAAGATTTTACCAGTTTTAACCCTTCCCTTCTACCCCCAGCAAATGTGACATCCCCTCTCAAGCTCTCTAATGTGAGATCAGTTTGCTTTTTGCCTGACTTGCCACCACCACCAGCCGTCCAGATAGATGGCTGAAGTAGGAGGCTCCAAATGAGAAGGGGGCAGAACACTCTCTATGCTTCAGAGCCGTGTCCTCTGCCTCCCCTGCTTTCCTCACAACCAGTTAGCTCCACTGATTGTAGGATGGATCCAGTGCTGCCTGCCCACATCACGATTCATGACCCAGGTTGTAGGGATTTTCACAGGTGTCCTCTCCAAAACTGGCGCTGGAAGCTCCTCCTGGGTAACCCAGACAATGAGCTAACTATGCTGGGGTGGGTGTTGCTTCTCGCAGGTGTGGGGCTGACCCTAAGCTCAGCTTCCCACAGCGCTAGGGGCTTCTCTGCCTCAGAAGAGGGTCTGTGATATCCCAGGAACCCCAAGTTTTCCAGTCCTGAGCAGCTGGATTCAAACAGAACATCTGAAACAGCTGTGATCCAACCCCAAGCTGCCTGGCACGGCACTGTCTTTCTGCTTCCCAATTAACAAGGTCACTTCGCACCCTTGATCTGTCAAAAGGCAGGAACAGCAGAGGAGCGAGGGGCCCTGCCACCAATGCATCTCTGGTGGATTGATGACTGACAGAAGCCTGTTCGCTCTCTTCTGCTATGTACCTGAAGCTCTTCCCTTTCCTACAAAAAACTATCCCTTATCCACGTCAAGTGTTGTTGAGCAATTTGTCCCAAACCTGGCGCACAGCAGGTAGTGACCCAGATGGGACACAGCTGGCAGAATGCTACACTTAAGAAATTAAGAAGTCATGAAATGTAGATGAACTAGCACAGGCTCTGAATCTGGATTTCCATGCCAGCTCTGCTCTCTATTAGCTGTCTAATAGTGGGTAAATTTACCCTCAGCCTCCATTTCCACATGTATAAAATGGGCAAAATTAATATCACACTCAATAAGATTGTGGTGAAAATCCCATGAGATAACGTTCCCAGCATACTTGGCTCCCCACTACTATTAAGAAGTTGACAGTGGAGAAGCATGCTTCCATCCATGATTCCTCCTTCTCCTGGGCTTCCTCTGCACTGATCAGTTTCTACTAAGTTCTTTGTTAGAAACATGTCGCTGTCCTCATGGTGATCAGTTTACCCCTCTGTGAAATGGCACACTTTAAGGAAACTTTCGAAGTCATATACAGTCACTTATCTGAGGGTGTGATCTCTCACCTGGTAAACTTGTCCAACCAGACCCCCACCCAGACTTTGGAAAGCAGTGACAAGGTTCTCTGAGCAGCCAAAGCAGATGTCCCAAGGTCCACCCCATAATAGTACATACAGGTTGGGAGCAAAAGTTCCCTGGATTTGGGATAAAAAGTTTCTGGCTTTGAAAACATATTAATTCAAATCCAATGTCTACCATTTGTGTGATTTTGGAAAGTTACATTTTTTGAGGCTCAGTTTCTTAAATTTAAATCAGGGTGACAGTATGTTGTAAGGATTAGAGATAATGTTTCTGGCCCCTACAGGCGCCTTAATAATTGGGCTATTATTATTTCTGTAAGGTCAGGCTCCTCCAGCCCTTGTTGGTGCTAATAGTGGTCAGTAATGCAGTTGCATGAAGGTGAACACATTTGATTCTCTGATCACTGAACCAGAAGGTTCAGGCAACTAGGAGAAAGTCTTCCAGACAACAGTGGTTCTCAGCCCTGGCTGCACCTTAGAATCTGGGGAGTTCCTAACCCTCCAGGGCCCTCACCACACCCCAGACCTGTTACATCCAAGCACTGTGGCCAGGGCCCTGACATCAGTGTCTATAGTGCTCCCCAGGAGATACCAATATGCAGCTGAGACTGAGAACCGCTGGGCTGCTTCCCCAATGTCAGTGTGCATATGGAGCACCTGGGGAGGTTACTAAGATGCAGAGTCTGATTGAGAGGGCCCTGATTCTGAATTACTAGTAAGTTCCCTGGTGATGCTGATGTTACTGAGTAACAAGGGCTAGAGGGAGATTTCTCTCTTTATCAAGATATGACAGCTGAGAGCCTAGTGTCATGGGAAGAGCCTAAGATGGAGCCTTGAGCTCCAAAAGCAAAGTGGCCAGGCACTCTTTAAGCAGAGGTGCATAGCCCTCTACTTGTTAGCAGTCTCAAGGAGTATCATTACATTGTAACGAAGTCCAAGTTGACGGTCATAATTACAACCCCAAATCTTTGAGAAAAAGTTGCATCATGTGTAGGAGAATCTGTTTAAGAGGACTGGGGAACATATCCTATATTTGAGAGAATCTCATAATAAAATACATATCTTTAGTTATAAGAGGTGACCTTTAAACAAAGTTTCCAATGAAAAATAACCAGTGTTGTGTTGGTGCCAATTACTGGGTTTACCAGAAGGTTGTCATTCAAAGGCACCTGACACTCAACCCTAGTCAAGAACTGAGATAGGCAGTATCACTGTTCCCAATTATTTATTCTTCTGTCCCAGTACAAGGATTATAGTTTCCCAGCCCATTCACACGGGGATTGGCCATAGGACTTTTTTGTCCAATGGAACGTGAGCACTTGAAACATGCTATGTGCTACATCCAAACAGAAGTTTCAAGAACCACTGCATGGTTCCTTTGCCTTTGCCACAAGACTCTACTAGGGGGTGCTCCTTCATTCTGGATCCTAGAATGAAGACAACATAAGCAGGGCTTGCAGTGGGTATGTCCAGGGGTGAAAAATAAGCATTGTGACAAATGACTAATACATGAGCAACACAGAGAGGATTGCAGAAAACAGTAAAACTGCTGTTCCTCCCCACGTACACAGTGAGGGAGTTACTGTATGAAACAGAAAGCAAGAGGGACCAGGAGTGAATGTGGCTCCCCGTGTGCAGATCCTGAAGGAATGTGTAAATGTGGGGAGAAGGAAAAAACAGATACTTTCCTGGGGAGGTTTCTTAAAGAAAGCACTCTCTGAAATGAAGGGAGGGTCTGGAAGAAATAAAGGTAGTGAATTACTCTAAAAGGTGAGAGGGCTTTGGTTAGATATTAGATTTGAAGCCCAACTTTAGATTTAGATTGAGGGAGGGAGCAGAGAGGGACAAAAAGGGGTGAGGGCTTTGCTATAAAGAGTGACAGGGGCACCTGGGTGGCTTAGTTGGTTAAGCATCCAACTCTTGATTTTGGATCTGGTCATGATCTCAGGGTTGTGAGATCGAGCCCCATGCCTGGCTCCACACTAGTCATAGAGACGGCTTGTGATTCTCTCTCTCCCTCTCTCTCTCTCTGCCCTCCCCCACCTCTCTTCCTCTCTTTAAAAAAAAAAAAAAAGTGAAATTTTTTTCCTATTAGAGATATCAAGCCTTCAAGATGATTCTTTCCTGGTCTTCCTGATGAAGGCAGCAGGGGCTACTTTCAACATCTCTTCTTCACTCCCTGAAGAGGACCCATGGATCTGATCTACTGGACTCCTGGGCATTGATTTGACTTTTCCTTGCTCTTTCTCTGGTTCCATTTTCGCTGGTGCTGATGAATGTGGTTTGTGGTTAAATAACAAGGTCACTTAATTCTCTAGCCTAGGACAAATGAGGTACCCCAGGACTTAATCCAGTTCCCTCAAGTTTGGCCCCAGGTCCTAGAGTAATAGCCCCAGCTGTCATGAAGTGTCTGCTTGGCCAGCCATTGTCCTATGCTTGTATTTCCCTTGCACACTTCACCTGCAGGGAGAAATAATTAATGTGGGCAGGCTTCAACTATTCCTGTGTCCTCTGGCCAAAACTCCATCTTTAATACCATTTTAATGCCAAACCCCCTCTGACTTCTAAGACTACCTATCTTGCTCATGCCTGCTATCCTTGTAGCTATCGCCTGATGCCCAGAGAGATATTTTCAGCCAGAGTCAAGTTTTTAAGTAATTATGTGTGTGTGTTTGTCTTCTGAGAGCACCATGACATTTTGTAATTATGATAATGGTTTTTGGGGGGGTAGTTATTTCCTAAACTTTCCTTACCAGTTTATCAGAATCCAAATAAGAACATAAGATATGACAACAGGTGAACTCAGCTGAGCAACTAAAGAGTACATGAAAAAAAAAATAGTAAATCCCACAGAAATAGAAGTAGCCACAGGAAAAGGACAAGTATGAAGAAAAGAGAAAGTCTTAAAATGAGAAAGTCAGCTAGGGACCAAATGACTTGAGCATCTCCCCCAACTTCTTTCCCCTCATCTCTCCTCCATTTGATGAAGCAGCCAAATTTAGCTCTTTAAGATGCTTGGGCTGAGGTGGGTATTTCTTTGTGTTGCAAGCCAACAGAAGAGTCTTGCAAAATCATTTTCTTTCTCTTCTCCGCATGTAAAATCCATTATAAGGCTGAGGCCATTTCTCTGCTCTAGAGAAAAGAGAAGTATTTACAAAGAAGGCAGAATAATGTCTTCACACATGTACACAAAAGAGAAGACCAATTAAAGCCACACAGGGGAGAGCTTTGCAAGCTTATTTCTGCTAGGAGCAAAAACTCCTAGCCATGGACCAGCTTCCACAAGCAACCAAATCTGAGTCATAGGGATAAGAGACCTGAAGAGTTCGTCAGAAATTGACATCCACTGGCTTGTACTCCACCATCTTCCTGAAGGCCTTGTACATGAGGACACCAGATAGAATGGCCTAAGGGAAACAGAATTCTCCTGGTACAGCAGATAATCACCCAGAGCCATTAGATCAAGAAGAAGCAGTTTAATTCTGTCTCTGTTCATAGAGCCACTTACTTTCTCCTTGGCATCCCTCATTATTTTTCTACTTTTCTATTTTCTGGGTTTCTTTTTTTAATCCTCAAAAAATAAAATCTTGCTTCCTTAATCACTACTCTCTGCAATGACCAGGAAGGGCTTTCCTCCAGTTAACTACTGTCCCCGGAGTAAGATGAGCACATAGGAAGCCAGGCTGGCAAAGCATTAGGAGTGAAGGTAGGGCAAGATGCAGACTGGGGTGGTGGGGGTGAGAAGGATAAGGCCAGAGTTGAACTTGGGAAGAAGACCGATGGGGGCAAGACTTGCTGGGGAGCATGGGGACACTGGGAAGGGAAGATAAGAAATACGAGTCAAACTTTATACCGGGCAGAAGCTGGCCTGCTATCTCATACCAATGAAGAAACGGTTGTTACGGCAAAGGAATGAGGAGTCTGACCCCAGTTGTTGAATTCTGACTGCTGACAGTTTTTAAGCCTCACCCCTGCTCTTCCTCTTGTGCCCACAGCAGATAAGAAAGCCTGGGTGCTCCTTCTCTTGGTGAGGGCGAGGGATTCACACTGAGCAAGCCAGTGCCTGTACAGGAACTCTCACTCTGCCCCAGCTCCCAACCACAAAAAAATTTCTGTGCTGGATTCTTTGTCTTCTTTCCGGGGAATCTCCCTCCCCCAACTCCACCCCTGCCTGAGTGGCCTGCCCTGCCCTCCTCAAACGTAACCCAAACCTTTTCATACCCTCTTGGTGTGTGCAGGGGCCATTGTCAGTCTCCACATCTGAACCAAGGTTTCAGTAGGCATCCACCTAAGTCTGCGGGTAACAAAGAATAGATTTAGGAGTGTACTCTCATCTGTGGTGATATCTGGTAATGATGTATTCAGGCCAAAACGACAACAACAAAACAACTTCAGAAGAGCTGGGCCAAGTTGACCAAGAGAAGGTCAAGTCTAGAGGTTGTTACAGCTGTTGGTGGGATAGAGATGGAGACAGTGAGAAGTCAAGTCAGTATTTCTAATCTCAGCTTGTTGGTCGGATTCTATCAGCTGGGCCACTTCCATGAATTTGAAATGCCTTTATAGGCTACAAGCACATAAAATGTGAGCTGGGAACATTGACCATAGTTCTAGGAAAACTCCAAACCTCCATTTATCTCACTTGTTCTGACCCTTTCTCCCTGAGTTTTTGGTCTCCATCTGGTTCTCTCACTGCCTCCAATTTTTATTTTACATGTTCATGATTTGATTATTTGCTTTGTATATAGTCTGACTTGAACTGATATTTCCCCCTCAGATTTGATTTTTGCTACCATACATTGGGACTCTAGTTAAGCAATGCCTCTATACATACAACATACACACACACACGCACACACACACACACACATGTTCATACACCACACACACCAGGAATGGAATGCTGACTAATGAAAACAAAGAGCTAGTGAGATATATTCAGAGTCCAAGCTTCCCAGATCTCTTAACCACCCCACCCCATGGTTTACATCAGGCTGTACGTTACAAGGAAATTACATGCATATAGACTCTAATGGCACTATCCTATTTTCTCTGAAATTAGGGCAAGATATTAGGGCTAAGATCATTGGTGAAATAGTGATTTTGGTTAAAAAAAAAAACACAAGAGCTAAGTATTTGGCTCACTAGTGTCTATTTTTCAGTTAATCAAGACTTTGTGGTTAACTGAAAAGTGAGGTTGAAGATATTAGATTCGAGCTGTATACAAATCAGCACAAAAGATGTTCTGTGATAGTGGAGAGAACCAAACTGGAAGTTCAGTTTTAACTTTGTCCCTCTATCTCTGTGATTTTATATAAGTCACCTAATTTTTCCGGGCTTTTGTTTTCTTGTCTACAAATTGGTGAGTTTAGACCCATATCTAAGGTTCTCTAAACTCTAAACCTTAGTGGATATGTTAGTCAGGATAGTCTAGGCTATGTTGCAGTAACATATAAACTGAGAAGCTTAGTGGTTAAAACTTAAAGTTTATTTCTCATTTATGCAAAATCTACTGTTGTTCTTAGGACTCCCAAGGGAAGTTATTTCCCAAAGATTGAGGCTGTTAGAGGCTCTATCGCTCTATCATTTAGTAGTTGTACCATCTAGAAGACACGACCTCTAAGGCCTTTGCAGCAAGCATAAGAGAAAACTGAGGGTCAGGCCCTAGCTTGCTTATAAATATGTGACTTATAACACTTCCACTCACAACCAAGGGACTAGTCAGCTCCGTCCAACTCAAAAGGGCATGGCAATGTGGGATAGCATATCTCTGCTGTAGTGGGTTTAAGACTCTACATCAGGGTTGTAGGCTCCCATCATGTATGGCCCAGCTACTCTGACACAGAGATTTTCCAAAGGCTACAGACAATAGCTCTAAGAAGGAGTTGCCATCTTCCAAAAATGGGCTCAGAGCTCACAAATACACTAGCATGTGAATGGCCCCCCCCCAAGCTTATCATCAACAAGACAAAATCAACTCTGACAGTGCAACAGGAAATGCTCAGATAGTTTGTATGAGACCTAAAAGGGGGTGGGAAGAGGATCCTATGTGTAGCTACCAGAGCACATAAGGATTAAAAATGGAACCTCATTTCACGATTCTCATATTCTACTTCGCCTAGTACACTGGGCCAAAAGAATGCAGAAAAATAAGTTGCTTAATTTGCTCTTTCTGATGCAGCAAAACAGATGCTAGTTGCAGACTAAACAAAGCTGAAGGCAGAGAAGTCATTTGCACCCAACCAGCATGTGCCTACTACTGGTCTTCTGCCTGGTCAACTCACCCAAACTCAACAGTCAAGTTGTATTCCTCTATTCCTCCATGCTCCCAACTAAGCTGAAGAATCTTGGTTTGTTCCACAGATTCTGAGTGTGATTTGACACCTGGTGAATTTCTTAGGGTTCCTCCTTGCAAAATGAGTCTAGTTTGCAGGAGAAAGAAGAGAGGGTTGGAGCAGACTCACCTGCAGCCTAGGGCTACCACAGCTTGGTTATAGATTATGCAGGAGTCCCCCTTCTAAGCCTTGGAATAAATCTTGCAGGTTACTGCCTTCATAATTTGAACAAATTTGGCTTTACAAAGCATTAAAGGGCCCAGGAGATGTGGAGAGGAAAGGAAGAAAAATGGAATGGTTTCCAGGTAGCAATTCAGTTTCTCTTTGTCCGAGAGTTCATCCATTTCTGTGTTTTCCAAAGAGCCACTGGGGAACGTTTTCAGGGGATAACCTCCACTTTGCCTTACTGGCTATTTAGAAAAATAAATGTCTCAGTAGGCAACACCCAACTCATCTAGAAGATTCCATGTGTAGCCTCTCTTGAGGAAGCCACTTTTATAAAGCAGGGGGGATATTCTCATATGCTGGGCCATTGAGTAGTGTTTGCGGAAGCAGGAGACTCCAGCTCTCTCCTTTCCTCATTTCCCTCTGCCCTATCCCTGTCTCCATCATGTGGAAGATCTTTAATCTATTGGAGGCCCAACTGGGTCCAAAGCTTGAGGTCAAGCCATGTCTAACTTATGGGGTGGGCTTATCATAAGTCTATTAAGAAGAATAGATGATTACAGCAGCCACAAAAAAACTAGTTTAGTCCTATAAGAAAATCATAGTGGTCAGAGGAGACTCTGAGTTCATCTTAGAGCTGACCACAATTTTATTTCCCAACCAGCCCTCCTGAACTCCTGTAAGTTTGATAATATGAATAAGAATCATTTGCTGACCAAGCAATGTGTCAGTCACTGTACCAGGCACATTATTATGTATGGATATGAGCTAGTTCTTAATAACATACCAAGAATGCAATTAAAGATTGTCAAGAAGCCAAATTTGGGTATTTATGGACTAAAATGAGCAGTTTATGGTGTTTCCTAGTCCAGTAGAGTTTCCTAGTCCAGTTTCCTAGTCCATTCCAAGAAATCTGGCTGCCACCACCTACACTCAGGACAGTGGGTGAAACTGAGATAGTGTCTGGATTTGCAGAGAACTGGGTGGATATAAAAAGTTCCTGGAGCTCTGGAGAGGAGTATGTGATCAGTCTGGCCTCATTGCTGTCTGGAGTGGGTCATCATTTTCAATTGCTAACCTTGAGTTCCTTAGGAGATCTTCAGACTCATACTTGCTAATCATTTGTGTTTAACTCATGCCCTCGTACATTCTGGTTGTTACGTTCTCACAAGGCCTTACCTCCCAGTTCTCATGTCACCTGAAAGTGGGACCAAGTCAGACAGATACTCTTGTCCCCATTTCAGGGACTGGGGTCCAGTGAGAAAGGAACCCTGATGACACAAACTCCTGTAAACAACCCAGTGATCTGATTAGACAAGAAAAGACGTTGCTTGAACCAAAATGGAACCAATTTTGGCCACTAAAATTAAGAGTAAAGAAGCTCTGATGTCAAGACCAACATGCTCGCTGCTCATTGAATCATGGAGTGAATGCTAGTGGTATGAAAGCAAAACCTTTGGTGGAGCACACGGCCATTCTCTCTACCTGGAGAAAAGGAAAGATCACACATAGAAGAGACTTGGGCAGATGCCCCCTCATGCCTCCATCTCACTTCCCATTTATTGCCTTGCTGTTCTCCTTCCCTCCACCCGCACCCCCCCCCCACCCTGCCTTTACTCAGTGCCATCTGGTCTCTTTCCCCACTTTTTGGGCCAAATAGCATCCTCGCAAACCCTGCCAGCCACCTCCTACTGCCAAACCCAATAGTCTCTCTCCGTCCTTGCTCTGGGTTGAATTTTGTCCTTGTAAAGGCGTAATGAAGCCATCAGCTCCAGTACCTCAGAATGAGACCTAACATGCAGACATCAATAGTTAAGATGAGGTCATACTGGGGTATGGTGGGTCTTTCACCCAATTTGACTGCTTCCTTTTAAGGGAACATGTGAAGACACAGAAACACACGGGGAGAAGACATGTGAAGAGATTTAAGTTATGCTGTACCAGCCCAGGAACGCCCGGGGCCAGCAGACGCTAGGGAGGTGCAGGGGAGAATCTTTTCCTAGAGCTTCAGAGGACGCATGGCCTTGCCAATACCCAGATTTTGGACTTCCAGCTTCAGACCTGGGACGGAATAAATCTGTGTTTTAAGCCCCACACCTTGTGCTCCTTTATCATGGCTGCTTGAAACCAAGTACCGTCCTCCTCTTGCATTTTCAGCCTTTCCACTTACCTCTGCTCTGTCTCAAAACTCCCCCTGACCCTGATTGCCTTAACCCAGCGTTACCTTACTCCTTCGCGTCTCTGCTCTCTCCTCCTCTCTCCCTGGTGTCCCTCGATGCTTCACCCTAGATGTGTATGCATCTTCTTGGTAGTTTTCCCTTTGAATTTTGTTCTTTCTGTGCTAAGACTCTCAAGGTTTCAGCTAGCGCTCTTGTGGAGATCACTCTCCAATTGGGATCATTCACTTATTAAGCACCTACTCAGTGTTAAGTATAGAGTAAGATGCTACAGATACGGGAGAAAGCGGCACAGCTATGGGACGAGGGAACTATTAAGTCTTAATTTCCTGTCCTCCAGCTCCATTTATCTACCTCTCTATCTAGCACCTCAACCCTAATTCACCAGCCTCTCCAGACCATTCCCCCACTTGGTTTAGTATTTTGGTTAATTGCTCCATCAGTCTTCTATTTCCCCAGGCGGGTGACCTTGGCTTCTCTTTGATTGTTCCTTTTCCCGTAACAATCAATCCGTTATCAAGTCCCTTGGATTCTGCCATTATCTTGTTCCTCCATAACCACCCTTGTTTAAACCCACATTAATTCTCATCTGAAAGAGTCTGGCAACCTCCTCTCCAATCTCTCTACCTCTCGCCTCTCTCCCTTCTGAGTCATCTTACGAGAATAATTCCTTTTTCTCAAGCACAGTTGTGATTAAACATTTTTTAACCAAACCCTCAATGTCTCCCCACTGACTGACAAATTAAATATAAATTACTCACCCTTACATCAAAGGTCTTTTATGACAAAGCCCTGATCTACCTTATCTTCCAACTCTTCCCCACTGCACCTTACACATCAATCAAATTCGTTGACTTCTGGTACTTCTCCATCTTCAGATTTCTGCATATGTTATTCCCTCTACCTAATAAGTCTGGATTGCTTTCTTTTCCACTCCTCTAGCCCCACCTGATAAAATCTTACCCATCATTCTCCAAGGGTTATCTTGACCATCACTCCCTTAACACAGCCTTCCACCAGGTGGGATCCTTTCTCTCTTTAGTCCCCATTACCCATGGTTTATACCTCTCTTGATTGTATTTGTCCCATTTGCATCTTTGTCTTGTCCCCACGGCTGGACTATGTCCTACCCATCATGGTGGATTAAGTCCTCGGAAATATGAAGAATGCACCAGAAATGGATGGCGTGGGTTTCATTCCAACTTTATTGACTTGGTAAAGCACTAGGAGTGACAACACCCTGGAACACCCTGGCACACAATGATATTTCCAAAAGCTCTTCATTAAAACACAGAAAAATGACTTGACAGGGATTAGAGATGCCACAGTGACTTGTTCTTAGAGATTTAGTGGGATCTGAAAGAAAAGGAAAATGGAATTAAAAACCAAATGTGTATCCAATAGGAGGCTGACATCTTCAAAGCATAAAATTATAAAAATAGCAATCAATATTCATCTATCATTTACTATGTGCCAGACATGGTTCTAAGTGTTCCATATTTTTTAATTCATTTAGTCCTCACAAAACCCCTTTTTCTGATGAGGAAACTGAGCACAAAATGCTTAGGCATCTTACCCAAGACCATAGCTAATTAGTGGTGGAACTGGACCCAAGCAGATTGGCTTCCTAACGCCTGATCCCAACCACAGTGTTATCTGGCCTGCCTCTCACTGTGCTATAGTGAGCTGAGCCCCCAGGATACACCCATCTTTTGACCTGCATGATTCTAGTAAGCCACCCCCACATGCAAACCAGTGTCCCCGGAGTCTTCTGGGAGCAATGATTCACACCAAGAGCTTTGAAGGGTCACTTCCTCAAGCATGGGGCTGCTGCATAAACCTCTCTAAACATGGAAATGGTGCTATCACCCCGACCAAAGAATGGATGACAGCAGAAATGGCCACTCAGGAAGTAGCGAAGGGTGCGGGGCTTAGACACTCTGAAGCCACGAGCTTCACTGTGTGTTGAGGTTAAGGTGGCTGCCCTAGCTGCTCTCTTTCCCCCAGATTCAGTCCAGCCCTCCTCATTCCACTCACTAGCCAGGGCTGTGAGGAGTGCTATGTGACTCCCATACCCCCAGTTCTCCAGTTCTCCACATCCACTCCAGTTTCCCATTCACTGTCTCCTCTACTTAGAAAGTGCCATGCTGAATGATGAACCACGGTAGGATGGAATGCCCAGATGCCATGGTGGGGAGGGCAGGTGGACGGTAGGAAGCTCTCCTTGGCCCTGGGGGTCATATAGGCCAGCAGGGGCTGAGCTCCCATTTAGTGCCAGGCACTGTTCTCTCCCCTATTTATATATTAGCTCATTTAACTTCGTAACAACTGCTCACCGATGGTCCTCTTTTTTAAATATTCATTTTACACATGAGAAACCTGAGGCACAGAAAAGTAAGGCAATTTTGCCAGATCACCCAGCTAGGTAGTGAAAAAGCCAGGATTTGAATTCATCCATATCCCTTCCTTTTAACCACTGGCCTTCACTGAATGCCTCCCTCCAAAAGGATGCGGTTGCAGATACGTGAATAGCCCTTTAGAGCATGCCAGAATCAGTGCTGGAGCTTTCCAAAGTACCAGAAGCCAAGCCTCACCCCCAGAACTTCTGGTTTCCTTGTTCCAGAGTGGAACCTGAAAGTGTCTATAAATGAAAAAGCTCCCCTGGTGGATTCTAATGCTGTAGATCTGGGCTGGTTTGGGCGTCCACATAAAGTGCATTCATTTTGTATTGGCCATCAAGTGGTTCAACACCATATGTGCCAACATATAAGAAAAGACCCAAATACACAGATGAAAGGAATCCCACTGAGTTTTGACCAACGTGGACAGATGAGATTTTAGAAATATGAATAATATAATCTAAACATCTACTCATAGTTAATTCTTGGGTCACACATATACCTTTAAAATCATGCATGACGCAGAGTAGCAAATCAATATAGAAACATTGCTCTTTCGCTTCTCATCTTCCACAAGACCACATCAGTTTGACTTCTCTCACGCATCTAGCACACTCTTGTCTTCACATCCCTGCACAGGTCCCCACCGCATATCACCTGCACGGCTCTTCACGGATCGGAATACACTGGTTTTTCACTATTGGTTTCACGTGGTTGCTGGAAATTTTATCCCATGTCACAAAAAATACATTTGCATAACATCAGGGCCATCGGCCGTCTGTGTGTGTTGTGGAAGGGCTGTCTGTCTGCTGGTAGGTGACGCTTTCCCCTGGCCTCATTCTGATTGATCTGCACTATGTTCTGAGCAGTTTTTAGACACTGCGCATGGTATTCCTGCCTGCGAACATATTCTTGGCTATTTACAAACCACCAACCCCTTGCCGCATTGTCCCTTAAAGTGAGTCTCGAGAAAGCTTATCTACAATGATGACCACACTTGCAATTGTGAGGTTACACACTCAGCAATAATAAATGGAGCTAGGACTAATAAATAATAACAGCTAAATAATAATAGAGCTGAATTGTGAGATTACCCACTCAGCAATTTAATGGAGCTTAAACTCCATTACGTTTCTTTGTCTCCTGTTTCTTCACTGAGTCAGACCGGAGCTGACTCTCATGTTGGTTGGGGTGGTCTCTCCCGTGTTTGGGGTCCCAAGTAAGGTACCTGAAGGACATGACCTCTAATGGGAGACACTTTGTAGGGGTTCCAGTAGAAGGTGACGGACTCTCTTCCAAAAGGTAATTCAGAGCAGGGAAGACCTTACTTTTCGTGCAGGCACAGACCAACACCAAAGGACAAGGCCCTGCTGCTTCGATCTCCCGCTCGCTCACCGGCCCAAGCGCCATCATGCCTGGGGCTGCTGGACTTCCTGGCCCCCCTTTCACTATCCCCAGACTCTGAAGTGACAGAGGTGGGAGAGCTCTCCTCCTCCTCCCACATGGCCCCCTCCCTTCCTCTCCCTGCCAGGTGTCCGCGTCTCCCCAGTGGGAGACCTCTGTGGGGCAGAGCCCTTTCAGCAGGGCCCCGGTGTTTGAACAGGGATGAGACAGGCCTCCATAAGCTGCTTATTCTAAGTTGAGGATTGTGCCTCCTCGCCAATTGATACTGGAAATAATTACTTCTTAGAATCTTTGAAAACCGAATGTGTAAAGAGAAATTAAAATCTAATTAAATGGATGTAGGCAGTTCTGTCTGAGCTGACAATTCTTAAGCCACTGCAGTTTGTCAGAGGTTACGTTATCTGTCCCCAGGTGCCTCTGTCTCCACTTGGTCCAGAGCCTAGGACTCCGCTCCCCTCTCTGACACCCTCCCCTCAGCCCTGTCCTGGGCCCCCGGGTCCCCAGTGCTCTTGGGCAGAGGTGCTGGGGACAGGCTGTCAGGGGGTTGCTGCGGCGCCTCCTGGAGGATGGCGTTGGCCCTGATCTCCAAGCACAAACCACTGTTTGTCAACGGGGGTGCCTCTGGCCTTAGGGAGAGACAGTTCCTTTTTGGGGCATCTCTGGCAGGGGCAGGGAGCAACACCACCCCCAGTGAGAGCCACCTCTTGGAGCCAACTCTGTTGGGTAACCGGCTGTAGGAAATAGCCAGAAACGATAAGCCCTAGCCCTCTTGGCTCTACTGTGACAATCCCTCTGACCAGGATTAGCTGAATTTGTGCACGTGGGACCAGCGGTGTGAGGTTCCTGAGGGAACGAACTAGTTTTTACAGCAATCCGCCTTTTGCCACCACATTGTTACTGCATTTTATGAATCGGAAAATCAGTTTGTAATGGATTGGTGGGGTGGGGGGAAGTGTGGGCGATCACCACACATTGTGTGGAATGTTCTGTCCTGGGCCCTCCCTGCCTCTTCTGGACCCAGCTCTCGACCGCTTCAGCTTCTCTGGGATCACCACCGGGGGCTACAACTTGTTTGCATGTGGTTTTTTATAGCTCTCTTTGAAAAGTGGCTCTTTCCTCCCTAGGCCACTTTCTTCCCCAGAAACCTTTTCAGTTGTTGGAAACAAAGGTTTGTGCATATCACCTGGAGCAAAGGGACGGTGGGCATGGTTATGGCCAAGTTTCACCTGGAGAGAAGCTGGATGCATATCGGTGAGACGTGATGGGATTCAAGGCAGGTGAGATGCAGGGAGCAGTGGCTCTCTCCTCTTCCCACCACGGCTGCCCAACTCTTTCCAGCGTCTCTCTGCTCTGTTGTTTTGGGGTTTTTTCCTCTTTCTAGCTGCCCCCTCTGTGAGCTCATGGTTTCTGCTCCTTCTGCACTCTGCCCAGCATTGGCCCATCATGGCCTTTTCCAACCTCATGACCTTGGCTCTACCTGCCTACAGCCCAGGCTCTGACTTTTTTTAGTTTGAGGTAACACGAGGAGGGACTCGGATGGGCTCTGGACCTTTTTCCCTGCCGGGCCTCAGTCAGCAGGCTAGCTAGAGGCTGCACTTAGGCTAGTGGCCCCTTCTGGGCCTGCTGCTTACCTCCTAAGAGGAAGGGAACAGAGCCACTTGGTAGACTGCAGGCCCCGTAAGCAGCAGGGGCTATGGAAGGGACAGTTTCCTGGGACTCTGTCCTGGCCTCCATCCATCCAAAGCCCTCTTGCTTCATCGCCTCTTACCCAGACTGGGCAACACCAGGCAGTCTGGCTGACTCCTCCCCGACCCTGGTCCTTGGGAGGGGGTCTCTGGTGGGTACCAGACGACGACAGGAGCCTCACCTATCAGATTCTGTGGCCCCGTGAAGTGCACCTTCCTGAGCGTTTCTCACCTCGGCCCCGTGGCAGCCCTCCTGCTCTCTGCCGGCAGGGTCATGCAGAAGACGGCTGGAAGCATTGCCTACTGCCCAGGCTTGGGAGTAGACAGCTCCTCAGGGGTTAATGGGGTTTGGGCTGATGAAATCACAGCAGTTAGACACTGTCGAAACTCTCTGATAGCGTAAAACAGTTATGACTCCCTGGACACTTCCCCATTCCCTTCTGAGCCATTTTCATTCTCAGTCTTGTCGGCAATGAGCTTTCGCATCAACATGTCAGTGCCCCCTTGTAATAACGCCGTAATTTTTGTTGTTTTCACCCCGCTGTTAAGGGTGGGTGCCGCTGAGGCTGCCACAGACACGCACCAGTTTGCCAGCTGAGCCCCCTGACGCCCAGAGCCATCGCTTAGCCGGATGCCTGGTGGAGAGGCCCTTTTGCCCGCCAGTGGCTCTCTCTGGGACCAGAGGCCATCAGGGGATCCTGATCAGTGAGGGAGCTCCTGGCCCCATGACCAAGCCCCAGGGACAAAATCCCAAAGGTGGACAGAACCCTAGTTAACCCCCACTGACTCCTCCACAGGCTTAATGCTCATTCTGGCCCCTAGGGGGAGCTCAAGGGCTCCCTCACTCCATTTCCAATGGAGAAGAGCACCATTGCTTCTTGTCTCTAGGGTAAAACTTTGAGCCTAGAGACGAAAGGGAGAAACCAGACCCTTGTACTGTGTTTGGTCTGGGCTACAGGGACCGCAAGAGCTTTGGTGACCAGTCTGGTGTTCATTAGTGTGACACAGAAAGACCTCAAGGCTGAGTGTGACTCCTCCTCCTTCTGTCTCTCTCTCTCTCTCTATCTCTTTTACTTCAGAGACAGTAACTACTTCCTCCCCCTTTCTCTTCTCCTGGCTTGGACCAAGTTGAAACTTAGGTTACTTTTGCCATCTCTTGGACCACTCTCTTCCATTCTGGTTTCTTCCCTTGAAGAAAGTTAGTCCTGGGACAGTCTTGTAGAGATGACCATCTCCCCAAATCACCCCTAACTCAATTCGGTGCCTAACCTTCAGGTAAGGACCCACACTTTCCCTGATTGTCTTTACACAGTAGATAAAATGTGTACCAAAAGATGGCTGAAGAGAATACATTTGCTATAAATTGTCAAACTACAGGGAGACCATCTGGGTAGATTCTCTACAACTGTGAGGCAGAGGAAGGGGTCTGAGGGAGTGGATCACGGGAGTGGATCACAGGACAGTGTCAAGCAGTTGTTTCCTGCCTTTGTGCATGGGAGGCCTCACACAGCTCTGCTGGATGCTAACTAGAGCAGCCAGTGTCCAGAGCTAGGGACTGAAAGTCCCCCACGGCTCTGTAGGCCTGATTTCTGGCCCAGACATCTGCTATTTCGCATCAGACTAATAGAGATGGGAAGGGCACAGCGCTCTGCCAGGGAGCCATCCCCAAGAACAGGAGCTAGTCAAGGACACCAGGCCAGGTAATCTGTTACCACTGGGCAAGATCTTACAGTGACTAATCACCCCTTGGGTTATGGATGCATTTGTACATCTGATATTAACACCCAGTACATTATTTATGAGCCCAAATATGAATAATTCAGTGTGTCCACATTTAGCAGGTTTCTGCCTGACAATCAGCTTTGCATTGGGGCTTGGCTCCTGACATTGAACCAGGAAGGATTGGGAAAGAAGCAGCTCAGCTCATGGGCCATGCCTAGAGAGGCTGGACTGCTCCTTGTGGGGAGCCCAGGCCCCATCCTGACACGGGGCATTCATTTAGCACTTCTGCTACCTTCTCTTGGTTTACTCATCTGTGTAAGGAAGATAGTTGTTGGGCTTGATGGTCTCCAACGTTCATTCCAGTCTTAAAATTCTGAGGAGAAAAAGAACTAACAAAAGAGGTAGGAACAGATGCAACATTCATGGTCCAGAATGGTTGCACTTGGCTGGGAGCTGTGCCCAGGTGGCTAGTTTCAGGCTCTGACTTGCTAGTGGTCCCAGGCACAGAGTGAGGTCTGTTCCATGGCCCATTTCCCTAGGTGTCTACGTGTTTCCATCACATGACCCTATGACCCTCCTGTTCGTGAGCTACCTGAGACTAGAGATCTAGTTACTATCTTTGTCTATCTCTGTCGCACTTATGAGGACGGTGCTCATCGCATGCTGGGTCCTTGTAGGTGAATGTTAAATGGAAGGATTGATGGGTAAGGAAAAAGTTGCCATGTGGCTTTCCCAGAT